>NC_053027.1:431006163-431374064 GCF_003073215.2 Triticum urartu | reverse complement strand
CATGATGCTACTGAAAATTATTATGAGGGAGGAATATATGCTTGTAGGAATGGCAATAATATCAAGTTTCCTCTCTATGTGCTTAAAATTTTGAAGTTATGCTTGTTTTACCTTCCTATGCAAGTTGATCCTTGTTCCCACAAGTTGTTTGCTCAAAAAATCCCTATGCATAGGAAGTGTGTTAGACTTAAATGTGCTAGTCATATTCTTCATGATGCTCTCTTTATGTTTCAATTCTTATCCTTTATGTGAGCATCATTGAAATCATCATGCCTAGCTAGGGGCGTTAAACGATAGCGCTTGTTGGGAGGCAACCCAATTTTATTTTAGTTCCTTGCCTTTTGTTCCTGTTTAGTAATAAATAATTCATGTATCCTCTGTTTAGATGTGGTTTTATGTGTTTAATTAGTGTTTGTGCCAAGTAGAACCTTTGGGAAGACTTGGGTGAAGTCTTTATGATCATGCTGTAAAAACAGAAACTTTAGCGCTCACGAGAATTGCTGCCATTTTTATTTGGAGAGTGATATTTAGATAATTATTTTTGAATATGATTAATAGATAAATTCCTCAGGTCCATCAATTTATTTGCGAATTTTATGAGTTCCAGAAGTATACTTTTGATCCAGATTACTACAGACTGTTCTGCTTTTGACAGATTCTGTTTTTCGTGTGTTGTTTGCTTATTTTGATGAACCTATGGCTAGTAAAAGAGTTTATAAACCATAGAGAAGTTGGAATACAGTATGTTTAATTCCAATATAAATCAAGAATGAGTTCATTATAGTACCTTGAAGTGGTGTTTTGTTTTCTTTCGCTAACAAAGCTTACGAGTTTTCTGTTAAGTTTTGTGTTGTGAAGTTTTCAAGTTTTGGGTAAGGATTTGATGGACTATGAAATAAGGAGTGGCAAGAGCCTAAGATTGGGGATGCCCAAGGCACCCCAAGGTAATATTCAAGGATAGCCAAGAGCCTAAGCTTGGGGATGCCCAAGGCACCCCAAGGTAATATTCAAGGATAGCCAAGAACCTAAGCTTGGGGATGCCCCGGAAGGCATCCCTTCTTTCGTCTTCGTTCATTGGTAACTTTACTTGGAGCTATATTTTTATTTACCACATGATATGTGTTTTTCTTAGAGCGTCTTTTTATTTTATTTAGTTTTGCTTGCTGTTTGAATAAATTACCAAGATCTGAAATTATTAAATGTTAGAGAGTCTTCACATAGTTGCATAATTATTCGACTACTCATTGATCTTCACTTAAATCTGTCGGAGTAGTTTGTTGTTGCTCTAGTGCTTCACTTATATCTTTTTAGAGCATGATGGTAGCTTTATTTTGAAGAAATAGATGAACTCTCATGCTTCACTTAGATTATTTTGAGAGTCTTAATAACATGGTAATTTGCTTAAAATCCTAATATGCTAGGTATTCAAGAATAATAAAATTCTCTTATGAGTGTGTTGAATACTATGAGAAGTTTGATACTTGATAATTGTTTTGAGATATGGAGATGGTGATATTAGAGTCATGCTAGCTGAGTAGTTGTGAATTTGAGAAATACTTGTGCTGAAGTTTGTGATTCTCGTAGAATGCACGTATGGTGAACCGTTATGTGATGAAGTCGGAGCATGATTTATTTATTGATTGTCTTCCTTATGAGTGGCGGTCGGGGACAAGCGATGGTCTTTTACTACCATTCTATCCCCCTAGGAGCATGCGCTTAATACTTTGTTTCAATAACTAATAATTTTTTGCAATAAGTATGTGAGTTCTTTATGACTAATGTTGAGTCCATGGATTATACGCACTCTCACCCTTCCACCATTGCTAGCCTCTCTAGTACCGCGCAACTTTCACCGGTACCATAAACCCACCATATACCTTCCTCAAAACAGCCACCATACCTACCTATTATGGCATTTCCATAGCCATTCCGAGATATATTGCCATGCAACTTTCCACCGTTCCGTTTATTATGACACGCTTCATCATTGTCATATTGCTTTGCATGATCATGTAGTTGACATCGTATTTGTGGCAAAGCCACCGTTCATAATTCTTTTATACATGTCACTCATGAGTCATTGCACATCCCGGTACACCGCCGGAGGCATTCATATAGAGTCATATTTTGTCCTAAGTATCGAGTTGTAATTCTTGAGTTGTAAGAAAATAAAAGTGTGATGATCATCATTATTAGAGCATTGTCCCAGTGAGGAAAGGATGATGGAGACTATGATTCCCCCACAAGTCGGGTGAGACTCCGGACGAAAATAAAAGAGGCCAAAGAACCCCCCCACCCACCCAAAAAAAGAGGCCATAAAAAAGAGAAAGGCCCAAATAAAAATAATAAAAACTGAGAGAAAAAGAGAGAAGGGACAATGCTACTATCCTTTTACCACACTTGTGCTTCAAAGTAGCACCATGATCTTCATGATAGAGAGTCTCCTATGTTGTCACTTTCATATACTAGTGGGAATTTTTCATTATAGAACTTTGCTTGTATGTTCTAATGATGGGCTTCCTCAAAATGCCCTAGGTCTTCATGAGCAAGCAAGTTGGATGCACACCCACTTAGTTTCTTTTTGAGCTTTCATACACTTATAGCTCTAGTGCATCCATTGCATGGCAATCCCTACTCACTCACATTGATATCCATTGATGGGCATCTCCATAGCCCATTAATACGCCTAGTTGATGTGAGACTATCTTCTCCTTTTTGTGAGTAAATTGCACAAAACCACCACTTTGAAGGCAAGGTTTGCGAAAACCACTACAATACATTTTTTTGCATAAAACACCATCTCTTCCGTAATCTTTTTGCAGAAAGCACTGATCGGCGGATCGGGGTCAGTTAAGCTTGTGTATGACAGGTGGGGCCCTTTTTTGCGTACGTGGCACCGTCGGCCGTCCCGACAGCCGTTAGACAGCGTTTGATGGTGCCGTATGCCTCTGTTTGATGGACCGGTCAAAAGACTGGTCGGTGCTGCCCCCACTCCCCACTCCCCACTCTGTCTCGCTGCTCTCTCGCTCGCTCCTCCTCTGTCTTGCTCCTCTGCTTTGCTCGCCGCACCCGCAGCCGCGTCATCGCACCCGTCGCCGCGCCCCCGCCGCGTCGCCATGGTGTCCTGGAGCGATGGGTCCGATAGCAGCAAGCTCACCGTGGAGTACGTCAGCTCTGGTTCTGACGATGGCAGAATTAAGGTAAGTTCAGATTTTTAGGGTTAGGGTTTGTGATTTCGGGGATTTCTTGAATGAGCTTGTTTGCTGACATGTGGATCAAATCTCTGGTATTCCTATGCACTACAGATCCCTGCTACCACTGAAGACTCCGATTTCGAGGGACCTGAAATGGAGTTGCTTGTTCTCTGCAGTGAACATGGGAAGGCCGCAGAAAGGCATGTTGCTTTCGAAGGAATCCACACTGGCAGGAGGTTTCTTTGCTGTGCTGAGAAGGTATATTGTGATTTGTTTTCTCTGGATCTGCCTTTGTTTGTGTTGTGCCTTTGTTTTCTCTGGATCTGTACTGTGGTGGCAGGCATTGCAGTTTAGTGTTAGGTTTAGTTGTATTGTTTAGTTAGGAAAGTGGATCAGAAGCAATTGCTTACTCTAGCAGCATCTTTTCCCCTTGGTATGGCAACATTGTTAAGTTAGGTCACTTTGTTTAGTGTAACATGCTATAAATAATTTAAGACAGAATATGCATGGGTTACTAGAGCAGGACAGAGGATGCAACTTGTTTAGTATGACATGTTAGGTCATTTGATTGATTATGTTTACTTTATAGCAGGACAACATTGTTTAAGTAGCATGAGGACATGTTTAAGTAGCAAGCTCAAGCTCTGAATTTGATGATAGTAATTAAATAGTGTTGCTTGGAAGCATTCTAATGTTTTTGTTTATATTAATTCTGATTTTGTTCAGGAAGGTAGAAACTGTGGTTTAGTTGAATGTATTGATCCAGCTTGGCCCAACACCCTTGAGAATGCATTAGCCAAGTTATGGTTTATGTATGAACAAAGTAGGAGAGACAGGACTGAGGAAAATCTTTTGCATTCATTTGTTGTTCATGACTTGACACAAGAGAAGAAGAAGCTGCAGGAGAGCTATGAGAAGTTGGTTGAATATGTGAATGGACTTTTGGATGCTCAGGAAAGGAGGGCAGAGGTAGAAAGGAAAGATCTTGAAACCAACAAGCTTCAGGAGAAGTATGACATGGTTAAGAACCTAGCAGCTGCTCAAGCAAATGTCATTAGGAACATGAAGCTCAAGCTAGCTGAAGAGAGGAAGAACTTGCAGAACCACATTGATGAGTTGAAGAAGACAGTTGAAGAGAGCAATGTGAAGCTGCAGGGAGTGAAGGCCATCATAAATGGATAAGCAGGTGGTTCTGGAAGAGAAGAATGGGCAATATCATTTGGCATTTGCTGACCTTTTGCAGAGTGTGGTTTGGCATTTGCTGTAATGATGGTAGATTAAATTCTCTGAACTATGAGTACTTCTGAACTATGGTGATGTAATGTAGTAATCTTCAACTATGATTATGTATGGATTTGAACTATTGCGAAATGTGGTGGTATTTGGAGGTGCTGAATGTGATCTTAAGTAAGATGCTTGCAAATTGATGATTGTGATCTTAAGTATGTTTCTATGCAACTGGTGTTTTTTATCAACCTCGAGGCATCAAGTAGGCTCACTTAGGTTTATTGGCTTTTTATCGACCCCGAGGCATCAACTAGGGTCAATTAGGTTTTTTTGGCTTTTTATGGACCCTGAGGCATCAACTAGGCTCACTTACTGTTTTTTTGGCTTTTTATCGACCTCGAGGCATCAAGTAGGCTCACTTAGGGTTTTTTGGCTTTTTATTGACCTCGAGGCATCAACTAGGCTCACTTAGGGTTTTTAGGCTTTTTATCAACCTCGAGGCATCAAGTAGGCTCACTTAGGGTTTTTAGGGTTTTTATCGACCTCGAGGCATCAAGTAAGCTTTTTGGCTTTTTATCAATGTCGAGGCATCAAGTAGGCTCACTTAGGTTTATTGGCTTTTTATCGACCCCGAGGCATCAAGTAGGCTCACTTAGGGTTTTTTGGCTTTTTATCGACCTCAAGGCATCAACTAGGCTCACTTAGGGTTTTTTGGCTTTTTATCGACCTCGAGGCATCAACTAGGCTCACTTAGGGTTTTTTGGCTTTTTATCGACCTCGAGGCATCAACTAGGCTCACTTAGGGTTTTTTGGCTTTTTATCGACCTCGAGGCATCAACTAGGCTCACTTAGGGTTTTTTGGCTTTTTATCGACCTCGAGGCATCAACTAGGCTCACTTAGGGTTTTTTGGCTTTTTACCGACCTCGAGGCATCAACTATGCTCAATTAGGGTTTTTAGGCTTTTTATCGACCTCGAGGCATCAACTAGGCTCAATTAGGGGTTTTAGGCTTTTTATCGACCTTGAGGCATCAAGTAGGCTCACTTAGGGTTTTTAGGCTTTTTATCGACCTCGAGGCATCAACTAGGCTAAATTAGGGGTTTTAGGCTTTTTATCGACCTCGAGGCATCAACTAGGCTCAATTAGGGTTTTTAGGCTTTTTATCGACCTTGAGGTATCAAGTAGGCACACTTAGGGTTTTTAGGCTTTTTATCGACCTCGAGGCATCAAGTAAGCTTTTTTGGCTTTTTATCGATGTTGAGGCATGAAGACTAGCATCACAAGGGTAAGTTTTGGGTTTCTGGCTTCTTGGTCATTGGCACAACATTATCATCACAAGAGTAGCACCATCATCATAACTAGAGTAGCACTAGATTAGTTCATCATCCCAGTTGATCATCACAGGACTACTAGAATGCCATAGTTTGACAGAAGGATCATAACAGTACCAGAACCTAAGTTGGCCATTACAGTACCAGAACATAACTTGATGATCACTTGGTCATCAAAATAGAAGCAGGATCACAACATGATAAAGCATATTTGGATCACAACATCAATCCCATGCTGCACCAGAAGCAGTCAGGTAGTCCTTTATCTTCTGGGTTGGCTTTCTGACTCTCTGGGAACCACTGTTTGGTCTTGGAGGCAAGAAAGCTGCCCTTGCTCCCTTTGCAGCAGTTGAAGCTCTAGTTTGTGGAGCCTTACCCTTTGCAGAAGCAGTAGCAGTTCTTGTTGATGGTGCAGTGGTAGTAGATGGAGTCCTCCTTGCTGGTGTTGTTGCAGTGGCAGTAGAAGCAATCCTCCTTGCTGGTGCTGGTGCAGTGGCAGTAGAAGCAGTCCTCCTTGCTGGTGCTGGTGCAGTGGCAGTAGAAGTAGTCCTCCTTGCTGGTGCTGGTGCAGTGGTAGTAGATGCAGCCCTTCTTGCTGGTGCAGTAGAGGAGGCAGTAGTAGCAGCATCAGGTGGGTAAGAAGAGCTACTTGGCTGCAAAAAGAACACAAGTAATTCAGCATTTTTGGTACAAGCATAGAGAACACAAGTAAGTTAGCATGTTTTGCATTGTTTGTACCTCATGCCTGTTCTTTCTCATGGCTAGTGCAGGCTTCAAAGGAACATGGTAGTTTGTGTACCTATGGCCAACTTTGCTGCAATTCGAACAAGTGATTGAGGCCATCCTTGAAGTGTCCTTTGGAGCTGGCTTCTCATGTCTGCCCTTTCTTCTCTTAGTTTGTGCTCTACCTTTGTGTTCTTTGAAGACTGGAGGGTCAATGTCCCTACTGTCTGTCTTTGGCCACATGTCAGGGCCAGGTACTGGATAGATTATGGGACTGTATGCAGCCTTGTACATTGGTTTTTTGAAAAAATCATGAACAAAGTCCTCTGGCTGTAGCTTAGCTTTGTGAATGGCAGAGACAGCATGATGGCAAGGCACTGCTGTCATATCCCACTTCCTACACCCACAAGTCTTTTTCTGCAGGTTAACAGCATATGTTTTCTCTGCACTTGTCACTTGGTAAAGATGTGGTCTAGCCATCAAGGATTGGCAGTTCCTAGACCACTTCTTTGCTTCTTCTAGTTTCTCTGCATATGTAGGACAAATCTCCCATTTAACAGTATCAACTTTTGTTCTATTTGCATTGAATTTGACCAACAACTTTGTCTAATTCCATCAACCATGGTCTTTATTGGCTTAGCCCTAACATCTAGGACCCACCTATTGAAAACCTCACTTAGATTATTAACAACTAAGTCAGTCTTGCAGTTCACATCCATGGCATGTCTGGCCCAAGTGTGTTTGGGTATTTTGCTAAGCCACACCCAAGCTGCTTCACACTCTGACTTTAACTCATCCATTGCAACTTGAAAACCATGTTCAGTATATGAGTAACTTGCTGCATCCATGTATTTTTTTAATTCTGGCCCTCTAAACCCAGCAATCTGAAAGTTCTGGTAGATATGCCTAAGGAAAAACCTTTGTGGGAAATTGGGGAAGACTCTATTTATGGCTTTCAAAAGACCCTGTATGAAACAAGTACAACTAAGTGAATACAACTACATGAAAGTAACTACAATTACATGAAAGTAACTACAACTACATGAAAGTAACTACAACTACATGAAAGTAACTAAATATATTACCTTTTGCCTATCTGAAATGATTGTGTACTGTACAAACTGGCCAGATTGCCCACCTATTGCCTCCCTCAGCTGGTATAGAAACCAGGCCTAGGAATTAGTGTCCTCCTTGTCTACAATTCCAAAAGCAATGGGAAAAATGTTGTTGTTCCCATCTCTTCCAGTAGCAGCTAGGATTTGTTGATCAGTAGTGAGCTTTATGAAGCATCCATCAAAACCTACAAGTTAAGCACAAATGATTAGTACTTCAAAGAACATACAAGTGGCATAAACAACAATACAAGGCAATTACCTATGAATGGTCTGCAGCCATTGAGGAACCCTTCTTTGCATCCATTCAGGCAGATGAAAAGTCCATGAAACCTAGGGTTCTTGCTAGGATGCTCCCTAATATGTTTTGTTGTCACAATGCATCTAGAACCTGGATTGGTGTCTAGGACAGCCTCTAAATAATCCCTAATCCTGGTGTATTGGGCCTTTTGATCTCCTAAAACAACATTCTTTGCTGCCTTCCTAGCCCTGTAGGCCATGTGGGTTGAAATTTCCACTCCATACTTGCTCTTTGCAGTGTTAATTATTGTTGTTATTGTTGTGTTAGGGTCATTCCTCACTGCCTCCTCACAATGTTTTGCAACCCACTTGGCAGTGACTTTGGTGCTCTCTGACACAGAAGGGCATGTGTGCACCAAATACAGCTGTCTAATGGTAAATGTCTTCTCATTTGCAATCTGAGAAGCTGCTATATAAGAAGGGCATTGCTCATCTATGCACTGTGCTATAACCCTGTCACTGTAGTTTCTGTGGTACTCATAGTTCCTGTTCTGTGATATGTGCAGGGTTTGGAGTGCAGTTCTGAACTGGTACACATCAATAAAGCAAAGATGCTTCACAAATTGGTCTTTTGGGTCAGCTCTGTCCTCAGCATACCATAACCTTGGCTTCATTTTCTTTGCTCTGCTCTTCCTACCATTGGGCAACACATAATCCATTGCCTCAGCACCATCATCATCTTTCAAACCCAGGTCTAATGGTTTTTTGTCCTCATCATCTGATGCTATCCAGTCATCCTCAAACATTTGCTCTACACTTCCATGTGATCTGCTAGTTGGCCCTTTTCTGTCTCTCTTGGCCTTATTCTTCTTCTGAGTATGTTGACCACTCTCTTGCTCCTCTTCATTGTGTTGCTCCCCTTGCACCACTTCCTCCACTTCCTCCACTTCCTCCTCCTCTTGATCATCATCATCCTCTTCTTCACCTGATGGCTCATACAATTCCTCCTCCTCATCTGTATCCCACATCTCCTCAACATCTGTGTCCCCTTCATAATGCAGTAATGGATCATCCCTCTATTTTTTCATTTCCTCAAGCCTAGCAAGGATATCCCCATATTCTGATAAATTATCGTCATCACTATCCTCTTCATTGTCCATAACTATAGCTTTCCTTTTCAAATGAGTGGCCTTCTCTTTTTCTTTCTCATTCTTCCTAAACATTGCAATTTCCTTTCCCCTTCTCTCCTCCATAACTTTTTCTATTTGTAGTTGCTCCTCTGAATTGTTTGTGCTCTGCTGTGTTTGAAACTGTATTGGTCTTGGTTCTTCAACTGGTACTACTGCTGCTGTGTTTGAAACTGAACTAGGATGTGCATTGAACAACACTCCTTCATCTACCTGATACAGTTGGGGCTCTCCAATTTCCTGCAGAGGTATCTGCTGCTCAATAACATTAGCACTGCAATTTATATGTGCAGGTTTGGGGGAACTGGCCCTAACAACTGTCACATTGAAAATCTTCTGCTTCTGTTGTACTATGTGGTCTAGAATGTCCTCCAGCATGTCATCATCCTCTATTTCTTGCATTCCTTCTATCCCTAGGCCAGGATGCTTCACATAGTACATGTAATCCCTCACCCCATATCCTTCAGTCTCTATCAGTGCAACTAGATTGTAAAAAGTGATGTCTGACAACATCATAGTTCTCTCAAGATTATCTCTGTCATGAAAATGCATCCTCAATTCCCAAACCTCATCATCCAGACTACAAAGTTATAAAGAAACATAGTGTTGTATAAGTGTTCAATTATAACACTTATGAAAAAGCAGGACAACATCAATACATAGCTTTGGGTTGCTTAAGTAACCAATGTAGTACAAAGCAAGAAAACTGCAATAACCCTAGCTTTGGTTAATTAAGATCTACTGCAATACAGATCAACACATCAAATAATTCCAACTATATAACCATAGCTTATTTCAACTATAATCAGTTAATTTCAGAAAGAAATCGTCGCAATAACAATCATAGGGCCAACAATATGCAATGGGGATGAGGAAGGGGATATCACTACACGCTAACCCTAGCCCTAGCCATAGAAACGGATCAGATAAGTTCACAGAATAATGGATAAGGGAAGGGGATCTCACTATACACCGCCGAAGGATGAGGCGATGTGGTGGCTTCCATTGGGATTCGCCTTCACCGCCGCGGCGAAAGATCTAGCCGCTGCGTATTCCACCGAATACTGCACCTCCGCATCTCGCTTCGCCTTGCTAGGTTTCGAGCTCCCGCAGAGCTCACCGCCTGGATCAGGATCCGCATCGCCTGCGCCACTGCCGGGAGGACCGCCGCCGCCAACACCGCCTGCTTTCGCCGGAGTAGTGTAGCGACCAGACCTCAAGCAGTCTGATCTCTGTGCTCCGGTGTCATCCCTGGATCAGTAATGCTGACACCACACAGTACTCGGAGGATTTATAGCAGAGTAGCAATCACACACTTATTACATCGAGTGTCTTATAAGAGAACTTATTACAAATAAATATGGCTTAAGGCCATCTAATAACGATAACAGCGGAAGGCTGGGAACATAAGTGAGTCCATCAACTCCAACGTCATCACTGAGTATAGAACCACGACCTAAAAACTCCATAATCGTCGTCTGAAAAGTCTGCAACATTAACGTTGCAGCCCGAAAACGGGTCAGCACATGGAATATGCTGGCAATGTAACACATAGAGAGTAATGGAATGAAACAGCTATACTATATGCATATTTGGCTGGTGGAAAGCTCTATGGTTACAGTTTCGCGTAAATCCAATTTTTCCCTACTTCAAAGGAATAAAATTTAATTACTATCATGGTGGTTGTTAAACATTGAGAATGGTTGACAGCATTCTCAATCCCAATTAAGCATCATCATTAAACATTACCCAACAAAATTAATTTAGAGTAACATGTTGAGATTCACATGATAATCCAAGTACTAGATACTCAAGATGTCCATAACCGGGGACACGGCTAACCATCATTAGTTTATTACACTCTGCAGAGGTTTGCGCACTTTTCCCCACAAGACTCGATCGCCTCCATTTGGTTTCTCGCACTACATGATGTTTGAGAAGACGGATGACCGAGACATAGTCTTTCAGAAGCGCTAGCACCTTACGATCGGGTAGACCGTACCACCTACATCCCCTACATCTGCTAGTCTACCACTGTAAGAGTTCGCACAACTTAGCCAACTATGCTAGAGCCCATAATAGCTTGTGGCTGCACACGGAAGTTTCTAGTATGAATAGTCTCATGATCCCTTTGAGCCTGGGTGGCGGTCCAAAAGAAAACAGGCAAGTCCTGGAATATCCAGGTGCCTCAATCCACCCAGATGTGTGTTTAAGTTGCCATCTTAGATAAACCATTAATTAACAATCTCACATCTATCATGGATATCACTCACCCAATCCACGTCTACTAGCATAGCATGGCATAATAAGCAAACATAGAAGTAACTCCCAAAGGTTTGATAATAACAGGTAATAGGTACTACCTCATCTACTTCCCATCCCACAATTTAATTAGATACTATTATGCAATGTGTGAGGATTGATCTAATGCAATAAAACTGGGTAGTAGAAAAGGTATGATCAAAGTGTTACTTGCCTTGCTGATGATCCGCGAAACCTAACGATTCGAAGTAACAGGCGGCGCACTCCGGGTATTCTAACGCAGACAAACAAACAAGCATACAATAAGTACTCATCTAATGCTCAAGTAAAACTCAAATAAGATATCTAACCAGAAGGTTCAACTTAAGAACTCCGGTTTGCAAAAAGAATCAAATCAAACGAAGCAACGAAAGGCAAACGGCGAAAGAAAACAACTTCGTTCTAGTAATCTGGATCTAGGGCAAATTTTATAGTAGCAAAATCTTGTTTAAGTTGGTTAAATGGATAGAGGGTTTTGAGACGAATCCCTAGGCGCTTGAATCGCCTGATTCCGATAAACGAGCGAAAAGTTATACTAAAACGAAAATCGGATCAGGAATCGCGATCAGAAAAATCACGGATTTAATCCGAGAAAAAGAAAAAACGACGAACGCCGAATATTTTTTTCTTTTTTTTCTCTTTTTTTGGCACGGAAAACAAGACGCGACGAACCTCGGCGGCGGAATCCGGTGGCAGCGGCGGCTTAGGGCGGCAGCGGCGGCGGCGGCTTAGGGTGCTTAGGGTCCCCCCCCCCCCGGGGCCGGGCCTCGGCTTATAAAGGCCTCCCGGGTCGGTGTCTAGGTTGGACACGGCCCGTTAAGTCCGTTGGTTTTTTTTAATTATTCCGCTCGGAAGAAAAAATAAAAAGAAATACTAAACGGACTCCAAAAATTCCGAAATAAATTTTCACGGGCTTCTAAAATCAAGCCGCACAAGATGAACATTTATTTGGGCCCTAAATGCAATTTTGAAAAACGCACTTTTTTCCCTAAATTCAAATAAAACACCGAAAAACTCCAAAAAAAATCTTATTTGATTTTATTATTAAATCCTCAATATTTCTTTATTTTGGGAAAGTCATTTTATTCCCTCTCTCATATTTTTTTAATAGAAATAATTGATGATAAAATAAATAAAATCAAATGATCCTATTCTCAAAATTTGAGAAAACTCAAATATGAAAATAACGAAATCCCCAACTCTCTCCATGGGTCATTGAGTTGCGTAGAATTTCTAGGATCAACCAAAATGCAAAATAAAATATGATATGCATTGATGATCTAATGTATAACATTCCAAATTGAAAATTTGGGATGTTACAAACCTACCCCCCTTAAGATGAATCTCGCCCTCGAGATTCGGGTTGGCTAGAAAATAGGTGAGGGTGGTCTTTGAGTAAATCTTCCTCTCGCTCCCAAGTGGCTTCATCCTCCGTGTGGTGGCTCCACTGAACTTTGCAAAACTTGATAACCTTGCTGCGAGTAACTCGGTTGGCAAACTCGAGAATCTTGACTGGTTTCTCCTCGTAGGTCAAATCGTTATCCAACTGAATAGTTTCCAAAGGCACTGTGTCTCTCAACGGTATGTCAGCCATCTCCGCGTGACATTTCTTTAACTGAGAAACGTGGAACACACCATCAACTCCTGACAATCCTTCGGGTAATTCCAACTTGTATGCCACTTCTCCCATACGCTCCAAAACTCGATATGGTCCTACAAATCATGGTGCTAACTTCCCTTTAACTCCAAAACGCTTTGTTCCCCGAAGTGCAGATACTCGAAGATAAACTCTATCTCCAACTTCATAAACGGTCTCCTTTCGTTTAGAATCTGCATAACTCTTCTGTCTGGACTGGGCTACCTTGAGCCTATCGCGAATCAACTTCACCTTCTGTTCAGACTCTTTAATCAAGTCAGGTCCAAACAACTGGCGGTCTCCAACTTCGTCCCACGATAACGGTGTCCTGCACCTTCTTCCGTACAATGCTTCGAAAGGGGCCATCTTTAAACTGGTTTGATAACTGTTGTTGTAAGAGAACTCTGCATATGGAAAATTATCGTCCCAACTAGATCTATAATCTAGTGCACAAGCTCTCAACATATCCTCCAAAATCTGATTGACTCTCTCGGTCTGTCCATCTGTCTGTGGATGAAAAGCTGTACTGAATTCTAACCTGGTTCCCAAAGTTTCGTGCAACTGCTTCTAGAACTTTGAGGTAAAGTGGGTTCCTCTATCCGATACGATACTCCTTGGAACTCCATGCAGACATACTATTCTGGTCATGTATATCTTTGCCAACTTAGCACTGGTGTAAGTGGTCTTTACTGGGATGAAATGAGCTACTTTCGGCAATCGATCGACTACAACCCAAATCGAGTCATAGCCTGAACGAGTCCTGGGCAATCCCGTGATAAAATCCATGCCTAACTTATCCCACTTCCATTCGGGTATCGGCAATGGTTGTAACAATCCTGCTGGCTTCTGATGCTCTGCCTTTACTCTCTGGCATACATCACAAACTGCTACATACTCTGCAATATCCTTCTTCATTCTGGTCCACCAGAAAATATCCTTCAAATCCAAATACATCTTGGTATTTCCTGGGTGAATTGAATACGGTGAGTCGTGCGCCTCTTGCAAAATCAACTTCCTGATCTCCAGGTCATTGGGCACGTAAACACAGTCTTCAAACCATAGGGTGTCGTGCTCATCCTCACAAAGTCCTTTAGCTTTTTCTTTGCTCAGTTTCTCCTTTATAGCGGCAATCTCTTTGTCAGCTTTCTGAGCTTCTCTGATTCTATCCATCAAGGTTGACTGAATCTCCAATGCTGCTACATATCCTCTCGGAACTATTTCCAAACATAGTTCACGAAGATTTTCTGCTAACTCCCTTGGTAATTCTCCCGTCATTAACGTATTGACATGGCTCTTGCGGCTTAATGCGTCTGCTACTACATTAGCCTTTCCAAGATGATAATGCAATTTCATATCATAATCCTTGATAAGCTCCAACCATCTCCTTTGTCTGAGGTTTAACTCCTTCTGTGTGAAAATGTACTTCAAACTCTTATGATCCGTGTACACCTCACAATGATTTCCAATGAGAAAGTGTCTCCATGTCTTCAATGCATGCACTACGGCTGCTAACTCCAAATCATGCATGGCATAATTTAACTCATGAGGTTTCAGTTGTCTTGAGGCATATGAAACAACTCTCCCTTCCTGCATAAGCACTGCTCCAAGTCCTCGACGTGAAGCATCGCAATACACCTCATAATCCCTGGTCTGGTCTGGCAAAATCAACACTGGTGAGGTAACCAAGCGTTTCTTTAACTCCTGGAAACTAGCCTCACATTCCGCTGTCCATATGAACTTGGTATCTTTCTTCAACAACTCATCATAGGCTTCACAATCTTTGAGAAATTCTCAATAAATCTCCGGTAGTATCCTGCGAGTCCAAGAAAACTCCGGATCTCTCCAACTGTTGTTGGGGCTTCCCACTTGGTCGCGGTTTCAACTTTAGCGGGATCTACTGCTATACCTTCTCCAAATATAACATGTCCGAGGAATCCTACTTCCTTCAACCAAAACTCACATTTGCTGAACTTGGCATATAATTGATGTTCTCTGAGCTTTCCAAGTACCAAACGCAAATGCTCCTTATGTTCCTCTTCATTCTTCGAATAAACCAGGATATCATCAAGGAACACTACGACGAACTTATCCAAAAACTTCGTAAACACTTTGTTCATCATGTTCATAAAATAGGCAGGTGCGTTAGTCAGACCAAATGACATAACGGTATACTCATACAGCCCATACCTGGTAGTAAAAGCTGTATTAGGAATATCCTGTTCTCGAATCTTCAACTGGTGGTATCCTGATTGCAGATCGATCTTGGAAAATACCTTAGCTCCTTTCAATCGATCAAACAGATCATTGATCATTGGTAGTGGGTACTTGTTCTTGATCGTTACTTCATTCAATCCTCGATAATCAACAACCATCCTTAACGATCCATCTTTCTTCTCCACCAGAAGTACTGGCGATCCCCAAGGCGAAGAACTGGGGCGAATATATCCCTTATCCAGTAACTCCTTAATCTGCTTCTTAATTTCCACCAAATCCTTTGCTGGCATCCTATATGGTCTCTTTGATATTGGCCCTGTGCCTAGCAATAGCTCAATCAAAAACTCAATATCTCTATCTGGTGGCATGCCTGGCAAGTCCTGTGGAAATACATCTGGAAAATCCCTTACCACTGGTACTTCCTCCTGCACAACTCCTGATAAGCAATTTACTTGAGTCCGCTTTGGCACATGCCGGGATACATACTTGATCCTTCTCCCTTCTGGGGTGGTAAGCAAAATTGACTTACTAGCACAATCAATATTCCCTCCATACATCGACAACCAATCCATACCAAATATCACATCCAAACCTTGAGATTCCAATACTATTAGGTCTGAGGGAAAAACATAGTTACCAATCCTTAATGGTAACCGATCACACCATAGACTAGCCACATACTCTGCTCCGGGCGAGGTTACTAACATGGGTGACCTAAGGGCTTGGGTTGGTAGGTTATACTTATTCACAAATCCCCTTGAGATGTATGAATGCGATGCACCAGGATCAAAAAGAACGAGTGCAGTAAATGACTTCACCAAAAACTTACCTATTACTGCATCGAGCTGAGCTTCAACCTCCTCCACGCTAATGTGGTTCACCTGTCCCCTGTTAAAAGGGTTCGGCTTCTTCCAAGAACTTCCATTGCTATTTCCATTTTGTAATTCAGGACATTCATTTGCATAATGTCCTGACTTCGAACACTTAAAACAAGTGACTTGGCTTAGGTCCTTCTTAGATGGGGTTGAGGGGTTGGTGCGGTTCTGGCCGTTGCTTCCTCCATTGCCATTACCATTCTTGGTGCCATTGTGATTGTGCGAGCTACCTACTCCATGGGTATGCTGAAAATGTCCTCCCGGTCTAGGGGTAAAACGTGGCTTCTGCTGAGCTCCTGAAGTATATTTTCCTTGTCCATACTTCCTCTTGCGATTCTCAATTTGCTGCTGCTTCCCTTCAATCATAAGAGCACGATCTACCAACTCCTGGTAGTTGTTGAAGGTTGCTACCATCAACTGCATGCTCAACTCATCATTCAGTCCTTCTAGAAACTTCTCCTGCTTAGCTGCATCCGTAGCGACGTCATCTGGGGCATAAAGTGCTAGCTTACTAAATTCCTCCACATACTGGCCAATTGTCCTTCCTCCTTGGTGCAAGTTGCGAAACTCACGCTTCTTCATGGCCATAGCTCCTGCTGAAACATGGGCAGTACGAAAAGCCTGCTGAAACTGGTCCCATGTGACAGTGTCTACTGGGAAAGTGGCTATGAAATTCTCCCACCATGATGCTGCGGGTCCTTCAAGCTGATGTGCGGCAAGCTTCACCTTCTCCGCATCTGTGCATCCTGCTGTGGTCAACTCCCTAGCTGTCTTGCGGAGCCAATCATCTGCTACTATCAGCTCGGTGCTACTGGAAAACACCGGCGGATTCAGCCTAAGAAAATGGGCTAGGTGGTCAACAAGTGGTGGTGGTGGTGGTGGGTTATGGTTGTTGTTCCCCTGATTCTGAACTAGCAACTACATCAATGTGTTCTGCTGCTGGATCAACTGGGTGAGCTCCGGTGGAAAGGCAAATCCGGGGTCACATCTCGGAGGCATCTGAGGGTTTAGAAAAGATGAGATATAAGAATAGAGGGGTCTAAAGAGAAAACACTACCCATATGCACATGAGACAAAACAAACAATTCACTTCAATCAATCAAACAAGGGCATACAATCGATCTAACTATCACAAAAGTGCTCGGACTACTATATTTACATGGTGGACTACTACTACTGATGAGGTGGTCTACTAGAAATATTCTACGGTCGTAGACTCCATAATATCTACTCCAGCTTCATCAACATAGTCATCATCGCTACTATCTGATTCCGAGTCAGTGGCGTCAATGATGATGTAGTCTTCCGGGCTAATCTCCTGGGGTTCTTCGTCTTCATCTACTGGCGTAGGGCCTCCCATAAATATTCCAATCTTCTTGTTAGGTCGGCATTCTTATCCACCAATACTTCAATTTCCTCTTCATAATCTTCACGTGTAGCCTTGAGTTCTTCCTCCAGTTCCTTAATTCTAGTCTTAGCCTTCTTCAGATCTATCATGTCGGCGCACATCTGATTCTCCTGTCATCGAACGTGCTGGTTTAACTCCTAAATAAAAGCTGCGATTGATCTATCCTTCCTGGTGCTGATCATCTCCCAGTGTTCATCTCGGCGCCCACAAATCTGGTAGATAGTATCCTTGAGATCCTTGCGGTAGACTTCTCCAATGCGTCCCATGGCAATGTGAGCTGACATGCTCTTTCCTAGACTCCAAGTTGGTGCATCAAAAGAAAACTCTATGGGCTCAGTGACTGGCATGAACGTCCTTCCTGGAACTTGAACTTGAATCATCCAGCGCTCTTCTTCAGGTAAAGTGGCGTTGTAGGTTCCCGTAAAGCTTGGTACTCCAATATTCAGGTATCTAGTGACTTCCTTCAAGTGGCATCCAAAGGGTGTATCTTCATCCGGTTGTGTGAACTTGTTCCTTGCATCCGCCATCCTAAAGAGCAGAAAAGATGAGAAGTCAGAAGAGAAGAGAGTGAATAGTGATCTAGGTCTTTAGCTTAGTGGTCGTGTCCTACAATCAGCGTGTGCTCTGATACCATCTCTGTAGCAACCAGACCTCAAACAGTCTGATCTCTGTGCTCCGGTGTCATCCCTGGATCAGTAATGCTGACACCACACAGTACTCGGAGGATTTATAACAGAGTAGCAATCACACACTTATTACATCAAGTGTCTCAAAAGAGAACTAATTACAATAAATATGGCTTAAGGCCATCTAATAACGATAACAGCGGAAGGCTTGGAAGATAACTGAGTCCATCAACTCCAACGGCATCACTGAGTATAGAACCACGACCTAAAACTCCTTAATCATCGTCTGAAAAGTCTGCAACATTAACGTTGCAGCCCGAAAACGGGTCAGCACATGGAATATGCTGGCAAGGTAACACATAGAGTAATGGAATGAAACAGCTATACTATATGCATATTTGGCTGGTGGAAAGCTCTATGATTACAGTTTTGCGTAAAGCCAATTTTTCCCTACTTCAAAGGAATAAAATTTAATTACTATCATGGTGGTTGTTAAACATTGAGAATGGTTGACAGCATTCTCAATCCCAATTAAGCATCATCATTAAACATTACCCAACAAAATTAATTTAGAGTAACATGTTGAGATTCACATGATAATCCAAGTACTAGATACTCAAGATGTCCATAACCGGGGACACGGCTAACCATGATTAGTTTATTACACTCTGCAGAGGTTTGCGCACTTTTCCCCACAAGACTCAATCGCCTCCGTTTGGTTTCTCGCACTACATGGTGTTTGAGAAGACGGATGACCGAGACATAGTCTTTCAGAAGCGCTAGCACCTTATGACCGGGTAGACCGTACCACCTTCATCCCCTACATCTGCTAGTCTACCACTGTAAGAGTTTGCACAACTTACTCAACTATGCTAGAGCCCATAATAGCTTGTGGCTGCACACGGAATTTTCTAGTATGAATAGTCTCATGATCCCTTTGAGCCTGGGTGGCGGTCCAAAAGAAAACAGGCAAGTCCTGGAATATCCAGGTACCTCAATCTACCCAGATGTGTGTTTAAGTTGCCACCTTAGATAAACCATTAATTAACAATCTCACATCTGTCATGGATATCACTCACCCAATCCACGTCTACTAGCATAGCATGGCATAATAAGCAAACGTAGAAGTAACTCCCAAAGGTTTGATAATAACAGGTAATAGGTACTACCTCATCTACTTACCATCCCACAATTTAATTAGATCCTATCATGCAATGTGTGAGGATTGATCTAATGCAATAAAATTGGGTAGTATAAAAGGTATGATCAAAGTGTTACTTGCCTTGCTGATGATCCGCGAAACCTAACGATTCGAAGTAGCAGGCGGCGCACTCCGGGTATTCTATCGCAGACAAACAAACAGGCATACAATAAGTACTCATCTAATGCATAGGTAAAACTCAAATAAGAGATCTAACCAGAAGGTTCAACTTAAGAACTCCGGTTTGCAAAAAGAATCAAATCGAACGAAGCAACGAAAGGCAAACGGCGAAAGAAAACAACTTCGTTCTAGTAATCTGGATCTAGGGCAAATTTTATAGTAGCAAAATCTTGTTTAAGTTGGTTAAACGGATAGAGGGTTTCGAGACGAATCCCTAGGCGCTTGAATCACCTGATTTCGATAAACGAGCAAAAATTTATACTAAAACAAAAATCAGATCAGGAATCGTGATTAGAAAAATCGCGGATTTAATCCGAGAAAATGAAAAAACGACAAACGCCGAATATTTTTTTCTTTTTTTCGGCACGGAAAACGAGACGCGACGAACCTCGTCGGCGTAATCCGGCGGCGGCGGCGGCGGACGTCGGCGGCGGCGGCTTAGGGCGCTTAGGGTCCCCCCCCCCGGGGCCGGGCCTCGGCTTATAAAGGCCTCCCGGGTCAGTGTCCAGGTCGGACACGGCCCATTAAGTCGGTTCTTTTTTTTTAATTATTCCGCTCGGAAGAAAAAATAAAAAAAATACTAAATGGACTCCAAAAATTCCGAAATAAATTTTCACGGGCTTCTAAAATCAAGCCGCACAAGGTGAACATTTATTTGGGCCCTAAATGCAATTTTGAAAAACGCACTTTTTTCCTTAAATTCAAATAAAACACCGAAAAACTCCGAAAAAAATCTTATTTGATTTTATTATTAAATCCTCAATATTTCTTTATTTTGGGAAAGTCATTTTATTCCCTCTCTCATATTTTTGTAATAGAAATAATTGATGATAAAATAAATAAAATCAAATGATCCTATTCTCAAAATTTGAGAAAACTCAAATATGAAAATAACGAAATCCCCAACTCTCTCCGTGGGTCATTGAGTTGCATAGAATTTCTAGGATCAACCAAAATGCAAAATAAAATATGATATGCATTGATGATCTAATGTATAACATTCCAAATTGAAAATTTGGGATGTTACAAGTAACCATCTACCTACGCGACGAGAGGAGGGGAGAGAGCGGCGGGAGAGTGGGAAAGAAGGCAGACGCGAGGAGGGAGAGAGCGGCGGCACCAGAAGAGGGGGAGAAACGAACAGATGGGGGATGGAGGCATACGGCACCGTCAAACGCCATCTAACGGCTGTCGGGACGGCCGACGGTGCCACGTACGCAAAAAAAGGCCCCACCTATCATAAACAAGCTTAACTGACCCCGATCCGCCGATCAGTGCTTTCTGCAAGAAGATTATGGAAGAGATGGTGTTCTATGCAAAAAAATGTATTGTAGTGGTTTTCGCAAACCTTGCCTTCAAAGTGGTGGTTTTGTGCAATTTACTCCCTTTTTGTGTTCTCCACAACCACCATTCTATTCCACCTATAGTGCTATGTCCATGGCTCACGCTCATGTATTGCGTGAAGATTGAAAAAGTTTGAGAACATCAAAAGTATGAAACAATTGCTTGGCTTGTCATCGGGGTTGTGCATGATTTAAATATTTTGTGTGGTGA
This sequence comes from Triticum urartu, assembly GCF_003073215.2. Lineage (NCBI taxonomy): Eukaryota > Viridiplantae > Streptophyta > Magnoliopsida > Poales > Poaceae > Triticum > Triticum urartu. The sequence continues at coordinate 431,353,055 of NC_053027.1, read as the reverse complement.
AGATGGAGCATAGCCAGACTATATGATTTTGTAGGGATAGCTTTCTTTGGCCATGTTATTTTGAGAAGACATGATTGCTTTATTAGTATGCTTGAAGCATTATTATTTTTATGTCAATATGAACTTTTGTCTTGAATCTTATGGATCTGAATATTCATGCCACAATTAAGAAGAATTACATTGAAATTATGCCAAGTAGCACTCCGCATCAAAAATTCTGTTTTTATCATTTACCTACTCGAGGACGAGCAAGCGTATCTATAATTTTTGATTGCTCCATGCTATATTATCTACTGCTTTGAATGTCTATGGGCTTTATTATACACTTTTATATCATTTTTGGGACTAACCTATTAACCCAGAGCCCAGTGCCAGTTTCTGTTTTTACCTAGTTTTAGGGTTTCGAAGAAAAGGAAAATCAAACGGAGTCCAATTGACCTGAAACTTCACGGAACTCATTTTTGGAAGGAAAGAATCCCAGAAGACTTGAAGTGCATGTAAGGGAAGCTTCGAGGAGGCAACGAGGTAGGGGCACGCCCTCCACCCTCGTGGGCCCCTCGTGCCCCCCTGACGTACTTCTTCCGCCTATATATCTCCATATACCCTAAAACTTCCAGAGAGCACAATAGATCAGGAGTTCCGCCGCCAGAAGCCTCCGTAGCCACCGAAAACCAATCTAGACCCGTTCCCGCACCCTGCCGGAGGGGGCAATCCTTCTCCGGTGGCCATCTTCATCATCCCGGTGCTCTCCATGACGAGAAGGGCGTAGTTCTCCCTCGGGGCTGAGGGTATGTACCAGTAGCTATGTGTTTGATCTCTCTCTCTCTCTCTCTCGTGTTCTTGAGATGGTACGATCTTGATGTATCGCGATCTTTGATATTATAGTTGGATCCTATGATGTTTCTTCCCCCCTCTACTTTCTTGTAATGAATTGAGTTTTCCCTTTAAAGTAATCTTATCGGACTGAGTCTTTAAAGATTTGAGAACACTTGATGTATGTCTTGTCGTGCGTACCTGTGGTGACAATGGGATACCACGTGATTCACTTGATGTATGTTTTGGTGATCAACTTGTGGGTTCCACCCATGAACCTATGCATAGGGGTTGGCACACGTTTTCGTCGTGATTCTCCGGTAGAAACTTTGGGGCACTCTTTGAGGTTCTATGCGTGGATTGAATAGATGAATCTGAGATTGTGTGATGCGTATCGTATAATCATACCCACATATACTTAAGGTGTTATTGGAGTATCTAGGTGACATTAGGGTTTTCGTTGATTTGTGTCTTAAGGTGTTATTCTAGTACGAACTCTAGGGCTGTTTGTGACACTTATAGGAATATCCCAACGGATTGATTGGAAAGAATAACTTTGAGGTGGTTTCGTACCCTACCATAATCTCTTTGTTTGTTCTCCGCTATTAGTGACTTTGGAGTGACTCTTTGTTGCATGTTGAGGGATATTATGTGATCCAATTATGTTAGTATTGTCGAGGGAACTTGCACTAGTGAAAGTATGAACCCTAGGCCTTGTTTCAACGCATTGCAATACCGTTTATGCTCACTTTTATCATTAGTTACCTTGTTATTTATATTTTCAGATTACAAATACCTTTATCTACCATCCATATTGCACTTGTATCACCATCTCTTCGCCGAACTAGTGCACCTATACAATTTACCATTGTATTAGGTGTGTTGGGGACACAAGAGACTCTTTGTTATTTGGTTGCAGGGTTTCTTGAGAGAGACCATCTTCATCCTACGCCTCCCATGGAGTGATAAACCTTAGGTCATCCACTTGAGGGAAATTTGCTAATGTCCTACAAACCTCTGCACTTGGAGGCCCAACAACGTCTACAAGAAGAAGTTGTGTAGTAGACATCAGGCCCCTCGTTGCTCCACCGACGTACTTCTTCCTCCTACATATATCCATATACCCCCAAACATCCAAGGGCACCACGAAAACCTAATTCCACCGCCGCAACCTTCTGTACCCAAGAGATCCCATCTTGGGGCCTTTTTCGGAGCTCCACCGGAGGGGGCATTGATCATAGAGGGCCTCTACATCAACTCCATGGCCTCTCTGATTATGTGTGAGTATTTATTTTAGACCTTCGGGTCCATAGCTAGTAGCTAGATGGCTTCTTCTCTCTCTTTGGATCTCAATACAAAGTTCTCCTCGATTCTCTTGGAGATCTATTCGATGTAATCTTCTTTTGTGGTGTGTTTGTCGAGAACCGATGAATTGTGGGTTTATGATCAAGTCTATCTATGAAAAATATTTGAATCTTCTCTTAATTCTTTTATGTATGATTGGTTTATCTTTGCAAGTCTCTTCGAATTATCAGTTTGGTTTGGCCTACTAGATTGATCTTTCTTGCAATGGGAGAAGTGCTTAGCTTTGGGTTCAATCTTGCGGTGCTCGATCCCAGTGACATAAAGGGAAACGACACGTATTGTATTGTTGCCATCGAGGATAAAAAGATGGGGTTTATATCATATGGCATGAGTTTATCCCTCTACATCATGTCATTTTGCTTAAGGCGTTACTCTGTTCTTATGAACTTAATACTCTAGATGCATGCTGGATAGCGGTCGATGTGTGGAGTAATAGTAGTAGATGCAGAATTGTTTCGGTCTACTTGTCTCGGACGTGATGCCTATATACATGATCATGCCTAGATATTCTCATAATTATTCGCTTTTCTATCAATTGCTCGACAGTAATTTGTTTACCCACCTTAATACTTATGCTATCTTGAGAGAAGCCACTAGTGAAACCTATGGCCCCTGGGTCTATTCTCCATCATACAAGTTTCCAATCTACTTTATTTTTCTATCTTTTACTTTCAATCTATATCATAAAAATACCAAAAATATTTATCTTATTATTATCATCTCTATCAGATCTCACTCTTGCAAGTGGCCGTGAAGGGATTGACAACCCCTTTATCGCGTTGGTTGTGAGGTTCTTATTTGTTTGGGTAGGTACGAGGTGACTCGTGCGTGGTCTCCTACTGGATTGATACCTTGGTTCTCAAAAACTGAGGGAAATACTTACGCTGCTTTACTGCATCACCTTTTCCTCTTCAAGGGAAAACCAACATAGTGCTCAAGAGGTAGTAAGAAGGATTTCGGGCGCTGTTGCCGGGGAGATCTACGCCAAGTCAAGACATACCAAGTACCCATCACAACTCTTATCCTTTGCATTACATTATTTGCCATTGCCTCTCGTTTTCCTCTCCCCCTCTTCACCCTTGCCGTTTTATTCGCCCTCTTTTCTTTTCGCCCTATCTTTCCGTTCGCCTCTTTTTCCTTCCTGCCTTCTGTGTGCTCGTTCTTTTTGCAATTTGTTGCCATCATGTCTGAAACTGATAGGTTATCATTGATAAGGATAATAATATGCAAAACTTTGATGCTATTGATGATCCTCTTGAAAATCCTATTATTTTGCACACTAAAAAGTTTCGCATTGGTAGTGGTAATATTATTGGGAAGGGAGTTATTCAAGATTTCTTTACTTGTGCCGGTGCTTTAACCACTATGAGTGGATCTATCCTTCATAAAACTAGTAGTCTCGCAGATGCTATATCCTTTCTCATAGTTGAACTCGAGAGAGAATTTTTACATATGCATCCTTCCATACAAAGGATTTTCCTAGAATTTTCTAATATTGAGCATTCTTCTGTTAAGCGAGCAGCGACCATCTTTTTAGCTCATGAGTTCAGATTTATAATAAAAGAGGCCAATGAATTTTTTGCGCATTGTAGGGTGGATGCCGGCCGTCCTCCCATAGAAGCAATTCTTTTCTATCAAGAAGATATTATGTGTTTACGATCTTTAGATCATGTTGCTTTTAATGAAAACCTTAGAGAAAAGGTTCCTACCGATGCTCTTGTTAATAGGATCTCTGAACTTAATGATAATTTTGCCATCCAGAACAATGGGCTAGGTTTTTCCCTTGAACAAAGGCTCATGACTTTTTGCCAAAAGAATGCTTATAATGATGAATTGACTGTGCAATATAAGGGGCCAAAGGAAGAACAAATACCTCCCGAGCTTGATCTTGGGGACTTATGTCCCATTAAATTTAGCCCTTTTGATTATTTTTTATTGCCACAAAGGAAGCTTTCTGCTGAACATAGCGAGTATGAGATGAGCTTTCATGATTTATCTTATCATTATCATGGCAATACCTAGATCTATCCTTGCTTTTATGCCTATCTAAGGGCGTTAAATGATAGCGCTTGTTGGGAGGCAACCCAATTTTATTTTTATTACTTGCTTTTTGCTCCTGTTTAGTAATGAAAAAATTATCTAGCCTCTGTTTTGGTTGTGTTTTTGTGTTTAATTAGTGTTTGTGCCAAGTAGAACCGTTGGGAAGACTTGGGGAAAGTCTTTTTGATCTTGCTGTAAAAAATAGAAACTTTAGCGCTCACGAGAATTGCTGCCATTTTTTATTGGAGAGTGATATTTAGTTAATTCTTTTTTCATATGATTAATAGATAAATTACTCATGTCCAGAAATTTATTTTATAATTTTTGGGGTTCCAGAAGTTTGCGTTAGTTACAGATTACTACAGACTGTTCTGTTTTTGACAGATTCTGTTTTTTGTGTGTTGTTTGCTTATTTTGATGAATATATGGCTAGTAAAAGAGTTTATAAACCATAGATTAGTTGGAATACAGTAGGTTTAACAGAAATATAAATAAAGAATGAGTTCATTACAGTACCTTGAAGTGGTGTTTTGTTTTCTTTCGCTAACGGAGCTCACGAGATTCTCTTCTTAAGTTTTGTGTTGTGAAGTTTTCAAGTTTTGGGTAAAGATTCGATGGATTATGGAACAAGGAGTGGCAAGAGCCTAAGCTTGGGGATGCCCATGGCACCCCAAGGTAAAATACAAGGAAACCGAAAAGCCTAAGCTTGGGGATGCCCCGGAAGGCATCCCCTCTTTTGTCTTCGTTCATCGGTAACTTTACTTGGAGCTATATTTTTATTCACCACATGATATGTGTTTTGCTTGGAGCGTCTTGTATGATTTTGAGTCTTTGATTTTTATTTTACCACAATCATCCTTGCTGTACACACCTTTCGAGAGAGACACACATGAATTAGAATTTATTAGAATACTCTACGTGCTTCACTTATATCTTCTGAGCTATATAGTTTTTGCTCTAGTACTTCACTTATATCTTTTAGAGCACGGCGGTGGTTCTATTTTATAGAAATAACTGATCTATCATGCTTCACTTATATTATTTTGAGAGTCCTTTAGAACAGCATGACAATTTGCTCTTAGGCATAATAAAAACTTTCATATAAGTGCATTGAATACTAAGAGAAGTTTGATACTTGAGGATTGTTTTGAGATATGGAGATGGTGATATTAGAGTCATGCTAGTTGAGTAGTTGTGAATTTGAGAAATACTTGTGTTGAAGTTTGTGATTCCCGTAGCATGCACGTATGGTGAACCGTTATGTGATGAAGTGGAGCATGATTTATTTATTGATTGCCTTCCTTATGAGTGGCGGTCGGGGACGAGCTATGGTCTTTTCCTACCAATCTATCCCCCTAGGAACATGCGCGTAGTACTTTGTTTCGATAACTAATAGATTTAAGTATGTGAGTTCTTTATGACTAATGTTGAGTCCATGGATTATACGCACCCTCACCCTTCCACAATTGCTAGCCTCTCTAGTACCGCGCAACTTCCGCCGGTACCATAAACCCACCATATACCTTCCTCAAAACAGCCACCATACCTACCTATTATGGCATTCCCATAGCCATTCTGAGATATATTGCCATGCAACTTTCCACCGTTCCGTTTGCTATGACATGCTTCATCATTGTCATATTGCTTTGCATGATCATGTAGTTGACATCGTATTTGTGGCAAAGCCACCGTTCATAATTTTTTCATACATGTCACTCTTGATTCATTGCATATCCCGGTACACCACCGGAGGCATTCACATAGAGTCATATTTTGTTCTAAGTATTGAGTTGTAAGTAAAAAGAAGTGTGATAATCATCATTATTAGAGCATTGTCCCAGTGAGGAAAGGATGATGGAGACTATGATTCCCCGACAAGTCGGGATGAGACTCCGGGCGAAAAAAAGAAAAAAAAGAGGCCAAAAAAGAAAAAGAAAGAAAGAAGGTCCAAATAAAAAAATGATGAAATGAGAGAAAAAGAGAGAAGGCGCAATGTTACTATCCTTTTTCCACAGTTGTGCTTCAAAGTAGCACCATGATCTTTATGATAGAGAGTCTCTCATGTTGTCACTTTCATAAACTAGTGGGAATTTTACGTTATAGAACTTGTCTTGTATATTCCAATGATGGGCTTCCTCAAATTGCCCTAGGTCTTCGTGAGCAAGCAAGTTGGATGCACACCCACTTAGTTTCTTTTGTTGAGATTTCATACACTTATAGCTCTAGTGCATCCGTTGCATGGCAATCCCTACTCACTCACATTGATATATATTAATTGGCGTCTCCATAGCCCGTTGATACGCCTAATTGATGTGAGACTATCTTCTCCTTTTTGTCTTCTCCACAACCACCATTCGATTCCACCATAGTGCTATATCCATGGCTCACGCTCATATATTGCGTGAAGATTGAAAAGGTTTGAGAACATAAAAAGTATGAAACAATTGCTTGGCTTGTCATCGGGGTTGTGCATGATTTAATATTTTGTGTGATGAAGATAGAGCATAGCGAGACTATATGATTTTGTAGGGATAACTTTCTTTGGCCATGTTATTTTGAGAAGACATGATTGCTTAGTTAGTATGCTTGAAGTATTATTATTTCTATGTCAATATTAAACTTTCCTCTTGAATCTTTCGGATCTGAACATTCATGCCACATTGAAGAAAAATTACATTGAGAAATATGTTAGGAAGCATTCCACATCAAAAATTCTGTTTTTATCATTTACTTACTCGAGAATGAGCAGGAATTAAGCTTGGGGATGCTGATGCATCTCCAACGTATCTATAATATTTGATTGCTCCATGCTATTATATTATCTATTTTGGATGTTAATGGGCTTATTTTTACACTTTTATTATATTTTTGGGACTAACCTATTAACCGGAGGCCCAACCCAAATTGCTGTTTTTTTGCCTATTTTAGAGTTTCGTCGAAAAGGAATATCAAACGAAGTCCAAACGGAATGAAACCTTCGGGAGCGTTATTTTTGGAACAAACGTGGTCCATGAGACTTGGGGTGGACGTCAAGAATCAATCGAGGAGGCCACGAGGCAGGGGGGCGCGCCCACCCACATGGGCGCGCCCTCCACCCTCATGGGCCCCTCGTTGCTCCACCGACGTACTTCTTCCTCATATATATATATATATATATATATATATATATATATATATCCATATACCCCCCAAACATCCAGGGGCACCACAAAAACCTAATTCCACTGCCGCAACCTTCGGTACCCAAGAGATCCCATCCTGGGGCCTTTTCCGGAGCTCTGCCGGAGGGGGCATTGATCACGGAGGGCCTCTACATCAACTCCATGGCCTCTCCGATGATGTGTGAGTAGTTTACTTCTGACCTTCGGGTCCATATCTAGTAGCTAGATGGCTTCTTCTCTCTCTTTGGATCTCAATACAAAGTTCTCCTCGATTCTCTTGGAGATCTATTCGATGTAATCTTCTTTTGCGGTGTGTTTGTCGAGATCCGATGAATTGTGGGTTTATGATCAAGTATATCTATGAACAATATTTGAATCTTCTCTTAATTCTTTTATGTATGATTGGTTTATCTTTGCAAGTCTCTTCGAATTATCAGTTTGGTTTGGCCTACTAGATTGATCTTTCTTGCAATGGGAGAAGTGCTTAGCTTTGGGTTCAATCTTGCGGTGCTCGATCCCAGTGACATAAAGGGAAACGACACGTATTGTATTGTTACCATCGAGGATAAAAAGATGGGGTTTATATCATATGGCATGAGTTTATCCCTCTACATCATGTCATTTTGCTTAAGGCGTTACTCTGTTCTTATGAACTTAATACTCTAGATGCATGCTGGATAGCGGTCGATGTGTGGAGTAATAGTAGTAGATGCAGAATTGTTTCGGTCTACTTGTCTCGGAGTGATGCCTATATACATGATCATGCCTAGATATTCTCATAATTATTCGCTTTTCTATCAATTGCTCGACAGTAATTTGTTTACCCACCTTAATACTTATGCTATCTTGAGAGAAGCCACTAGTGAAACCTATGGCCCCTGGGTCTATTCTCCATCATACAAGTTTTCAATCTACTTTATTTTGCTATCTTTTACTTTCAATCTATATCATAAAAATACCAAAAATATTTATCTTATTATTATCATCTCTATCAGATCTCACTCTTGCAAGTGGCCGTGAAGGGATTGACAACCCCTTTATCGCGTTGGTTGCGAGGTCCTTATTTGTTTGTGTAGGTACGAGATGACTCGCGCGTGGTCTCCTACTGGATTGATACCTTGGTTCTCAAAAACTGAGGGAAATACTTACGCTGCTTTACTGCATCACCCTTTCCTCTTCGAGGGAAAACCAACACAATGCTCAAAGGTAGCAGGATGCATTAGGCTTAACAAGAAAATGGGTTTTATTAAGAAATAATAAATGAGAGGTAATTATAAAAACTAGGCAGTAACTATAAAAAATACACCAAGCATGTAATTACTTTATAAAATAATATTTCTTTGAAAATTTTAATTTCATTAATTGTTGCGCACGCAATGTTTCGTTGGATTTTTACGTAATACAAATTTATATTGAATTGTATTTAATCTGACTAGAAATTTTGGGATAAAAATATTTCGGATCCCATCAAAATGTGGGGAATTTTATTGAATTCTGTTTTAAACGGTTGATTGAAATTATTAATCGTTGTCCTAGCTAGAAAATGGGCTGTACTTTTAACAAACTGTAAATGGGCTGTAGTAAATTCCATTAGAATTCAAAAATGGGCTGTACATTCTTACAAATCGCAAATGGGCTATAAGTTTTGTGCCACACACTGGTGGGCCTACTAAGTTGACGCGTATGCAAGGCTTTGTCAAATTATAGTCAACACACGGTTCTAGCAGTAGTGTCCGTTAGATGTCCATCCAACGGATGTCGTGCTTCTTCTTCAATCTCGGATATTCTAGTTTCAGCCGCCCAAAAAATGATTCCTCCCCCTGACATCTGGGACGCATCGTTTCGGAGGCTGACCTCTGGGCCTACTAAGTTGATGCGTACCAAGGGCTTTGTCAACTTAGTCAATATAAACGATTCTAGCTGTAGTGACCGTATGCTGTCCATCCAACGACCATTGTGATTCTCCAATCTCTGGTCTTCTTGCTCCAGCCACCCAAAGCAGCGCCGGTCGTGTCGCCTGCTCCTGCCTCCCGTGGCTGGCTGTGCTACCATGGAGGCCTCACCTCCCCCTACCACTCCCACCATTGGCCAGGCCCTGCGGCGACGGCATCCTCACACCGCAGCCGAACCAGTGAACCCTCGTACTTCTCTCCGCGTGATCATCCACTGCTGCGTCTTCCCCGGCTTTGCGTCATCCCCTTCCTAGGCCTCGCCATCGTCCACTGCCTTGGTGCTCTTGGCGCAACGTGGTCAACGACCGACTTCCATCGGAAGAGTACTGTACATGGAGAGGCTGACGGCTGGGTCCACGGCCACAGCACGGAAGTGCCTCCTTATTACGCGGAAAATAATTGTTTCTCCACCTGACAGCAGGAACCCATCGGACGGCCCACCGTATTTCGTGAAAAAACATTTCCCCCCTAACTGCTGGGACCCACCAGCTACATCTTCGCACGCAAGGAAGTGCGTTCATATTACAGGCAAAAAAATGATTCGCCCCCCTGACTGCTGGGACCCACCAGCTACATCTTCGCACGCAAGGAAGTGCCTGACAGTCGGGACCCACCCGGTCGAAGCGTACGTAGTGTTGTCATTCTGGTCGCGAATGTGTACATACATACTGATCGATCGGTCTGTCTGCAGGCTGCAGCGATGAACCATGGCCGTGCAAGCAAGGGCACGTGTGGTAGTAGAGGCGCACACGTAGCATGTACACGTACGTACAGCAGATAGGGTGCAAGAAAGTAAATACGGCCACGTACGTACATATGGGCGGGGTCTCGAACTCCTACTCGTGCATACGTACGGCCAGGGCTCGAGTATATGGCTGTGGCTAGGTCGGAATGGAGAAACTGCGTCGTCGTCGTGTTCATGGGGAGGCAACGAAATGCGTCATGTTCATCGGGAGGCAACGGAACGCGTGATGTTCATCGGGAGCCAACCGGCTTGGACGGAACAGGCGATGGAAACGAGGCCTGGCGTACCGCAGAACGAAGGAAACGGCCTTATGTTCGACCGACCACGGTGGAAACGGGATCCTGTTCATCGGGAGGGGCCTGGCATACCACAAACGGAGGAAACGGACCTCCTATGGTTGAAATGGGGTCCTGTTGATCGGGAGGGGTGTGGCGTACCGCAAAAAACTGACTTGTGTTGGAGCGCTAAAGTCGAAACGGGGGTCCTGTTCATCGGGAGGGGTGTGGCGTACCGCAAAACGGGACTCCACGGGATACTGTTCATCTCCACCGTCAACTACCTCCACGGGCTACTGTTCATCCACCGTCGACCTCCTCCGGCCTCCACCTGTGACTGTTCATCCACGGGCTCCTGTTCATCCAGCCTCCACCACGCGCTCCTCCACTGGCTACTGTTCAACCAGCCCTCTCCATGGGGGTCCTGTTCAACCACCCCTCCACGGGCTACTGTTCATCCAGCCCTCCACCGGCTACTGTTCAACCAGCCCTCCACCAGCTACTATTGAACCAGCCCTCCATGGGGTCCAGTTCATCCAGCCCTCCACGGGGTCTTGTTCATCCACCGGCTCGATCGATCGAGGTACTGTTCATCCAACGGCAACGGCCTCTACTACCACGGGTTCCTGTTCATCCAACCCCCCACCGGGAACTGTTCATCCAAACCCCCTCAACAACGCTCATTGTTCATCCAGGGAAGGAGGCAGCAGTGTTTGATCGGCTTCAGTTAGCAGCAGTAGCGAAGGAATCACTCGGGTTCAGTTAACAGCAAGGGATCGATCGATCGCTCGGGTTCAGTAATGCGTAGCCTGCAGTGCAATCGCTCGGGTTCAGTTAGATCCCAACGCCTCGCTCGGGTCCAGTTAGAGCACAATGCCTCACATACACACGCGTACGTACGAGAGAAACGCGCATCGCTCGGCCCACGACCACCCACCGTAACTGGGAACTCTCTGATATTTTCCTCGCCCTCGCTTCTACCACAGTTTTTTTCCGTCATGGACGGCCCAAAGAATGTCATGCAGTTGCGTCTCCAGCCTGCCCAGGACGAAAAGCCCATTTTCTGTCATGACTTTATGCCATAGAAGTAGGAGCCCACCACATCTATGATGATACCGGGTTTTGTCACAATTATCATCATAGAAATGTCATAAGTATGGCAGAATTTTTTTTCGTTCGGCCCAAAATGTCATGGATGTGATTTTTTTTGTAGTGGATGCAGTTTCTCTGTTCCAACCCAGTCGGTTGGCTGCCGATGAACAGGACGCTGTCGCTGCTCTTCGCTGCCTCTCCATGTACACGAGCCCTGGCCATACGTATGCGTGAGTAGGCGTTCGAGACCCCGCTCGTATGTACGTACGTGGTCATATTACTTTCTTGCACCCAGGCTGTACATACATTTAGACGATATTGACGGGACTGTGTGACATGCTACGTCTGCGCCTCTACTACAACACGTGCCCTTCCTTACTCGGCCACAGTTCATCGTTGAAGCATGCAGACAGACCGATCGACCAGTATGTACGTACACGTTCGCGACCAGACAGACAAGCCTACGTACGGTTTGACCGGGTGGGTCCCAGCTGTCAGGGAGGTAAGGAGGCACTTCCTTGTGTTTAAAGATATAGTTGGTAGGTCCCAGCTGCCAGGGGGAGAATCATATTTTTTGCCCGTAATATGGACGCACTTCTTTGCGTACGAAGATGTAGCTGGTGGGTGATACGTCCATTTTGCATCATGTTTACCTACTGTTATTTATAATGTTTTTATTCATAATAATGATTTTTGGAGTAATTCTAATGTCTTTTCTCTCATAATATGCAAGGTTCGCACAAAGAGGGAGAATTCCGGCAGCTGGAAATCTGGACCTGAAAAAGCTACGTCACGCTACCTATTTTGCACAACTCCAAATGAGCTGAAACTTCACAAGGAATTTTTATGGAATATATGAAAAATATTGGAGCAAATAACTACCAGAGGAGGGCCACCTAGTGAGCACAACCTGGTGGAGTGTGCTCAGCCCAGCCACGTTCGGTGCCCATCTTCTGGTATATAAGTCATTTTGACCTAGAAAAAATAAGGAGGACTTTCGGGACGAAGCGCTGCCGTCTCGAGGCAGAACTTGGGCAGGAGCACTTTTGCCCTCCGGCGGAGCGATTCCGCCGGGGGAACTTTCCCCTCGGAGGGGGAAATCATCGTCATCATCATCACCAACAACTCTCCCATCTCGGGGAGGGCAATCTCCATCAACAACTTCAACAACACCATCTCCTATCAAACCCTAGTTCATCTCTTATGTTCAATCTTTGTACCGGAACTATGAATTCGTACTTGTGGGTAACTAGTAGTGTTGATTACATCTTGTAGTTGATTACTATATGGTTTATTTGGTGGAAGATTATATGTTCATATCTAATATGCTATTTAATACTCCTATGATCTTGAGCATGATTATCATTTGTGAGTAGTTACTTTTGTTCTTGAGGTCACGGGAGAAATCTTGTTGCAAGTAATCATGTGAATTTTATATGTGTTCGATATTTTGATGGTATGTATGTTGTGGTTCCCTTAGTGGTGTCATGTGAACGTCGACTACATGACACTTCACCATATTTGGGCCCAAGGGAATGCACTGTGGAGTAGTTATTAGATGATGGGTTGCGGGAGTGACAGAAGATTAAAGCCTATTTTATGAGCTATTCCGTATGGGACCGATTGGATCCAAAAGTTAAATGCTATGGTTAGAATTTATTCTTAATACTTTTCTCGTAATTGCGGATGCTTGCGAGGGTCTTAATCATAAGTAGGAGGTTTGTTCAAGTAAGAACAACACCTAAGCACCGGTCCACCCACATATCAAATCCTATATACCTAAGAGATTCATCCCCACTAACATATTTATCGAAACATGCAAGCTACCACATCATCATCCATGTCATCTAAGCAAAAACAGTTCTCACGTCTGCCATGTCAGCAAAACATCAAGAGAGAGAAAATAACATCATGTTCGGTTCCACCGCAACGAATCATCCATTCACTTCCCCTTCCCCTCTCATAACCGACGACGAGGAGTAAATCTAGCACACCACCACATCCAATTCTCCTAACCCAACCCGAGTACAGAGCGACCCGACGGTACTGAAGTGTCGACCGATCTCCAGGCCCGCCATCCTGTGTGGCCTCAGTGAGTCGCCCCACGATCCCGACGATGTCGCCCTAACCCCACTACCCCGTGTCCCCGTTGGCGCCGCCATGCGTGACCTCGGCGAGCCACCCCGTGAGCCCCTGCGCGCGATGCCGCTCCGGCGACCCTAGGTCTGTGTGTGTACTCTTCAATCGATTACTCTAGCTGTTGTTCATGGGGATGAAGGAAATATGCCCTAGAGGCAATAATAAAGTTGTTATTTATATTACCTTATATCATGATAAATGTTTATTATTCATGCTAGAAATTGTATTAACCGAAAACTTAGTACATGTGTGAAAACATAGACAAACAGAGTGTCACTAGTATGCCTCTACTTGACTAGCTCGTTAAACAAAGATGGTTAAGTTTCCTAGCCATAGACACGAGTTGTCATTTGATGAACGGGATCACATCATTAGAGAATGATGTGATTGACTTGACCCATCCGTTAGCTTAGCACTATGATCGTTTAGTTTTCTTTCTCCATAACTTATACATGTTCCTATAACTATGAGATTATGCAACTCCCGAATACCGGAGGAACACTTAGTGTGCTATCAAACGTCACAATGTAACTGGGTGTTTATAAAGATGCTCTACAGGTGTCTCTGATACGTCCATTTTGCATCATGCTTTTATATCGATATTTATCGCATTATGGACTGTTATTTCACTTTATGTCACAATACTTATGGCTATTTTCTCTTATTTTACAAGGTTTACATAAAGAGGGAGAATGCCGGCAGCTGGAATTCTGGTCTGGAAAAGGAGCAAATATTAGAGACCTATTTTGCGCAACTCCAAAGTCCTGAAACTCCACGGAACGTCTTAAGAGAAATAAAGAAAAATCCACGCCAAAGATGAAGGCCAGGGGGCCCACACCCTTCTCACGAGGGTGGCGGGCGCTCCCCCCCCCTAGGGCGCGCCCCCTACCTCGTGGGCCCCCTGGTGGCTCTCCGATGCCCATCTTCTCCTATATGAGGTCTTTCGATGAGAAAAAAATAAGAAGGAACTTTTCAGGATGAGACTCCGCCGCCACGAGGCGGAACCTTGGCGGATCCAATCTAGAGCTCCGGCAGAGCTGTTCTGCCGGGGAAACTTCCCTCCGGGAGGGGGAAATCATCACCATCGTCATCACCAACGCCCCTCTCATCGGGAGAGGGCTATCTCCATCAACATCTTCACCAGCACCATCTCATCTCCAAACCCTAGTTCATCTCTTGTATCCAATTCTTGTCTCAAAGTCCGGGATTGGTGCTAGTAGGTTGCTAGTAGTGTTGATTACTCCTTGTATTTGATGCTAGTTGGTTTATTTGGTGGAAGATCATATGTTCAGATCCTATATGCATATTATTACCCCTTTGATTATGAACATGAATATGCTTTATGAGTAATTACGTTCGTTCCTGAGGACAAGGGAGAAGTCTTGCTATGAGTAGTCATGTGAATTTGGTATTCGTTTGATATTTTGATAAGATGTATGTTGTCTAGCCTCTAGTGGTGTTATGTGAACGTCGACTACATAACACTTCACCATTATTTGGGCCTAGAGGAAGGCATTGGGAAGTAATAAGTAGATGATGGGTTGCTGGAGTGACAAAAGCTTAAACCCTAGTTTATGCGTTGCTTCGTAAGGGGCTGATTTGGATCCATATGTTTCGTGCTATGGTTAGGTTTACCTTAATACTTTTGTTGTAGTTGCGGATGCTTGCAATAGAGGTTAATCATAAGTGGGATTCTTGTTCAAGTAAGAACAACACCCAAGCACCGGTCCACCCACATATCAAATTATCAAAGTATCGAACACGAATCATATGAACGTGATGAAAACTAGCTTGACGATATTCCCATGTGTCCTCGGGAGCGCTTTTCTTATTATAAGAGTTTGTTTCGGCTTGTCCTTTGCTACAAAAGGATTGGGCCACCTTGCTGCACTTTATTTACTTTTGTTACTTGTTGCTCGTTACAACCTATATTATCACAAAACTATCTGTTACCACTTATTTCAGTACTTGCAGAGAATACCTTGCTGAAAACCGCTTATCATTTCCTTCTGCTCCTCGTTGGGTTCGACACTCTTACTTATCGAAAGGACTATGATAGATCCCCTATACTTGTGGGTCATCAGTCTCCGATGGTGTTTTGTTGAGTTGGCATAGATCGAGATTAGGATTTATCACTCCAATTGTCGGAGAGGTATCTCTGGGCCCTCTCGGTAATGCACATCACTATAAGCCTTGCAAGCAATGTGACTAGTGAGTTAGTTGCGGGATGTTGCATTAAGGAACGAGTTAAGAGACTTGCCGGTAACGATATTGAACTAGGTATTGAGATACCGATGATCGAATCTCGGGCAAGTAACATACCCATGACAAAGGGAACAACGTATGGTGTTATGCGGTTTGACCGATAAAGATCTTCATAGAATATGTAGGAACCAATATAAGCATCCAGGTTCTGCTATTGGTTATTGATCGGAATTGAGTCTCGGTCATGTCTACATAGTACTCGAACCCGTACGCTTAACGTTCGATGATGATCGGTATTATGAGTTTATGTGTTTTGATGAACCGAAGGTAGTTCGGAGTCCCGGATGTGATCACGGACATGACGAGGAGTCTCAAAATGGTTGAGACATAAAGATTGATATATTGGAAGGTTATATTCAGACACAAGAAAGGTTCCGGGGGTCAGCGGATAAATACCGGAGTACCGGGGAGTTACCGGAACCCCCCGGGGGGTCAATGGGCCTTCATGGGCCTTAGTGGAAATAGAGGGCAGCAAGGGAGCTGTAGGACATGCCCCCCTAGGCCCAAACCGAATTGTTTTAGGGCTTGGGGGCCGGCCCCCTCTTTCCTTCTCCCCTCCTCCTCTTTCCTTCCCCTCCTAGTTGGACTAGGAAAGGGGGAACTACTCCTAGTAGGAGTAGGATTCCCCCCTTGGGGCACACCCTATGAGGTCGCCGGCCCCCTCCCCTTGCTCCTTTATATACGGGGGCAGGGGGCACCCTAGAACACACAAGTTGATCTCTTAGTCGTGTGCGGTGCCCCCCTCCATAGATTTCTACCTCGGTCATATTGTTGTAGTGCTTAGGCGAAGCCCTGCGTCGGTAAATTCATCATCATCGTCATCACGCCGTCGTGCTGATGAAGCTCTCCTTTGACACTCAGCTGGATCTAGAGTTCGTGGGATGTTATCGAGCTGAACGTGTGCAAATCGCGGAGGTGTCGTACCTTCAGTGCTAGGATCGGTCAGATCATGAAGACGTACGACTACATCAATCGTGTTGTCATAACACTTCCGCTTATGGTCTACGAGGGTACGTGGACAACACTCTCTGGTCTCATTTCTATGCATCACCTAGATGGATCTTGAGTGTGCGCAGGAATTTTTTTGAAATTACTGCGTTCCCCAACAGTGGCATCCGGGCTAGGTCTATGCGTAGATGTTATATGCACAAGTAGAACACAAAGGAGTTATGGACGTGGGTATATACATATTGCTTGTCGTCACTAGTTGATTCTTGATTCAGCGGTATTGTTGGATGAAGCGGCTCAGACCGACATTACGCGTACGCTTACGCGAGACTGGTTCTACCGACATGCTTCGCACACAGGTGGCTAGTGGGTGTCAGTTTCTCCAACTTTAGTTGAATTGGATTCAATGAACAGGGTTCTTTCTGAAGATCAAAAATTAATCACTATACCGTGTTGTGGTTTTTGATGCGTAGGTAAGAACGGTTCTTGCTCAGCCCGTAGCAGCCACGTAAAACTTGCAACAACAAAGTAGAGGACGTCTAACTTGTTTTTGCAGGGCATGTTGTGATGTGATATGGTCAAGATGTGATGAGATATAATTTTTTGTATGAGATGATCAAGTTTTGTTAAAGTTATCGGCAACTGGCAGGAGCCTTATGGTTGTCTCTTTATTGCATAAGATGCAAGCGCCATATAATTGCTTTACTGTATCGCTATGCGATAGCAATAGTTGCAAAATCAATAGATGGTGAGACGACCATGTGACGACACGTTGATAAAGATCAATATGATGGAGATCATGGTGTCAAGCCGGCGATGATGGTGATCATGACGGTGCTTTGGAGATGGAGATCAAAGGCACAAGATGATGATGGCCATATCATATCACTTATATGTGATTGCATGTGATATTTATCCTTTATGCATCTTATTTTGCTTAGTTCGGCGGTAGCATTATAAGATGACCCCGGTAGCATTATAAGATGACCTCTCACTAAATTTCAAGGTACAAGTGTTCTCCCTGAGTATGCACCGTTGCGACAGTTCTTCGTGCTGAGACACCACGTGATGATTGGGTATGATAAGCTCTACGTTCACATACAATGGGTGCAAGTCAGTTTGGCACATGCAGAATACTCAGGTTAAACTTGACGAGCCTAGCATATGCATATATGGCCTCGGAACACTGAGGCCGAAAGGTCGAGCATGAATCATATAGTAGATATGATCAACATAGTGATGTTCACCATTGCAAACTACTCCATCTCACGTGATGATCGAACATGGTTTAGCTGATATGGATCACGTGATCACTTAGATGATTAGAGGGTTGTCTATCTAAGTGGGAGTTCTTAAGTAATATGATTAATTGAACTTAAATTTATCATGAACTTAGTCCTGATAGTATTTGCATATCCATGTTGTAGATCAATTGCTCGCGTATAGCTGATATGTCTCCAACGTATCTATAATTTTTGATCGTTCCATGCTATTATATTATCAACCTTGGATATTTTATATGCATTTATATGCTATTTTATATGATTTTTGGGACTAACCTATTAACCTAGAGCCCAGTGCCAGTTTCTGTTTTTTCCTTGTTTTAGAGTATCGCAGAAAAGGAAAATCAAACGGAGTCCAATTGACCTGAAACTTCACGGAACTTATTTTT
Source organism: Triticum urartu (assembly GCF_003073215.2). Classification (NCBI taxonomy): domain Eukaryota; kingdom Viridiplantae; phylum Streptophyta; class Magnoliopsida; order Poales; family Poaceae; genus Triticum; species Triticum urartu. Next base: position 431,334,588 of record NC_053027.1, on the reverse strand, counting down.
GGACCAGAAGAAGCCCACAGAGTATCGGAGTTTGACCAGGAGAGTCCCGGGCTGCCCACGAGGGTGGAGGACGCGCCACCCCCTTGGGCGCGCTCCCCTGCCTCGTGGACAGCCCGGAGGTCCACCGACGTACTTCTTCCTCCCATATATACCCATATACCCTAAAAACTTCGGGGAGCGGAATAGATCGGGAGTTCCGCCGCCAGAAGCCTCCGTAGCCACCGAAAACCAATCTAGACCTGTTCCAGCACCCTGCCAAAGGGGGAAATCCCTCTCTGGTGGCCATCTTCATCATCCCGGTGCTCTCCATGATGAGGAGGGAGTAGTTCTCCCTCGGGGCTGAGGGTATGTACCAGTAGCTATGTGTTTGATATCTCTCTCTCTCTCATGTTCTTGCGGTGGTACGATCTTGATGTATCGCAAGATTTGCTATTATAGTTGGATCTTATGATGTTTCTCCCCCTGTACTCTCTTGTAATGGATTGTGTTTTCCCTGTGAAGTTATCTTATCGGATTGAGTCTTTAAGGATTTGAGAACACTTGATGTGTGTCTTGCGTGGGATAACCATGGTGACAATGGCTTATTCTATTGATTCACTTGATGTATGTTTTGGTGATCAACTTGCGGGTTCCGCCCATGAACCTATGCATAGGGGTTGGCACACATTTCCGTCTTGACTCTCCGATAGAAACTTTGGGGCACCCTTTGAAGTACTTTGTGTTGGTTTGAATAGATGAATCCGAGATTGTGTGATGCATATCGTATAATCATACCCGCGGATACTTGAGGTGACATTGGAGTATCTAGGTGACATTAGGGTTTTGATTGATTTGTGTCTTAAGGTGTTATTCTAGTACGGACTCTAGGATAGATTGAACGGAAAGAATAGATTCATGTTATTTTACTACGGACTCTTGAATAGATCGATCAGAAAGAATAACTTTGAGGTGGATTCGTACCCTACCATAATATCTTCGTTTGTTCTCCGCTATTAGTGACTTTGGAGTGACTCTTTGTTGCATGTTGAGGGATAGTTATGTGATCCAATTATGTTATTATTGTTGAGAGAACTTGCACTAGTGAAAGTATGAACCCTAGGCCTTGTTTCCTAGCATTGCAATACCGTTTGTGCTCACTTTTATCATTAGTTACCTTGCTGTTTTTATATTTTCAGATTACAAAAACATATTTCTACCTTCCATATTGCACTTGTATCACCATCTCTTCACCGAACTAGTGCACCTATACAATTTACCATTGTATTGGATGTGTTGGGGACACAAGAGACTCTCTGTTATTTGGTTGCAGGGTTGTTTGAGAGAGACCATATTCATCCTATGCCTCCCACGGATTGATATAAACCTTAGGTCATCCACTTGAGGGAAATTTGCTACTGTCCTACAAACCTCTGCACTTGGAGGCCCAACAACGTCTACAAGAAGAAGGTTGTGTAGTAGACATCAATATCTTCCCTGTTTTATTTCTGATATGTTCCTAGAGAAAACTTTGTTGAAAGATGATATTAGCAATGATGCGGATTGGATCTGTGATCTGAGGATTATCCTCGTTGGTGCACAGAAGAATTATGTCCTTGATGCACCGCTAGGTGACATAACTATTGCAGGAGCAAATGCAGACGTTATGAACATTTGACAAAGGTCGGTATGATGACTACTTAATAGTTTATGTACCATGCTTTATGGCTGAGAACCGGGACTTCAAAAATGTTTTTGAACGCCATAGAGCATATAAGATGTTCTAAGAGTTGAAATTGGTATTTCATACTCATGCCCGTGTCGACAGGTAGGAGACATCTGACAGTACTTTGCCTACAAGATGGAGGAGAATAGCTCAACTAGTGAGCATGTGCTCAGATTTTCTGGGTACTACAATTGCTTGAATCAAGTGGGAGTTAATCTTCCAGATAATATAGTAATTGACAAAGTTCTCTCATCACTATCACCAAGTTACTAGAACTTAGTGATGAACTATAATATGAAGGGATGACGGAAGTAATTCCCAAGCTCTTCGCGATGCTAAAATTGGCGAAGGTAGAAATCAAGAAATAACATCAAGGGTTGATGGTTAATAAGACCACTAGTTTCAAGAAAAGGGAAAAGGGAAAGAAAGGGAACTTCAAGAAGAATGGCAAGAAAGTTGTCACTCCCATGGAGAAGCCCAAAGCTAGACCCAAGCCTGAAACTGAGTGCTTCTACTGCAAAGGAAATGGTCACTGGAAGTGGAACTGCCCTAGATACTTGGCGGATAAGAAGGATGGCAAAGTGAACTAAGGTATATTTGATATACATGTTATTGATGTGTACTTTACTAGTGTTTATAGCAACCCCTCAATATTTGATACTAGTTCAATTGCTATGAGTAGTAATTCAAAACGGGAGTTGCAAAATAAACAAAGACTAGTTAAGGGCGAGGTGATGATGTGAGTTGGAAGTGATTCCATGGTTAATAAGATCACCATCGCACACTCCTTTTACCTTCGGGATTAGTGTTGAACCTAAAATAAATGTTATTTGGTGTTTGTGTTGAGCATAAATATGATTGGATCATGTTTATTGCAATGCGGTTATTCATTTAAGTCAAAGAATAATTGTTGTTCTATTTACATGAATAAAACCTTTTATGGTCATACACTCAATATAAATGGTTTATTGAATCTCGATCGTAATGATACACATATTCATAATATTGAAGCCAGAAGATGCAAAGTTAATAATGATAGTGCAACTTATATGTGGCCTTGCCGTTTAGATCATATTGGTGTAAAGCGCATAAAGAAACTCCATGATGATGGACTTTTGGAATCACTTGATGCTTGTGAACCATGCCTCATGGGCAAGATGGCTAAGACTCCATTCTTTGGAACAATGGAGCGAGCAACAGACTTGTTGGAAATAATACATACAGATGTATGTGGTCCAATGAGTGTTGAGACTACCGGTGGGTATCGTTATTTTCTGACCTTCACAGATGTTTGGAGAAGATATGAGTATATCTACTTGATGAAACATAAGTCTAAAACATTTGGAAAGTTCAAATAATTTCAGAGTGAAGTGGAAAATCATCGTAACAAGAAAATAAAGTTTCTGTGATCTGATCATGGAGGAGAATATTTGAGTAACGAGTTTGGTCTTCATTTGAAACAATGCGGAATAGTTTCGCAACTTACGCCACCTGGAACACCACAGCGTAATGGTGTGTCCGAACGTCATAACCATACTTTATTAGATATGGTGCGATCTATGATGTCTCTTACTGATTTATCACTATCGTTTTGGGGTTATGCATTAGAGACGGCTGCATTCACATTAAATAGGGCACCATCGAAATCCGTTGAGACGACACCTTATGAACCGTGGTTTGGCAAGAAACCCAAGTTGTCGTTTCTTAAAATTTGGGGCTGCAATGCTTATGTGAAAAAACTTCAACCTGATAAGCTCGAACCCAAATTGGAGAAATGTGTCTTCATAGGATACCCAAAAGGCACTGTTGGGTACACCTTCTATCACAGATCCGAAGGCAAGATATTCGTTGCTAAGAATGGATCCTTTCTAGAGAAGGAGTTTCTCTCGAAAGAAGTGAGTGGGAGGAAAGTAGAACTTGATGAGGTAACTGTACCTACTCCCTTATTGGAAAGTAGTCTATCACAGAAATCAGTTCCAGTGATTCCTACACCAGTAAGTGAGGAAGCTAATGATGATGACCACGAAACTTCTGATCAAGTTACTACCGAACCTCGTAGGTCAACCAGAGTAAGATCCGCACCAGAGTGGTATGGTTATCTTGTTTTGGAAGTCATGTTACTTGACCATGACGAACCTACGAACTATGAGGAAGTGATGATGAGCCTAGATTCTGCAAAATGTCTTGGGGCCATGAAATTTGAGATGGGATCCATGTATGAGAACAAAGTGTGGACTTTGGTTGACTTGCCTGATGATCGGTGAGCCATTCAGAATAAATGGATCTTCAAGAGGAAGACAAACACTGATAGTAGTATTACTATCTACAAAGCTCAAATTGTCGCAAAAGGTTTTCGAGAAGTTCAAGGTGTTGATTACGATGAGATTTTATCACTCGTATCGATGCTTAAAAGTCTGTCTGAATCATGTTAGCAGTTGTCGCATTTTATGAAATCTGGCAAATGGATATCAAAACTACATTCCTAAATGGATTTATTAAAGAAGAGTTGTATATGATGCAACCAGAAGGTTTTGTCAATCCTAAAGGAGCTAGCAAAGTGTGCAAACTCCAGCGGTCCATCTATGGACTGGTGCAAGCATCTCGGAGTTGGAATATATGCTTTGATGAGTTTATCAAAGCATATAGTTTTATACAGACTTTTGGAGAAGTCTGTATTTACAAGAAAGTGAGTGGAAGCTCTGTAGCATTTCTGATATTATATGTGGATGACATATTGTAGATCGGAAATGATACTGAATTTCTGGATAGCGTAAAAGGATACTTGAATAAGAATTTTTCAAAGAAAGACCTCGGTAAAGCTGCTTACATATTGGGCATCAAGATCTATAGAGATAGATCAAGATGCTTGACAAATTTTTCAATGAGTACATACCTTGACAAGTTTTTGAAGTAGTTCAAAATGGAACAGTCAAAGAAGGAGTTCTTGAATGTGTTGCAAGGTGTGAAGTTGAGTAAAGACTCAAAACCTGACCACGACAGAAAATAGAAAGAGAATGAAAAGTCATTCCCTATGCCTCAGCCATAGGTTCTATAAAGTATGCTATGCTGTGTACCAGACCTATTGTGTACCTCACCAAGAGTTTGGCGAGAGGGTAAGATAGTGATCCAGGAGTGGATCACTGGACAACTGTCAAAATTATCCTTAGAGGACTAAGGAAATATTTCTCGGTTATGGAGGTGATAAAAGAGTACGTCGTAAAGAGTTACGTCAATGCAAGCTTTTGAAACCGATCTAGATGAGTCTAAGTCTTGATATTGATACATATTGTAAGTGGGAGAAATTAGCTAGAGTTGCTCCGTGCAGAGTATTGTAGACATAGAAATTTGCAAAGTACATACGGATCTGAATGTTGCAGACCCATAGACTAAACTTCTCTCACAAGCAAAACATGATCACTCTTTGGGTGTTAAACACATAGCGATGTGAACTAGATTATTGACTCTAGTAAACCCTTGAGGTATTAGTCACATGAAGATGTGAACTAATCACATAAAGATGTGAACTATTGGTGTGAAATCACATGACGATGTGAACTAGATTATTGACTCTAGTGCAAGTCGGAGACTGAAGGAAATATGCCCTAGAGGCAATAGTAAAGTTGTAATTTATATTTCCTTATATCATGATAAATGTTTATTATTCATGCTAAAATTGTATTAACCGGAAACTTAGTACATGTGTGAATACATAGACAAACAAAGTGTCACTAGTATGCCTCTACTTGACTAGCTCGTTAATCAAAGATGGTTAAGTTTTCTAGCCATAGACATGAGTTGTCATTTGATGAACATGATCACATCATTAGAGAATGATGTGATTGACTTGACCCATCTGTTAGCTTAGCACTATGATCGTTTAGTTTATTGCTATTGCTTTCTCCATAACTTATACATGTTCCTATAACTATGAGATTATGCAACTCCCGAATACCGGAGGAACACTTAGTGTGCTATCAAACGTCACAACATAACTGGGTGATTATAAAGATACTCTACAGGTGTCTCCGATGGTGTTTTGTTGAGTTGGCATAGATCGAGATTAGGATTTATCACTCCAATTGTCGGAGAGGTATCTCTGGGCCCTCTCGGTAATGCATATAACTATAAGCCTTGCAAGAAATGTGACTAATGAGTTAGTTGTGGGATGTTGCATTATGGAACGAGTAAATAGACTTGCCGGTAACGAGATTGAACTAGGTATTGAGATACCGACGATCGAATCTCGGGCAAGTAACATACCGATGACAAAGGGAACAACGTATGTCGTTATGCGGTTTGACCGATAAAGATCTTCGTAGAATATGTAGGAACCAATATGAGCATCCAGGTTCCGCTATTGGTTATTGACCGGAAGTGAGTCTCGGTCATGTCTACATAGTTCTCGAACCCGTAGGGTCCGCACGCTTAACGTTCGAGGACGATCGGTATTATGAGTTTATATGTTTTGATGAACCGAAGGTAGTTCGGAGTCCCACATGTGATCACGGACATGATGAGGAGTCTCTAAATGGTCGAGTCGTAAAGGTTGATATATTGGAAGGTTATATTCGGACACCGGAAAGGTTCCGAGGGTCACCGAATAAATACCAGAGTACCGGGGTGTTACCGGACCCCCCCCGGGGGGAGGGTCAATGGGGCTTCATGGGCCTTAGTGGAAATACAGGGCAGCAAGGGAGCTGTGGGGCGTGCCCCCTAGGCCCAAACCGAATTGGTTTAGGGCTTGGGGGGCCGGCCCCCTCTTTCCTTCCCCTCCTAGTTGGACTAGGAAAGGGGGAACCTACTCCTAGTAGGAGTAGGATTCCCCCCTTGGGGCGCACCCTATGAGGCCGCCGACCCCCTCCCCTTGCTCCTTTATATACGGGGGCAGGGGCACCCTAGAACACACAAGTTGATCTCTTAGCCGTGTGTGGTGCCCTCTTCCATAGATTTTCACCTTGGTCATATCATTGTAGTGCTTAGGCGAAGCCCTGCGTCGATAACTTCATCATCACCGTCATCACGCCGTCGTGCTGACGAAGCTCTCCCTCGACACTCAGCTGAATCTAGAGTTCGTGGGACGTCATCGAGCTGAACGTGTGCAGATCGTGGAGGTGCCGTACCTTCGGTGCTAGGATCGGTTGGATCGTGAAGACGTATGACTACATCAACCGCGTTTTTATAACGCTTCATCTTACGGTCTACGAGGGTACATTGACAACACTTTCCCCTCTCGTTGCTATGCATCACCTAGATGGATCTTGCGTGTGCGGAGGAATTTTTTTGAAATTACCGCGTTCCCGAATAGGGGAGGCCACTCCTGTGGGCGCCCTGTGATCATCGTAGGTCAACCTAGCCCAGCACCCAATTGCCGGTACATCGAGCCCTGTGGCCTCTGCCGGCCCATGGCCCCGCCCGGGCGTCGACTGATCTCTACTACACAACCATCTTCTTGTAGACGTTGTTGGACCTCCAAGTGCAGAAATTTGTAGGATAGTAGCAAATTTCCCTCAAGTGGATGACCTAAGGTTTATCAATCCGTGGGAGGCATAGGATGAAGATGGTCTCTCTCAAGCAACCCTGCAACCAAATAACAAAGAGTCTCTTGTGTCCCAACACACCCAATACAATGGTAAATTGTATAGGTGCACTAATTCGGTGAAGAGATGGTGATACAAGTGCAATATGGATGGTAGATAAAGGTTTTTGTAATCTAAAAATATAAAAACAGCAAGGTAAATAATGATAAAAGTGAGCACAAGCAGTATTGCAATGCTAGGAAACAAGGCCTAGGGTTCATAATTTCACTAGTGCAAGTTCTCTCAACAATAATAACATAATTGGATCATATAACTATCCCTCAACATGCAACAAAGAGTCACTCCAAAGTCACTAATAGCGGAGAACAAACGAAGAGATTATGGTAGGGTACGAAACCACCTCAAAGTTATCCTTTCTGATATATCTATTCAAGAGTCCGTAGTAGAATAACACGAAGCTATTCTTTCCATCCAATTTATCATAGAGTACCTACTAGAATAACACCTTAAGACACAAATCAATCAAAACCCTAATATCACCTAGATACTCCAATGTCACCTCAAGTATCTGTGGGTATGATTATACGATATGCATCACACAATCTCAGATTCATCTATTCAAACCAACACAAATTACTTCAAAGAGTGCCCCAAAGTTTCTACCGGAGAGTCAAGACGAAAACGTGTGCCAACCCCTATGCATAGGTTCATGGACGGAACCCGCAAGTTGGTCACCAAAACATACATCAAGTGGATCACATGATATCCCATTGTCACCACAGATAAGCACGACAACACATACATCATGTGTTCTCAAATCCTTAAAGACTCAATCTGATAAGATAACTTCAAAGGAAAAACTCAATCCATTACAAGAGAGTAGAGGGGGAGAAACATCATAAGATCGAACTATAATATCAAAGCTCATGGTACATCAAGATCGTATCACCTCAAGAACACGAGAGAGAGAGAGAGATCAAATACATAGCTACTGGTACATACCCTTAGCCCCGAGGAAGAACTACTCCCTCCTCGTCATGGAGAGCGTTGGGATGATGAAGATGGCCACCGGAGAGGGATTCCCCCCTCCGGCAGGGTGCCGAAACGGGTCTAGATTGGTTTTCGGTGGCTACAGAGGCTTCTGGCGACGGAACTCCCAATCTATTGTTGTCTCCAAAGGTTTAGGGTATATGGATATATATATAAGCGGAAGAAGTACGTCGGTGGATCTCCGGGCTGTCCACGAGCCAGGGGGCGCACCCCCCACCCACGTGGGCAGCCCGGGACTCTCCCCGTCCATCTCCGATACCCCGTGGGCTTCTTCTGGTCCAAAAATAAGTTCCGTGAAGTTTCAGGTCAATTGGACTCCGTTTGATTTTCCTTTTCTGCGATACTCTAAAACAAGGAAAAACAGAAACTGGCACTGGGCTCTAGGTTAATAGGTTAGTCCCAAAAATCATGTAAAATAGCATATAAATGCATATAAAACATCCAAGGTTGATAATATAATAGCATGGAACAATTAAAAATTATAGATACATTGGAGACGTATCAGCATCCCCAAGCTTAATTCCTGCTCGTCCTCGGATAGGTAAATGATAAAAACAGAATTTTTGATGTTGAATGCTACCTAACATATTTATCCATGTAATTCTCTTTATTGTGGCAAGAATATTCAGATCCATAAGATTCAAGACAAAAGTTTAATATTGACACAAAAATAATAATACTTCAAGCATACTAACAAAGCAATCATGTCTTCTCAAAATAACATGGCCAAATAAAGTTATCCCTACAAAATCATATAGTCTGGATAAGCTCCATCTTCACCACACAAAATATTTAAATCATGCACAACCCCGATGACAAGCCAAGCAATTGTTTCATACTTTTGATGTTCTCAAACTTTTTCAATCTTCACGGAATACATGAGCGTGAGCCATGGATATAGCACTATATGTGGAATAGAAGGGTGGTTGTAGAGAAGACAAAAAGGGATAAGATAGTCTCACATCAACTAGGCGTATCAACGGGCTATGGAGATGTCCATCAATAGATATCAATGTGCGTGAGTAAGGATTGCCATGCAACGGATGCACTAGAGCTATAAGTGTATGAAAGCTCAACAAAAGAAACTAGTGGGTGTGCATCCAACTTGCTTGCTCACGAAGACCTATGGCATTTGAGGGAGCCCATCATTGGAATATACAAGCCAAGTTCCATGATAAAAGATTCCCACTAGTATATGAAAGTGACAACATAGGAGACTCTCTATCATGAAGATCATGGTGCTACTTTGAAGCACAAGTGTGGTAAAAGGGCAGTAGCATTGTCCCTTCTCTCTTTTTCTCTCATTTATTTATTTATTTGGGCCTTTTTATGGCCTATTTTTTTAGTCCGGTGTCTCATCCCGACTTATGGAGGAATCATAATCTCCATCATCCTTTCCTCACTGGGACAATGCTCTAATAATGATGATCATTACACTTTTATTTACTTACAACTCAAGAATTACAACTTGATACTTATTATTTATTTCCTTATATCATGCCCTAGAGGCAATAATAAAGTTATTATTTATTTCCTTATATCATGATAAATGTTTATTATTCATGCTAGAATTGTATTAACCGGAAACGTAATACATGTGTGAATACATAAACAAACACAGTGTCACTAGTATGCCTCTACTTGACTAGCTCGTTAATCAAAGATGGTTATGTTTCCTAACCATGAACAAAAAGTTGTTATTTGATTAACGGGATCACATCATTAAGTGAATGATCTGATTGACATGACCCATTCCATTAGCTTAGCACCCGATTGTTTAGTATGTTGCTATTGCTTTCTTCATGACTTATACATGTTCCTATGACTATGAGATTATGCAACTCCCGTTTGCCGGAGGAACACTTTGTGTGCTACCAAACGTCATAACGTAACTGGGTGATTATAAAGGAGCTCTACAGGTGTCTCCAAAGGTACATGTTGGGTTGGCGTATTTCGAGATTAGGATTTGTCACTCTGATTGTCGGAGAGGTATCTCTGGGCCCTCTCGGTAATGCACATCACTTAAGCCTTGCAAGCATTGCAACTAATGAGTTAGTTGCGGGATGATGCATTACAGAACGAGTAAAGAGACTTGCCGGTAACGAGATTGAACTAGGTATTGGAATACCGACGATCGAATCTCGGGCAAGTAACATACCGATGACAAAGGGAACAATGTATGTTGTTATGCGGTCTGGCCGATAAAGATCTTCGTAGAATATGTAGGAGCCAATATGAGCATCCAGGTTCCTCTATTGGTTATTGACCGGAGACATGTCTCGGTCATGTCTACATTGTTCTCGAACCCGTAGGGTCCGCACGCTTAAGGTTACGATGATAGTTATATTATGAGTTTATGCATTTTGATGTACCGAAGTTTGTTCAGAGTCCCGAATGAGATCACGGACATGACGAGGAGTCTCGAAATGATCGATACATAAAGATTGATATATTGGAAGCCTATGTTTGGATATCGGAAGTGTTCCGGGTGAAATCGGGATTTTACCGGAGTACCGGGAGGTTACCGAAACCCCCCGAGAGGTACATGGCCTTAATGGGCCTTAATGGAAGAAGAGGAGAGGCGGCTAGAGCTGGGCCGCGCGCCTCCCCCCTAGTCCGAATAGGACAAGGAGAGAGGGGGCCAGCGCCCACTTCCTTCTCTCTTTCTCTTTCCCACCTCGCGAGTCCTATTCCAACTAGGATTGGGGGAGAAGTCCTACTCCCGGAAGGAGTAGGACTCCTCCTGGCGCGCCCTATGTGGCCGGCCGGCCTCCCCCTCTTGGTCCTTTATATATGGAGGCAGGAGCACCCCAGAGACACACAAGTTGATCAACGTGATCTTTTTCTTAGCCGTGTGCGGCGCCCCCTTTCACCATAGTCCTCGATAATATTGTAGCGGAGTTTAGGCGAAGCCCTGCTGTAGTAGTACATCAAGATTGTCACCACGCCGTCGTGCTGACGGAACTCTTCCCCGACACTTTACTGGATCGGAGTCCGGGGATCGTCATCGAGCTGAACGTGTGCTAAAACTCGGAGGTGCCGTAGTTTCGGTGCTTGATCGATCGAACCGTGAAGACATACAACTACATCAACCAAACGCTTCCGTTGTCGATCTACCAAGGGTACGTAGATCACATTCTCCCCTCGTTGCTATGCATCACCATGATCTTGCGTGAGCGTAGGAAATGTTTTGAAATTACTACGAAACCCTACAGGTTCACCATGCGTGCATGCTACGGGAATCACAAACTTTAACACAAATATCTCTCAAATTCATAACTACTCACTAGCATGACTTTAATATTAGCATCTCCATATCTCAAAACAATCATCAAGTATCAAACTTCTCATAGTATTCAATGCACTTTATATGAAAGTTTTTATTACACCCCACTTGGATGCCCATCATATTAGGACTAGTTTCATAACCAAAGCAAACTACCATGCTGTTTTAAAAACTCTCAAAATAATATAAGTGAAGCACAAGATTTCATCTATTTCTTCAAAATAAAACCACCATCGTGCTATGAAAGGATATAACTAAAGCACTAGAGCAAATGACAAACTACTCCGAAGGATATAAGTGAAGATCAATGAGTAGTCAAATAATCATGCAACTATGTGAAGACTCTCTAACATTTAAGAATTTCAGATCTTGGTATTTTATTCAAACAGCAATAAAAAAATGACGCTCGAAGCAAAACACATATCATGTGGTGAATAAAAATATAGCTCCAAGTAAAGTTACCGATGAATGAAGACGAAAGAGGGCTTTTGGTTGTCCTTGAATATTACCTTCGGGTGCCTTGGGCATCCCCAAGATTAGGCTCTTGCCACTCCTTATTCCATAGTCCATCGAATCTTTACCCAAAACTTGAAAACTTCACAACATAAAACTTAACAGAAAACTCATAAGCTTCGTTAGTATAAGAAAATAAATCACCACTTAGGTGTTGTTGTGAACTCATTCTAAATTCATATTGGTGTAATATCTACTGTATTCTAACTTATCTATGGTTCATACCCTCCGATACTACTCATAGTTTCATCAAATTAAGCAAACAACACATAGAAAACAGAATCTGTCAAAAACAGAACAGTCTGTAGTAATCTGGGTCAAATGTATACTTCTGGAACTCATAAAATTCTCAAATAAATTGGTGGACATGAGTAATTTGTCTATTAATCCTCTGCAAAAAGAATCAACTTAATAGCACCCTCCAGTAAAAAATAGCAGCTAATCTCGTGAGCACTAAAGTTTCTGTTTTTTACAGCAAGATCACAAAGACTTCACCCAAGTCTTCCCAAAGGTTCTACTTGGCACAAACACAAATTAAAACGTAAAACCACATCTAAGCAAAGGCTAGATGAATTATTTATTACTAAACAGAAGCAAAAAGTAAAGAACAAGAATAAGATTGGGTTGCCTCCCAACAAGCGCTATCGTTTAACGCCCCTAGCTAGGCATGATGATTTCAATGATGCTCACATCTCTACTACTATTAAACAAGAGAACATATTCAACGCTAAACGCACCCAGCCTAATCTACGCATAACATTCCCGATTAATTGGAGCCTCACGATCAAATCGCTTAATTAGATCTAGCCATCACGATTACACCAACCCACAACCGAAGTGCGCTTAGCAGATTTCCAGGGCGGACGAAAACTCTGGCAACGCCCGCACCAGCGAACAGCCCACGCCCGCACAAAGGAAACAACCCACGTCCAATTTACATGGAGAGTCATATACGAAAACAAAAATGTGCTAAATTAGCGGGAGTATATCTAGGGAATCAATCCAGGCGTCCAGCTTACGTGCGCCTTCGCAGCCCTGCGCAGCCGCCGAGGCACCCGACGACGGCCGCGACGATGAGCTGCAGAGGCATCATAAGAAAGCTTTGATGGTAAACAATGGGATGGAGTTGAACATAAAACTGTGCTCTGTCTACGTTGTGCTAATACTATTCCTTCCGTTACAATTGTGTGATAACATTCTTGACATTCACATGGTTGAAGGACTTTGTATGGCTCCGACTAATCCCAATTGGACGCGCACCCCGTTCCAGGATATAAGCAACACCCAATCCTTGGGTGATGAGTATTACACAAGCACCCAATTTCAGTTTTTAAGCTGAACTACTGAATTATACCATACAATTGTGTGATAACATTCTTGACATTCACATGGTTGAAGGACTTTGTATGGCCCCGACCAATCCCAATGGGACGCGCACCCTGTTCCAGGATATAAGAAACACACAAGCACCCAATTTTAGTTTTTTAAGCTCAACTGTTGGATTGTGCCATTGATTGCAGACACTAAAGAAGTAAAAAAGGCAGAGGGATAGAGAGTGGTATGCACAAAATAAGGATGAGATTAATAAGAGACGGCGTGAGGCCTACAAACAGGAGAAAATTGCCTTTGCCGAGATCAGTGGGGCACAAACACAACTGGGTGTATCACAAGGTAATGAAGATGAACTTCATCCTACATGGCCCAATTATATTGTTGTATAATGATCTATTCTTCATCTACTCAGGCCGTAATGAGATTAAGAATCGGATGTAAAGGGAGCAGTATGCACAAAATAGAGAGGAAATATTAAGCGACAACAACAAGCCCGTGAGCAAAATAAGCATATTGCTGCCGTCCTTGATGGCAGTAACATTGTAACACAAGTGCCGGCTACCGGACAATCTGCAGTCACACAACTACAGAACATAACAAGTGCAGGGGGTGCAGTACCAAATTCCGTTCATGTCAACAGAGACAATGTGGACAATGAGTCTGATTGGTTGCACAGAAATGATGCGTACCAGATGTAATGGAATTCAAGAGGACTGACACTCACACAAATGTCACTGGATGAGAACCCCCAATTCAGTACAATCGACAACCTGTGTATGCCAGAAGAGTGTTTAAAAAAGGGTTAGTTGTCTGATTTATTAATGGTGCTAAATTATTTGGTGTTTATTTCTTCTTCATTTTTCCCTTCTATTGTTGATTCAGTTACAGAGCCTTCTTATGGCAAGACACCTCTACCGATCCAACGTAATGACATTAGTCCAGTGATGGAACCATCCCAGATGCGGTTCAAACCACTCATAATCAAATTGGTATGTTTTTGTGGTACCACCTTGTACATAAAAAGGATCCATCTCTTTTGTTTACTCATTTGTGCCAGAAAAATGTTTTTAGCCAACGACCACGACGAAGATGCATACGGAATACTGGAGCCTGATGTCCACACGTTAAACATTGATGGTGTGTATAATGTCATTTTTAGTTTCATCTCCTCAATATGCATAACATCAACTGCAGATCATTTACTACTCCTAATGCACTATCATTCAATATTCACAAATAGAATGCTTGGGAGGCGGGAACCTAGGAGAAACTCTGAAGTGCATATGTGAATGCTCGACCTCAGTCTCAAATATAACTGGTTGAATTGCCAAGCACACATGAACTAACTAAATTAAAATTATCCATCTAACATATAGATGGAAGAAAGATGTGTCAATTTCAGTCTTGACTGGACGTGGTCATCATAGAGTAAAAAGTATTCTCAGTCCCTAACACTAACAGTCGTCGATAAAATAGTAATGTGTAAATAATGAATCATGTAATGGACTAACATGTTGGATAACCACAGTGGGCAAGAATACCTATTCCAACATACATCAAACCAGTTGGTGGGAACTCCCGAGAATACCACTTCTAACTTCTCCCATGGGGTGAAGAAAACTGATTCCACTGAAAACATAGAAACAACCATCAACATTTCTTCCAAGTAAAATTTGCATGGTAAACATAAGCTGCAAGACTGCTATCACTCATGCTCAGACTGAGCTACATCTATTTGTCATTTCTAAACAACCAGAAAGAATGAATCTCCAGGTGAAAGACAAATAACGTTAAAAATAATAATAAATGTTATATTAACCGGAGAGACTAAAGAGACCCACAAAGCGTCGAAGAGTTCACATATCCCAATTTGATGTTACTTCCATATAAAGGAACCAAAGAGAAGGCATGCTTTGTTACTAGCAACAACATTCCATAGAAGATACGCAACAAAACATACTCTTCGAATCTCCCATCCTCTTTCGGCACCTCCTTCTTCTCCTTTGGGAAATCTGAACCATCAAGGGCTGCATCATGAATACAACCACCAACTAAGCAGATGATTTCTCATATTACAGTCTTGAAATGGAACATTCTAACAAAAAAAATCTAAAGATTAAATGCGACGCTCATTATGGTTCCATTTTATAAAAAGATTTCTCAGTTTTTATATTCAAATGTGATATCTGAATGCAGTATGCTTAAAAATTTGCATATGATACCTGATTAGATAGTGTAGGCATGAGAGTTGCACTTCTTGTTCCATTTTATCTCTTGAGAACCACATGCCACTGAATTCCTCTTGAATAATAACTTCTCCAACTTCCTTTCTTTTATTATATGAATATAATGTATCATCTTTCGAAAAGATACTGCATCATGTTAACCCTCAGGTCCATTCACAACCAGAAGGGGCAACAACCTAGACAAAAATAATACTAAGTCAAATCAGTTTTTCTAACAAAGCCCTATAACAGAACAAATTATGTACAGTCTTGAGAAGGAATATACAAGGTGCTTTCTCAGCGAGGCGATGCGTCTGGCGACTAACCGAATTAACAGGGAGGAGCAGATGGCGGGGTTGGAGAGAGAGATTACCTGGACCCGGACGATTGCGTGGAAGAGGGTGGAGAGGCTCATGGCAGCGACAGCGAGGGCATCAGGAGGATGGAGGGGCCCGACGTCACCGGCGAGTATGACGAGCTCGAGCGCCTCCTCGAGCACTTCGGGGCCAGATTCGAAGGAGCGGGGTAGAGTAGGGCGTGCGAGTCCGCGCCTCCGTGTCAGCATCCGACAGTGCCTAGCGCTGGCACGAGCATGCCAACCTGGAGGGCCTCCTCGGCCACTTCCGCGACCTGATTCGAAGGGGAGGGGCGGCCTGCCAGTGAGCGCTGATGCTGATGACGAAGGGGAGGGCGGCCTGACCAGGGAGCGCCGACTGTTGTGACGAAGGGGAGGGGGCTGCCTGACCAGGGAGCGCCGGCTTTGGAGAGAATGGGTAACGGGGGAGATTGTGTTGTGGCGGTGGGGAACTATCCAGAGAAGAAATGTGAGGGGCAGTGAAGAGGGTGACCGGTGGTTTTTTCTTAATACTGACTAGACAGTGATGCGAGAGATTGTGAGTGATCACAGTATTATCCTAACCAAAATTGTATACTATACTCCGTATCTTCTTTTTACCAGCCATGTACGATTCACCTCCCATTCTTCTAAAAAAACATCCATTCTTTTATAGTCATGATCATCTGATGCTTTAAAAGGATTTTTGGATAAATACTATCTATAAAAGTTTTCTCGCAACAAATATCTATTTTTACAGGTAAAAACACATTTTTTGATATATATATATATATATATATATATATATTGGTTGAGTAAATGAGTATTCGTAAATAAATTCAGACATGAAGCTAAAGCTTTGATATTTTGTTGATTATTAAGAAGAAGATTGTCCGGTTAATCGTGAAAAACCACACAAGCTGATCTTCCATCACTGTCGGAAAAGAAGTCATGAAGCACTCTCCCGAGGTAATGAAGAGATAAGCATTTCACATGACTGTAATAGTTGCAACCCCACATGACACAAGGTCCATGTCATCAAAGTTGGAAAGCTCACAGGGCTGCCTCCCCGACATCCATTGCTCCAACACGCCTCGCGCACTCAAGTGGTACCATTTTTGGGGTTGTCACACCAACATGCCACTACAAATACGTGTGTTGCACGTGCACACTTACTAGTAAAAGATAAGAATTGAAACATAAAGAGAGCATCATGAAGAATATAACTAGAACATTTAAGCCTAACACAGTTCCTATGCATAGAGATTTTGTGAGCAAACAATTTATGGTAACAATAATCAACTAGCATAGGAAAGCAAAACAAGTATAACTTCAAGATTTTAAGCGCACAGAGAGGAAACTTGATATTATTGCAATTCCTACAAGCATATGTTCCTCCCTCATAATAATTTTCAGTATCATCATGAATGAATTCAACAATACAACTATCACATAAAGCATTCTTTTCATGATCTACAAGCATAGAAATTTTATTACTCTCCACATAAGCAAAATTCTTCTCATTCGGAATAGTGGGAGTATCATAAGAAACTCGAATACTAAAAATTATTTCCATATTAAAAGAGTAATGTTCAGAAAAGGGGTAATCATAATCATGACAAGTTTTATAAATATAATCATCACTACTTTTTATAGCATAAGTATCATCACAATAATCATCATAAGTAGCAACTTTGTTCTCATCATAATCAATTGAAACCTCTTCCAAGATAGTGGAATCATTACTGAATAAAGTCATGACCTCTCCAAATCCACTTTCATAATTATCACAATAAGATTCAACATCCTCCAAAATAGTGGGAACATTACTTCCTAAAGTTGACACTCTTCCAAACCCACTTTCATCAATATAATCATCATAAGTAGGAGGCATGCTATCATCATAACAAATTTGCATATCAAAACTTGGGAGGCTAGAAATATCATCTTCATTAAACATAGCATCCCCAAGCTTGGGATAAACATTAATTGCAGAAAATATATTCTCAAACATGTCATTCTCATCAAACATAGCATCCCCAAGCTTGGGCCTTTTCATATCATAAGCATAATCACTCTCATCATTAATAGTATGGATAGCACCGATAGTATAGCAATTATCATCGTCACAATGAGTAATAGGAGCAACATCATTTGGGAGGGATACCTTTTTACCTTTGCTTCTCCTCTTTTCTTTTTCTTCTTCACATCATGTGTGGGTTCAACCCTCTTTTCGGAGCTCCTTATTGATGAGATTGGTTGAATAGAAGGCTCATCCTCGTTACCTAATTCATCATAAAAAATAATAGGACGATATTGGGAAGTCTCTTCCCTTTCATTTGTATTCTCTTCATCTTCTATTTGTTTTCTTTTCTTTATGTAATCGGCAATATAAGGATTTTCAATGCAATTCATCGCACAATACATATAAATTTCCTCTAGATCAAAATCAAGAATTTTATCACGGGCAAATACCGGAAGATAGTTAGTTATACGTTTCATTTCTTCATAACCCATAAGCAAACTAAGTTCATTATGATGTGCAAGGGAAACCATGTCATCACAATTTTTGGAAACGATTAGATCATGAAACAATTTGCATTGGATGGTTAAATGACCACGTTCATTGCAAAGTGTGCAAACTCTATGCACTCCACAAAAATCGACATGCTTATAAGAGACATTCGCATCATAACTAGTGCAATCATCATTAGTACTATGGATATTCAAAGAGTTCATACTAATAACATTGCAATCATGCTCATCATTTAAAGATTTAGTGCCAAACATTTTAATGCATTCTTCTTCTAACACCTTGGCACAATTTTCCTTTCCATCATACTCACGAAAGATATTAAAAAGATGATGCGTATGAGGCAAACTCAATTCCATATTTTTTCGAAGTTTTCTTTTATAAACTAAACTAGTGCTAAAACAAGAAACAAAAAGATTCAATTGCAAGATCTAAAGATATACCTTCAAGCGCTAACCTCCCCAGCAACGGCGCCAGAAAAGACTTGATGTCTACTACACAACCTTCTTCTTGTAGACGTTGTTGGGCCTCCAAGTGCAGAGGTTTGTAGGACAGTAGCAAATTTCCCTCAAGTGGATGACCTAAGGTTTATAAATCCGTGGGAGGCGTAGGATGAAGATGGTCTCTCTCAAGCAACCCTGCAACCAAATAACAAAGAGTCTCTTGTGTCCCCAACACAGCCAATACAATGGTAAATTGTATAGGTGCACTAATTCGGTGAAGAGATGGTGATACAAGTGCAATATGGATGGTAGATAAAGGTTTTTGTAATATGAAAATATAAAAACAGCAAGGTAACTAATGATAAAAATGAGCACAAGCGGTATTGCAATGCTAGGAAACAAGGCCTAGGGTTCATACTTTCACTAGTGCAAGTTCTCTCAACAATAATAACATAATTGGATCATATAACTATCCCTCAACATGCAACAAAGAGTCACTCCAAAGTCACTAATAGCGGAGAACAACCGAAGAGATTATGGTAGGGTACGAAACCACCTCAAAGTTATCCTTTCTGATATATCTATTCAAGAGTCCGTAGTAAAATAACACGAAGCTATTCTTTCCGTTCAATCTATCATAGAGTTCGTACTAGAATAACACCTTAAGACACAAATCAACCAAAACCCTTTTGTCACCTAGATACTGCAATGTCACCTCAAGTATCCATGGGTATGATTATACGATATGCATCACACAATCTCATATTCATCTATTCAAACCAACACAAAGTACTTCAAAGAGTGCCCCAAAGTTTCTACCGGAGAGTCAAGACGAAAACGTGTGCCAGCCCCTATGCATAGGTTCATGGGCGGAACCCGCAAGTTGATCACCAAAACATACATCAAGTGGATCACGTGATATCCCATTGTCACCATAGATAAGCACGACAAGACATACATCAAGTGTTCTCAAATCCTTAAAGACTCAATCCGATAAGATAACTTCAAAGGGAAAACTCAATCCATTACAAGAGAGTAGAGGGGGAAAAACACCATAAGATCCAACTATAATAGCAAAGCTCGCGATACATCAAGATCATATCACCTCAAGAACACGAGAGAGAGAGATAGAGAGAGAGAGAGATCAAACACATAGCTACTGGTACATACCCTCAGCCCCGAGGGAGAACTACTCCCTCCTCGTCATGGAGAGCGCCGGGATGATGAAGATGGCCACCGGAAAGGGATTCCCCCCTCCGGCAGGGTGCCGGAACGGGTCTAGATTGGTTTTCGGTGGCTATGGAGGCTTCTGGTGGCGGAACTCCCGATCTATTGTCGTCTCCGAAGGTTTTAGGGTATATGGATATATATATAGGCGGAAGAAGTACGTCGGTGGATCTCCGGGCTGTCCACGAGGCAGGGGGCGTGCCCCCACCCTCGTGGGCAGCCCGGGACTCTCCTGGTCCATCTCCGTTACTCCGTGGGCTTCTTCTGGTCCAAAAATAAGTTACGTGAAGTTTCAGGTCAATTGGACTCCGTTTGGTTTTCCTTTTCCGCGATACTCTAAAACAAGGAAAAAACATAAACTGACACTGGGCTCTAGGTTAATAGGTTAGTCCCAAAAATCATATAAAATAGCATATAAATGCATATAGAATATCCAAGGTTGATAATATAATAGCATGGAACAATCAAAAATTATAGATACGTTGGAGACGTATCATCGACCACAGCTCCTGGTGAGCCACATGCCCACGCATGCAACCGTTGGTTTCCTCCCCCAACAACACCTGCGCCGAAGGTGGTCTCTCTCCTTCCTCTCTATATTCCCATGTCTCGGTGATTTTTTTGAGTTAGCCTGCGTTGCACGCACTGATTTGTGTGTGGTAGGATGATTTTTTAGAAGAGCTCTATTCTGTCTCTAGTCACTTCCTCCCTGCAGTAAGTCTGGTCTCGAGCACTGCCGGCAAGGATTTGTGGAGACCTGACGGATTCATGCTCATGTCTCCAGTCCGGTTGGTTTTGATTGGAAGCACTAAGATGGTGAAAAATTCTCTTCATTTGTTTTCTTTATCGATCTTGATAAATAAACAAATGAAGCTTACCATTTACAAGGTGCAACTACACTCCTGCATCTCTCTGACTCTCTCTCTATATCTCTTACATACACGTATATGTTAGTTTAATATGACTTTTTTGGTATCTCTAATGGTTTCGGTTGATTGTTTTGCAGAATCAGAGCATATGTGACCTTGCTATTTACTTTCAGGTATGTTGTTGTCCAATATTATTCCACTGTGATGACATGAGACTGGTCTAATACGCAACTGATACCAATGTGTGACTGACATTGTCGTTCTTCTACTGTAGAGTACACAACCAAAGGATTGTTTTCCCTACTAGGAAGTCTGGAGTCTCCTGTTGATAATCACATGCATTTTTGCATCCAAAAAGAGTCAATGAGCTCTAATTATTATGATTAGTTTAGTGTTTTACTGTTTTATTTCTCCTTTCAAACTGAGCATACATGATTACTTCTCTAGGGATTTTCTGCCCTGTCATTGTTTCATGCGCTTGGACATCACAAGGACAAACTGGATTTTAGCATTTAGTAGTGGCTACACTTACGAAGGAGGATAATTCTGTATACTAATTTAATTGCTAGCCTTATGAAGTTTAATTAGTTTGATGCAAGAATTTCTAGGGTTTCTTAATTCCTTTCACTCACTGTACGTGCTTGATGATTTGCCTCTTCTATGGAAATAAGTTCAGTGCCCATCAAAGCAAGGCCAGGCACGAAACACATGTTTTCTCAATAATAATGTTAGTATGTAATTTATAGTTCTAGAACATAACTGTTGATGAAAAAGTAGAGTATATTCCATGGGTCTTTGTTTTGGTTACATGATTTTTACTACAGTTTGATGAGAGCAAAATTCTACTTCTTCATAAATATCTGCCATATCTAGCTCGATATGCTTGCACCCTTTTGGTTATTGAATATCTATTCCACTTTTCCAGATATTACAATGCTCCTAATTCTTTTGGTTGATTTTGTTTACATAAATTCAAAGTACTATTGTGAATGATTCTTTTGGAATATGAGTTACATGTTTATCAATTGGTGGCTTCAAGTATGGCTTTCAAAGAAATCCATATATTAACAAAAGCGATGGAAAATTGTATATTTGCATTTGATTTACATAATGATGTGTACACTTCTCCTTTGGGAAAATGGGACGTTTGTTAATTATTTGTACTATATAAAGGTGACACAACAACCAAAATGTTCAGTCCTTATAATTGCCTTATCATTAACATTTCAGACTAGTAAATGTTTTGTTTTATGAAATTCGCCCAAGCTGGGTAAATATTATTTAATAAATGCCACATGGTTTCATACTCCAAGCCATCTCCTTAACATATCTATTTTCTCTTTCGTGCATATTCCCTTCATATATGTAATAGTATAGCTCATAATCAAATGATATATTTCCATATTTACTTTTATTCCCTCAAATGGATGATACATTACAGTTTACAGGTTCCTCATGGTGTTTGGTGTTTGTTCAGCTCAATGCCACCTTCAGTTTACATTCATGTCTCATGAATACTCCTCCTTGGGGCATGGAATGTAAAGTGCGCCGATGTCTTTCTGGTTTGGGTATAGATGCTATCATTTATATTGTATATCCAATGTGTTTCTGGTTTGAAATAGCTGCAAGAATAGTAGTTGATGTTCAGTATTCAAGCATGCATGTGTAATTACAATCAAACAATCTTCTATAAGGCTAAGCACTTGATATTATTTCTCTAAACATATACCTTCACTTTACAAATGTAAGAATTATTACACCTTTCTTTGGTTAGAATTATACTACATGATTGTTCTGGTGTTGATAACAATTCTAGCCTAAAAGGTTTTCCCTTGTTGAGTGGATCAAGTATATCCTGTTCTGATCATCCTTTGGGTTAATTAATCTATGATGGCTAGAAATCTAGTAATAATTTGTAGTAAAATATACCCTATTTTGTCCTACTTATGAGCCCTGCCATTTTGCAGACTTCAGTTATCTTGATCGTGGTGGACAATCCAAGCTAATACCTGTTTGGGCACATTAACACCGAAAGGCTCACATTTTAGCTTGAAATTCCTTTGTTTTTTTTTACACTGATGTACTTCTAATAAACAAACGAATTGTATTATACTGGGAAAACTCTTATCAAACTATATGTTTCTTCATTTCATGTTAGCGATGTGCTCTAATTAAGAAAATATGGAGATACCCTACAATATTTTGCTGACTTTTCATCATACCATCAAAGGTTCAATACTCATGTCTTCCTTTTTCATGGTTTTGTTATTTCTCACGACATAAACCCTTCTTGCAATACTATAAATTCCCGCAATAACGTGTGGGGTATCATCTAGTTATCAAAGTAGTGAACACAAATCGAACCAACATGATGAAACTGACTAGATGAAATTCCCATGTACCCTCAAGAACACTTTGCTTATCATAACAGACCGTTTTGGCTTGTCCATTGCCTCAAAAGGATTGGGCTACCTTACTGCACTTTTGTTACTACTATTGTTACTTGCTCGCTACAAATTATCTTGCTATCAAAATACTCGTTACTTATAATTTCAGTGCTTGAAAATAATACCTTGCTGAAAACCACTTGTCATTTCCTTCTGCTCCTCATTGGGTTCGACACTCTTACTTATCGAAAGGACTACGATTGATCCCCTATACTTGTGGGTCATCAAGGCTCTTTTCTGGCACCGTTGCCGGTGAGTGAAGCGCTCTTGGTGAGTGGAAATTGGTAAGGAAAAATTATTACTATGTGGTGAAATTTATTGTCACTTGTTACTATGGAAAACAAATCTTTTGAGGGGTTTGTTCAGGGTATCTTCACCGCGACTGGAACCACAATTAGTCACCCCTCAACCTACTGCACCTACTGAAAATATTGAATATGAAATTCCTTCGGGTATGATAGAACAACTGCTAGCTAATCCTTATGCAGGAGATGGAACCGAACGTCCTGATATGCACTTGATATATGTGGAAGAAATTTGTGGATTATTTAAGCTTGAAGGTTTACCCGGAGATGAAGCTCAGAAGACGGTTTTACCTTTATATTTGAAGGGAAAACATTGGCATGGTATAGGCTATGCAATGATATTGGATCTTGGAATTGGAATCGATTGAACTTGGAGTTTCACCAAACAAATTATCCTATGCATCTAGTTCATCGTGATCGGAATTATATATATAATTTTTGGCCTCGTGAAGGAGAAATTATCGCTCTAGCTTGGGGGAGGCTTACGTTAATGTTATATTCATGCCCCAATCATGATCTCTCAAGAGAAATTATTACTCGATTCTCATGATTTTTGGCCTCGTGAAGGAGAAATTATGCTCGACTTTCTCATGATGATCGATCCATGCTTGATACTTCTTGTTCTGGTTCCTTTATGAAGAAGACTATTGAATTCCGGTGGGACCTTCTAGAAAGAATTAAACACAACTCTGAAGATTGGGAACTCGACGAAGGTAAAGAGTCAGGTATTATGCTTAAGTTTGATTGTGTTAAATCTTTTATGAATACCGATGTTTTTCAAAAGTTTACCACTAAATATGGACTTGACTCTGAGATAGTAGCCTCCTTTTGTGAATATTTTTCTACTCATGTTGATCTCCCTAAGGAGAAGTGGTTCAAATATCACCCACCTATTAAAGAAGAAATTAAAGAACCAGTAATAGCTAAAGATGAAACTGTTACCTATAATGTTGATCCAGTTGTCCCTACTACTTATATTGAAAAACCACCTTTCCCTGTTAGGATAAAGGAACATGCTAAAGTTTCAACTATGGTCAATAATAGTTATATTAGAACACCTAAACTAGCTGAACAAATCAAGGTAGAACCTAGTGTTGCTATGGTTAAGGATCTCCTGGTTGAAAATATAGATGGGCATGTTATTTACTTCTATGATGAAGCTGCTAGAATTGCCAAACCCAATGAAAAAGATAAACATAGACATGTTGCTGGCATGCTCATTGTCTCAGTTAAAATAGGAGATCAATGTTATCATGGTTTATGTGACATAGGTGCTAGTGTGAGTGCTATTCCTTTTACCTTATATCAAGAAATTATGAATGACATAGCACCCGCTGAAATATAAGACATAGATGTTACTATTAAACTTGCTAATAGAGACACTATCACACCACTTAGGATTGTTAGAGATGTTGAAGTCTTGTGTGGGAAAATAAAATACCCTACTGATTTTCTTGTTCTTGGTTCCCCATAGGATGAATTTTGTCCCATTATCTTTGGTAGACCTTTCTTGAACACCGTTAATGCTAAAATAGATTATGAGAAACAACCTGTCGGTGTTAGCTTTGGTGATGAGTCTCATGAGTTCAATTTTTCCAAGTTTAGTAGAAAACCTCATAAAAAGAGTGTTGTACCTCCTACTGATCCTTTAGAACAATATTTGCTAGACCATGAGAATGATGTGCATATGCATGAAAGAAATGAAATAGATACAGTTTTATTTGAACACCGACCTTTACTTAAACACATTTTTCTTATTGAAACTCTAGGAGGTCCTCCTCCACCTAATGGTGATCCTGTGTTTGAATTAAAACAATTGCCAGACACTTTGAAATGTGCTTATCTCGATGAGAAAAAATTTATCCTATTATTATTAGTGCTAACCTTTCAGAACATGAAGAAGAAAGATTATTGAAAGTTATAAGGAAGCACCGAGGTGCTAGTGGATATACTCTTGATGATCTTAAGGGCATCAGTCCCACCCTATGTCAGCACAAGATTAATATGGAACCTGATGCTAAAACCATTGTTGATCACCAACGTCGGTTAAATCCGAAGATGAAAGAAGTGGTAAGAACGGAAATGTTAAAACTTCTAGAAGCAGGTATAATCTATCCTATAGCTGATAGTAGATGGGTAAGTCACGTCCGTTGTGTCCCTAAGAAAGGAGGTATTACTGTTGTTCCTAATGATAAGAATGAACTTATTCCATAAAGAATTGTTACATGCTATAGAATGGTAATTGATTTTAGAAAATTAAACAAAGAAACTAGAAAAGATCATTACCATCTACCTTTTATTGATCAAATGCTAGAAAGATTATCTAAGCACACACATTTTTGCTTCCTTGATGGATATTCTGTTTTTTCACAAATACATGTTTCTCAACCTGATAAAGGATAGATCACTTTTACTTGTCCTTTTGGAACTTATGCTTACAGACGTATGCCTTTTGGTTTATGCAACGCGCCTGCTACCTTTCAAAGATGTATGACTACTATATTCTATGACTTTTGTGAAAATATTATTGAGGTTTTCATGGATGACTTCTCTGTTTATGGGAAGTCATTTGATGATTGTTTAAGCAATCTTGATCGAGTTTTGTAGACATGTGAGCAAACAAACCTTGTCTTGAATTGGGAGAAGTGCCACTTTATGGTTAACGAAGGTATTGTTTTGGGCCATAAAATCTATGAAAGAGGTATTGAGGTGGACAAAGCTAAGGTTGGTGCAATTGATAAAATGGCATGTCCTAAAGATATCAAAGGTATTCGTAGTTTCCTTGGTCATGCTGGTTTCTATAGGAGATTTATCAAAGACTTTTCTAAAATTTCTAGGCCTCTTACAAATCTTTTGCAAAAGGATATTCCATTTGTTTTTATGATGATTGTTTAGAAGCCTTCGAAACACTCAAGAAAGCCTTAATTTCTGCACTGATACGTCTCCAACGTATCTATAATTTTTGATTGTTCCATGCTATTATATTATCTGTATTGGATGTTTAATGGGCTTTAATATGCACTTTTATATTATTTTTGAGACTAACCTATTAACCGGAGACCCAGTGCCAGTTTCTGTTTTTTTTGCCTATTTTAGTGTTTCGTAGAAAAGGAATATCAAACGGAATCCAGACGGAACGAAACCTTCATGAGGATATTTCTTGGAACAAATGCAAACCAGGAGACTTGGAGTGGAAGTCTAGAACTCCGTGAAGCTTCCACGAGGCAGGAGGGCGTGCCCACAGGGGTAGGCACACCCCCACCCTCGTGGGCCCCACGGAGCTCCACCGACATACTTCTTTCGCCTATATATACTCTTATACCCTAAAAACATAAGGGGGAGCCACGAAACCACTTTTCCACCGCCGCAACCTTCTGTACCCATGAGATCCCATCCGGGGCCTTTTCTGGCGATCTGTCGGAGGGGGATTCGATCACGGAGGGCTTCTACATCAACACCATAGCCTCTTTGACGATGTGTGAGTAGTTTACCACAGACGTTCGGGTCCATAGTTATTAGCTAGATGGCTTATTCTCTCTCTTTGGTTCTCAATACAAAGTTCTCCTCAATGTTCTTGGAGATCTATTCGATGTAATACTTTTTGTGGTGTGTTTGCCGAGATCCGATGAATTGTGGATTTATGATCAAGTTTATCTATGAATAATATTTGGTTCTTCTCTGAATTCTTATATGCATGATTTGATATCTTTGCAAGTCTCTTCAAATTATCAGTTTAGTTTGGCCTACTAGATTGATCTTTCTTGCAATGGGAGAAGTGCTTAGCTTTGGGTTCAATCTTGCGGTGTCCTTTCCTAGTGACAGTAGGGGAAGCAAGGAACGTATTGTATTGTTGCCGTCAAGGATAAAAAGATGGGGTTTATATCATATTGCTTGAGTTTATCCCTCTACATCATGTCATCTTGCCTAAAGCATTACTCTGTTCTTATGAACTTAATACTCTAGATGCATGCTGGGTAGTGGTCGATTGTGGAGTAATAGTAGTAGATGAAGAATCATTTCGGTCTACTTAACATGGACGTGATGCCTATGTTCATAATCATTGCCTAGATATTCTCATAACTATGCGCTCTTCTATCAATTGCTCGGCAGTAATTTGTTCACCCACCGCAATACTTGCTATCATGAGAGAAGCCACTAGTCAAACCTGTGGCCCCCGGGTCTGTTTCTTATTATATTGCATCTCTTTCATTTACATCGCATATCATTTACTATTTTGCAATCTTTACTTTCCAATCTATACAACAAAAATACCAAAAATATTTATCTTACTATCTTTATCAGATCTCACTTTCGTAAGTGATCGTGAAGGGATTGGCAACCCATTTATCGCGTTGGTTGCGAGGTTCTTGATTGTTTGTGCAGGTACTAGGTGACTCGCGTGTTATATCCTACTGGATTGATACCTTGGTTCTCAAAACTGAGGGAAATACTTACGCTACTTTGCTGCATCACCGTTTCCTCTTCAAGGGAAAACCAAGGCATGCTCAAGAGGTAGCATGCACCTATTGTTCAACCACCTGATTGGAACTACCCTTTTGAAATTATGTGTGATGCTAGTGATTATGTTGTTGGTGCTGTTCTAGGATAAAGAGTTGATAACAAATTAAATGATATTCATTATGCTAGTAAAACTCTAGACAGTGCCCAACAAAATATGAGATGGGATCCATGTATGAGAACAAAGTATGGACTTTGGTTGACTTGCTCGATGATCGGCAAGCCATCGAGAATAAAAGGATCTTCAAGAAGAAGACTAACGCTGATGGTAATGCTACTGTCTACAAATCTTGACTTGTTGCGAAAGGTTTTCAACAAGTTCAAGGAGTTGACTACGATGAGACCTTCTCACCCGTAGTGATGCTTAAGTCTGTCCGAATCATGTTAGCAATTGCCGCATTTTATGATTATGAAATTTGGCAGATGGACGTCAAAATTGCATTCCTTAATGGATTTCTTAAAGAAGAGTTGTATATGATGCAACCAGAAGATTTTGTCGATCCTAAAGGTGCTAACAAAGTGTGCAAGCTCCAGCGATCCATTTATGGACTGGTGCAAGCCTCTTGGAGTTGGAATATATGCTTTCATAGTGCAATCAAAGCATATGGTTTTATATAGACTTTGGGAGAAGCCTGTATTTACAAGAAAGTGAGTGGGAGCTCTATAGCATTTCTAATATTATATGTGGATGACATATTGTTGATTGGAAATAACACAGAATTTCTGGATAGCATAAAAGGATACTTGAATAAGAATATTTCAATAAAAGACCTCGGTGAAGTTGCTTATATATTGGGCATCAAGATCTATAGATCAAGATCTATAGAGATAAATCAAGATGCTTAATTGGACTTTGACAAAGCACATACCTTGATAAAGTTTTGAAGAAGTTCAAAATGGATCAGTCAAATAAAGGGTTCTTGCCTGTGTGACAAGGTGTGAAATTGAGTCAGATTCAATGCCCGACCACTGCAGAAGATAGAGAGAAAATGAAAATCATTCCCTATGCTTCAGCCATAGGTTCTATCATGTATGCAATGCTGTGTACTTGACCTGATGGGTGCCTTGCTATAAGTTCAGCAGGGAGGTACCAAAGTAATCCAAGAGTGGATCACTGGACAGCGGTCAAGAACATCCTGAAATACCTGAAAAGGACTAAGGATATGTTTCTCGTTTATGGAGGTGACAAAGAGCTTGTTGTAAATGGTTATGTCGATGCTAGCTTTGACACTGATCCGGATGACTCTAAGTCGCAAACCAGATACGTATTTATATTGAATGGTGGAGCTATCAGTTGGTGCAGTTCCAAGCAGAGCGTCGTGGCGGGATCTACATGTGAAGCGGAGTACATAGCTGCTTCGGAAGCAACATATGAGGGAGTCTGAATGAAGGAGTTCATATCCAATCTAGGTGTAATACCTAGTGCATCGGGTCCAATGAAAATCTTTTGTGACAATACTGGAGCAATTGCCTTAGCGAAGGAATCCAGATATCACAAGAGAACCAAACACATCAAGAGACACTTCAACTCCATCCGCGATCAAGTCAAGGAGGGAGACATAGAGATTTTCAAAATACATACGGATCTGAATGTTGCAGACCCGTTGACTAAGCCTCTTCCACGAGTAAACCATGATCAACACCAAGACTCCATGGGTGTTAGAATCATTACGATGTAATCTAGACTATTGACTCTAGTGCAAGTGGGAGACTGGAGGAAATATGCCCTAGAGGCAATAATAAAGTTGTTATTTATATTTCCTTATATCATGATAAATGTTTATTACTCATTCTAGAATTGTATTAACTACAAACTTGATACATGTGTGAATACATAGACAAAACATAGTGTCCCTAGTATGCCTCTACTTGACTAGCTTGTTAACCAAAAATGGTTAAGTTTCCTGGCCATAGACATGTGTTTCCATTTGATGAGCGGGATCACATCATTTGGAGAATGATGTGATGGAAAAGACCCATTTGTTAGCTTAGCATAATGATTGTTAAGTTTTATTGGTATTGCTTTCTTCATGACTTATACATATTCCTCTGACTATGAGATTATGCAACTCCCAAATACTGGATGAACACCTTGTGTGCTATCAAACGTCACAACGTAACTCGGTGATTATAAAGATGCTCTACAGGTGTCTCCGAAGGTGTTTTTTGGGTTGGCATAGATCAAGATTAGGATTTGTCACTCCGAGTATCAGAGAGGTATCTCTGGGCCCTCTCGGTAATGCACATCACTATAAGCCTTGCAAGCAATGTGACTAATGAGTTAGTTACGGGATGATACATTACGGAATGAGTAAAGAGACTTGCCAGTAACGAGATTGAACTAGGTATGAGGATACCGACGATCGAATCTCGGGCATGTAACATATAGATGACAAAGGGGATTACGTATGTTGTTATTGCGGTTTGACTGAGAAAAGATCTTCATAGAATATGTAGGAACCAATATGAGCATCCAAGTTCCGCTGTTGGCTATTGATCAGAGATCTGTCTCGGTCATGTCTACACAGTTCTCAAACCCATAGGGTCCGCACGCTTAATGTTCGATGACGATTTGTATTATGAGTTATGTGTTTTGGTGACCGGAGATTGTATGGAGTCCCGGATGAGATCACTGACATGACGAGGAGTCTCGAAATGGTTGAGAGGTAAAGATTGATATATTGGACGATAGTATTTGGACATCAGAATGGTTTCGGGACGTTTCGGATATCGTAGTACCGAGGGGTTACCGGAACCCCCCGGGGAAGTAATGGGCCAACATGGGTGAGGGAGTCCTGGATTAGGGGGTCTCCGGACAGCCGGACTATATTCCTTGGCCGGACTGTTGGACTATGAAGATACAAGATTGAAGACTTCGTGTCGTGTCCAGATGGGACTCTACTTGGCGTGGAAGGCAAGCTAGGCAGTACGGATATGGATATCTCCTCCTTTGTAACCGACCTTGTGTAACCCTAACCCCCTCCGGTGTCTATATAAACCGGAGGGTTTTAGTCTGTAGGACAACAGACAATCATACCATAGGCTAGCTTCTAGGGTTTAGCCTCTCCGATCTCGTGGTAGATCAACTCTTGTAATACTCATATCATCAAGAATAATCAAGCAGGACATAGGGTTTTACCTTCATCAAGAGGGCCCGAACCTGGGTAAAACATCGTGTCCCCTGCCTCCTGTTACCATCCGCCTTAGACGCACAGTTCGGGACCCCCTTCCCTAGATCCGCCGGTTTTGACACCGACATTGGTGCTTTCATTGAGAGTTCCTCTGTGTCGTCGCTGTTAGGCTTGATGGCTCCTACTTCATCGATAGCGATGCAGTCTAGGGCGAGACTTTTCTCCCCGGACAGATCTTTATGTTCGGCGGCTTCGCACTGCGGGCCAACTCGCTTGGCCATCTGGAGCAGATCGAAAGCTACGCCCGTGGCCACCAGGTCAGGTTTGGAAGCTTAAATTACACGGCCGATATCCGCGGAGACTTGATCTTCGATGGATTCGAGCCCCTGCCTTGTGCGCCACACGGTCATGATGAGTACGATTTAGCTCTACCATCGGACCGTATTTAGGAAATCACACCGGCAGCCGCTCCGAGCCTCAATTCGGAGCCAGCTGCGCCATCCATGGACGGGTGGATAGACCCCGTCACGGAGGTCGTATCCTCAGCGGCGATCGAGTCGAATATCGACCTTACCCTTCACGAGAGCCGTGTTGCCAAACTGCCGGATCCTTCTCCGGCCACGGACTCCGAACCGCCTGCGCCTGTTCCTATCGAATCCGATCGGGCGCTGATCATGGAGTTTACCTCCGCGGATATTTTTCAGCACTCGCCCTTTGGCGACATACTGAACTCATTAAGGTCTCTCTCCTTATCAGGAGGATCCTGGCCGAACTATGTCCGGTAGGATTGGGATGCGGATGACGAAGAAATTTGCCGCCCACCCACCACCCACTTAGTAGCCGCTGTCGACGACTTAACCGACATGCTCAACTTCGACTCCGAAGACATCGACGGTATGGACGACGATGTGGGAGACGAAGAGGAACCACTGCCCACAGGGCACTGGACAGCCACCTCATCATACGATATATACATGGTGGACACACCCAAAGAAGGCAATGGCGACGAGACAATGGAGGATGGCCCCTCCAAGAAGCAACCCAAGCGCCGGCGTCAGCGGCGCCGCTCTAAGTCCTACCAAGGCAAAAGCGGTGATACCGGCACAGGAGATAATAGCACTCCGGACAGTGCCGAAGACGGCAACAATCCCCTCCAGCAAGATTTAGGGCAGGAGGATGGACAAGCCAGCCCTCCAGAGAGAGTGGCAGATGGAGAGGCAGAGGATGATAATTACATGCCTCCCTCCGAAGACGAGGCAAGCCTCGACGATGACGAATTCGTCGTGCCAGAGGATCCCGTCGAACAAGAGCGCTTCAAGCGCCGGCTTATAGCCACGGCAAATAGCCTTAAGAAAAAGCAGCAGCAGCTTCAAGCTGATCAAGATTTGCTAGCTGACAGATGGACTGAAGTCCTGGCGGCCGAGGAATATAAACTCGAATGCCCCTCCAAGAGTTACCCAAAGTGCAGGTTGCTACCCCGACTGGAGGAGGAAGCACCGAAACCTACATCCCCGGCGTATGACGCGGCTGATCAGCCACCTTGTGGCCGTGACAGAGAGGCATTCCAGCCAAAAGATCAGCCCGCACCCCGATGCCATTCAAATAAAAAGCCATGGGGAAATACGCCAGACCTGCGAGACGTATTGGAGGACAAAGCAAAACATGCAAGATCAATCTACGGATCATGAGGGTGCGCCACTATACGAGACGATAATCGTCACGCCGGATACAGTAAAAGTAAGTCCGGCCGTGCCGAACACAGTGGGCAAGACTCATTCGAGCTGCGTCGCAACATAGCCCAGTACAGAGGCGCCGCACACCCCCTATGCTTCACAGACGAAGTAATGGATCATCAAATCCCAGAGGGTTTCAAACCCGTAAATATAGAATCATACGATGGCACAACAGATCCTACGGTATGGATCGAGGATTTTCTCCTGCGTATCCACATGGCCTGCGGTGATGATCTACACGCCATTAAATACCTCCCACTCAAGCTCAAAGGACCAGCTCGGCATTGGCTCAATAGTTTGCCAGCAGAGTCCATGGGTTGTTGGGAGGATCTGGAAGCCGCATTCCTCGACAACTTCCACGGCACTTACGTGTGACCACCAGATGCCAATGACTTGGGCCACATAATTCAGCAGCCAGAGGAATCAGCCAGGCAATTCTAGACACCGTTCCTAGTAAAGAAAAATCAAATCGTCGACTGTCCGGATGCAGAGGCCCTAGCAGCTTTCAAGCACAACATCCGCGACGAATGGCTCGCCCGACACCTTGGCCAGGAAAAGCCAAAATCTATGGCAGCTGTCACGAGACTCATGACCCACTTTTGTGCGGGAGAAGATAGCTGGCTGGCTCGCAGGAATAACATATCAAAGGACCATGGTACTTCGGATACCAAGGATGGCAATGGCAGGTCACGTCGCAACAAACATAAGCGCCGCATTAACATTGACAATACCAAGGATACGGCAGTCAATGCCGGATTCAAAGGCTCTAAACCCGGTCAACGGAAAAAGCCATTCAAAAGAAGCACTCCGGGCCCGTCCAGTTTGGACCGTATACTCGACCGCTCGTGCCAAATACACGGCACCCCCGACAAGCCAGCCAACCACACCAACAGGGATTGTTGGGTGTTCAAGCAGGCCGGCAAGATAAATGCCGAAAACAAAGATAAGGGGTCACATAGCGATGACGAGGAGGAGCCCCGGCAGCCGAACACAGGAGGACAGAAGAGGTTCCCCCCACAAGTGCGGACATGAACATGATATACGCAACCCACATCCCCAAGAGGGAGCGGAAGCGTGCGCTCAGGGACGTATATGCGTTGGAGCCAGTCGCCCCAAAGTTCAACCTATGGTCTTCCTGTCCGATCACCTTCGACCGCAGGGACCACCCCACTAGTATCCGTCATGGTGGATTCGCCGCATTGGCCTTAGACCCAATCATTGACGGATTTCACCTCACTTGAGTCCTTATGGATGGTGGTAGCAGCCTGAACCTGCTTTATCAGGACACAGTGCGCAAAATGGGTATAGACCCCTCAAGGATCAAACCCACTAAAATGACCTTTAAAGGCATCATACTAGGTGTAGAGGCCCATTGCACAGGCTCAGTAACACTGGAAGTGGTCTTTGGATCTCCGGATAACTTTCGAAGCAAAGAGTTAATCTTCGACATAGTCCCGTTCCGCAGTGGCTACCATGCACTGCTCGGGCGAACCGCATTTGCGAGATTCAATGCGGTACCGCATTACCCATATCTCAAGCTCAAGATGCCAGGACCTCGGGGGGTCATCACAGTCAATGGAAACACAGAGCGCTCTCTCCGCACGGAGGAGAACACTGCGGCCCTTGCAGCAGAAGCGCAAAGCAGCCTCTTAAGGCAATCCACTAGTTCAGCGATTAAGGACCCGGACACCTTCAAGCGTGCCCGGAGTAATCGGCAACAGGACCGACTGGCACGTTCCGAGCTCGCATAGCAATGCGGCCCCCACCCCGGTCACAGCCAAATGGCGAAATCCGTGCCACGCGCACATAATTACGCATTAAAAATACCATGGGCACATGCGGGGAGGGGGGCACGACTGCGGCACGCTCCAAGTCGCGGCTTAAACCGCACTAGGGGCTTCCCACTTTGTTAGTTTTCTCTTTCAGGACTTTAATCTCTGGAAACCCTGTCCGGCAGCATGATTGCCGAACACATGATGCGGCAACCAAGGAGGCAGAAAGCTACGTCACACCACGGAACTCCCAGGTGGATTACGATAACGAGTGAAATATTTGCTTTAATACTATTCCTCTGCTTGCCCTTGGAAGGGACATGTCAAACAGTCCTACTTTTTGCTTATCGCACTACTTGTATCATTATGCTTTTACGCACCTTTTTGAATAAACAATGCATAGCATAAAGACTATTATTGCATTCTTCCTTTCTATATATATATATGTTCATTCATGACATCTAGCACCCATACACTCTGGTACGGCCAATACGCTAGGGGCTTAAGCATACCCCATAATACGGCGTGAGAAGTCCGAACACTTTCGACAGTGCGGCACCCCGAACTTATAGCATTATATGCATCAGCTCCGAATCATGTCTTGGGTCAATAGTTGGGTTTGCCCGGCTCCCATGTTTTGGTACCTTACGTTCCGCTATATCGGCTAAGGTAGCACTGGGAGAACTACTGCGATTGTGCCCCGGTTCTGCTGGGCTAAGCACCTCAGTAGAGAAAGCTAAAACTGACTGTCATGATAAGGCGAGAGACTGGTCGCTGTTCGAGAGGTTTCAAGTCCCTAAACACTTATGTCGCTTAGAGCGAGGAGTCGGCCCTGTCTGGCTTAAGGCGTGTATCGCGCCCCAAATTCGGCCTTCCAAATACTAGGGGCTTTGCCGAAATTTAAAATTATAGAATTCTATGGCTAAGTGAGAGTGATAACACATTATAGTCCGATTGCCTTGTTCGTTGTGCTGAGAACCTCCCTCGAAGGACCCAACAATGGGAACAAGAGTGCTCAGGTTTATCCCGAACACCCCAGCACTCGTGGCGTGGGGGCAGAAGTCGACGACTAGCCATCTCTCAAATTTGATAAACAGCCGAACAGAAGGCAATATTTTAAATTCAAACAAGCGTTGCATAGCGCATATGAACAAGTTTTCTTAATACAGGATTACATGAGCAAGTTTACTCAAATATTACATCTTTCGCACACTCGTCCGCTACAAGACGGGCACCCTTCAGGACACCCTCATAATACATCTCGGGGTGGCGGTGCTCCTTGCCCTGCAGCAGCCCTTCCTTCACCAGCTTCACGATGTCCATCTTGGCCCAATGCACCTTCGCACGGGCGAAAGCCCGGCATGCACCTTCAATGCAGACGGACTACTTGATGACTTCCAGCCATGGGCAGGCATCCACAAGCCGCCTCACCAGGCCGAAGTAGCTGTTGGGAAGGGTGTCACCAGGCCACATCCGGACTATAAAGCCCTTCATGGCCTGTTCGGCCGCCTTGTGCAGCTCGACCAGTTGCTTCAGCTGGTCGCTCAGAGGCATCGGGTGTTCGATCTCAGTATACTGAGACCAGAACAACTTCTCCGTTGAGCTCCCCTCCTCGGCCTGGTAAAACTGTGCGACATCTGACACGCTGCGGGGCAAATATGCGAATGCTCCTGGAGAGCTCTGGATTTGGGTAAGTAACAAGTAATTTACTTTCACATGCTTGCTTTGCATATAGAATGCCTTACCCGCCGCTATCTTCTCCATCTCATCAATCTCCTGGAGAGCCTTTTGGGCTTCAGCCTTGGCACTCTTTGCACTATCAAGGGCCGCGGCAAGCTCGGACTCTCGTGTCTTCAAGTCAAGCTCCAACGCCTCGTGCTCTGTCACGAGAGCGTGGAGCTCTTGCTGCACCTCGCCCACCCGTGCCTCTTGTTTTTCCTGCTCGGTGCGCTCCTGGGCCGCTTAGTTTTCGGCCTCGGATAGCGCTTGCTTTAGGGTCGCCACCTCGGTCGTGGCCCCTGGCAAATTTACGATGATCCTGTCATTTTGCAATCGCATTCTTTATATATATATCCATAGACTAGGTACTACTTACCTTTGTTCTCCTCGAGTTGCCTCTTGGCAAATCCAAGCTCTTCCTTGGACCCTTCGAGGTCCTGCTTCAGTACGGCGACCTCCACAGTTAGTGCGGCAGAGGCCAGTAGTGAAGCTTGCATACGCATATAGACATACTTATATTAGACTCCTGCGATATTGTTTGATCCTCTATTCGTCTTTTCTTTGTGAACACCGAACAGAGCATCAGGGGCTACTGTCTATGCGGTAATATTTTTCCTATATTTCAAATACTTACCTCAAAGCCTGTTAGAAGGCTGGCACAGGCTTCAGTCAGTCCGCTCTTGGCGGACTGAACCTTCTGGATCACCGCACTCATAATAGTGCGGTGCTCTTCGTCGATGGAAGAGCCGCGAAGCGCTCCCAGCAGATTGTCCGGTGCCCCTGGATGGGCAGAGGTCACCGGCATAGGCGTTTTGCCCCTTTTGGAAGGAGGCCGCCTGCCCGAGTCCGGAACCACTAGGGGTTCCGGCGCGGTGTTCAGCTGAGGGCCAAACTCGGAGCCCTCGGGAGCCTTACTCCCTATGCCCCTGGAGTCCGGAAGGTCGCCTTGAGGCGCCTCCGGGATTGTATCCCCTTGACCCGGTGCCTCTTGAGACAATACCTCGACATTGTCCGTAGGGCACGGGGAGGTGGCGGTCGGAAGTGCATCGCTATCCATATCCGACGAGTCCAAGGAGCCGCCCGACGAAGATACGTCGATACGGGCTTGGGGCGGTCTGCATAATCATATTCGGCGTTAGCGAAAGCAGTGCGACGAAGGTATGCTATGAGTTACTCTGGTATCCGAATACTTACGACTTCGCCAGGGGCTTGGCCCAGAGCAGCCACTCGTCTTCGCCTTTGGCGGCGGTGGTGTAGTAGTCCGGAAGGAGGGTTCTCCCCTTCTTGGACCCTTCGGCCCCCCCCGGTTGGGGCTGCCTTCCTTTTCTTGTCTCCCCCGACTGAAGGGGGAGCATCTTCATCTTCCTCCTCATCTTTGGGGGAGGAGTGCGTCACGGAGTTATCGGACGATGAGTCCGATAACACCTGGCGTCGGGAACTCTTTCGGGTTCCCTTGGCCTTCTTGGTCTTCTCCGGCACCTTGTAAGGAGCCGGAGTCAGCCTCTCCGTCAGGAGAGCGTCCGCAGTGTCTTCGGGTAGAGGGGCCGGATAGTTAATCTGCCTCGATGTCTCCACCCAGTCATGTCAAAGGCATGGAGCTCAGACCCCGCACATGGTTAAGCTAGGGGAAATAAATATCCTACCGGATGTATAGAACTCACCGAATGCGCTAGGCGCTTCGCGTTTAGCCCACGGTCCTCGGTGAGAGAGGGAGGGACCTCGGCGCCCTTGAACATCACCCTCCAGACGTCCTTGTGCGTCGTGTCGAAGAGCTCGCTCAGGGTCTGGTGCTAGGCTGGGTCGAACTCCCACAAGTTGAAATCCCGTTGTTGACACGGGAGGATCCGGCAGAAGAGCATGACCTGGACTATGTTGACAAGCTTGAGCTTCTTGCTTGCCATATTCCAGATACATTTCTGGAGTCCGTCCAGCTCCATCGATGAACCCCAGGATAGGCCCTTCTCTTTCCAGGAGGTGAGCCGCGTGGGGATTCCGGATCGAAACTCGGGGGCCACCACCCAGTTGCTGTCGCGCGGCTCGGTGATGTAGAACCACGCCAATTGCCACCCCTTTATGGTCTCCACGAAGGAGCCTTCAAACCATGTGACATTAGGCATCTTTCCCACCATGGCTCCACCGCATTCCTCTTGTTGGCCTCCCACCACCTTTGGCTTGATATTGAAGGTCTTTAACCACAGGCCGAAGTGGGGCCGGATGTGGAGGAAAGCCTCACACACGACGATGAACGCCGAAATGTTGAGGATGAAGTTTGGGGCCAGATCATGGAAGTCCAGCCCATAGTAGAACATGAGACCGCGGACGAATGGATGGAGGGGAAACCCCAGTCCGCGGAGGAAGTGGTGGAGGAAAACTACCCTCTCGTGAGGTTCCGGGGAAGGAACAATCTGCCCTGCAGCGGGCAGGCGATGCGCGATATTCGCGGCTAAATATCCGGCTCCGCGCAGCTTCTTGATGTGTCCCTCCGTAACGGAGGAAGCCATCCATTTGCCTCCCGCTCCGGACATGTTTGGAGAATGTTGAGGGGAAGGATGTGGACTTCGGAGTTGGAGCTCGAGTGCGCAAGAATGGATGAGCAAGGAGGAAGAAGACGTGGGTAGAGAAAGGTTAAGCCTTATCCCCTTATAAGGGCGGCCGAAACTATGCGCCCCCACTAGCCTGGTAAAACTCGCTTATCCCCCAAGCGCCGTAATTGATGGCGCGGTTGGGTTACCCACACCCGTATTGATGAGAATCCCGTAATAAGGGGGACACGATCTCTGCTTTGACAAGACGTGTCAAGAAACTGCCTCGCGTTATGTGCGGGGCTAGTTAAAGGAAACGGTTCGAATAATCACCGGGCCATGGCATAATGTCATGTTGCCAAAACGTGTCAGCAGATTAGATTTGTGGAAATATTATTCTCTCTACGGTGGTATGTGGAACCTATTTTGCAGGGTCGGACACTATCCTTTTATTCGAACTCTTCTGTGGTGAATCCGGAGGAGGAACCTGCCTTGCAATGCCGAAGACAACACTACGCGACGGACTCATCGTCATTGAAGCCTGGTTCAGGGGCTACCGAGGGAGTCCTGGATTAGGGGGTCTCCGGACAGCCGTACTATATTCCTTGGCCGGACTGTTGGACTATGAAGATACAAGATTGAAGACTTCGTCGCGTGTCCGGATGGGACTCTACTTGGCGTGGAAGGCAAGCTAGGCAGTACGGATATGCATATCTCGTCCTTTGTAACCGACCTTGTGTAACCCTAACCCCCTCCGGTGTCTATGTAAACCGGAGGGTTTTAGTCCGTAGGACAACAGACAATTATACCATAGGCTAGCTTCTAGGGTTTAGCCTCTCCGATCTCGTGGTAGATCAACTCTTGTAATACTCATATCATCAAGAATAAATCAAGCAGGACGTAGGGTTTTACCTCCATCAAGAGGGCCCGAACCTGGGTAAAACATCGTGTCCCCTGCCTCCTGTTACCATCCGCCTTAGACGCACAGTTCGGGACCCCCTACCCGAGATCCGCCGGTTTTGACACCGACAATGGGCCATAAGGGAGAGAGAGGGGAGCCCACAAGGGTTGCCCCCCATGGGCTATCCGAATTGGACAAGGGGAAGGGGGTGCGGCCCCCCTTTCCTTCCCCCTCTCCCTCTCCTTCCCTCTTCCCCCTCCATGCGAAGGAAAAAAGGGGGGCCGAATCCTACTAGGACTGGAGTCCTAGTAGGACTCCACCCTCATGGCGCGCCCCTGGTGGCCGGCATCCTCCTCTCCCTCCTTTATATACATGTGCAGGGCACCCCTTGGAGACACACCAATTGTTCCAAGCCGTGTGCAGCGTCTCTCTCCACGGTTTACTCCTCCGGTCATATTCAGATAGTGCTTAGGCGAAGCTCTGCGCAAATCACATCACCATCACCGTCACCACACTATCGTGCTGGCAAAACTCTCCCTCGGCCCTCTGATACGTCTCCAACGTATCTATAATTTTTTATTGTTCCATGCTATTATATTACCTGTTTTGGATGTTTATGGGCTTTATTATGCACTTTTATATTATTTTTGGGACTAACCTATTAACCCAGAGCCCAGTGCCAGTTTCTGTTTTTCCTTGTTTTAGAGTATCGCAGAAAAGGCAAATCAAACGGAGTCCAATTGACCTAAAACTTCACGGAACTTATTTTTGGACTAGAAGAAGCCCACGGAGTATTGGAGATGGACCAGAAGAGTCCCGGGCTGCCCACGAGGGTGGGGGGCGCGCCCACCCCCCTGGGAGCGCCCCCTGCCTCGTGGACAGCCCATAGATCCACCGACGTACTTCTTCCTCCTATATATACCCATATACCCTAAAAACTTCGAGGAGCACAATAGATCGGGATTTCCGTCGCCAGAAGCCTCCGTAGCCACCGAAAACCAATCGGGACCTTGTTCTGGCACCCTGCCGGAGGGGGAACCCTCACCGGTGGCCATCTTCATCATCCCGGCGCTCTCCATGACGAGGAGGGAGTAGTTCACCCTCGGGGCTGAGGGTATGTACCAGTAGCTATGTGTTTGATCTCTCTCGCTCTCTCGTGTTCTTGAGGTGATACAATCTTGATGTATCGCGAGCTTTGCTATTATAGTTGGATCTTATGATGTCCCCCCTACTCTCTTGTAATGGATTGAGTTTTCCCTTTGAAGTTATCTTATCGTATTGAGTCTTTAAGGATTTGAGAACACTTGATGTATGTCTTGCGTGGGATACCCGTGGTGACAATGGGGTATTCTATTGATCCACTTGATGTATGTTTTGGTGATCAACTTGCGGGTTCCGCCCATGAACCTATGCATAGGGCTTGGCACACGTTTTCGTCTTGACTCTCCAGTAGAAACCTTGGGGCACTTTTTGAAGTACTTTGTGTTTGTTTGAATAGATGAATCTGAGATTGTGTGATGCATATCATATAATCATATCCACGGATACTTGAGGTGACATTGGAGTATCTAGGTGACGTTAGGGTTTTGGTTGATTTGTGTCTTAAGGTGTTATTCTAGTACAAACTCTATGATAGATTGAACGGAAAGAATAGCTTCGTGTTATTTTACTACGGACTCTTGAATAGATAGATCAGAAAGGATAACTTTGAGGTGGTTTCGTACCCTACTATAATCTCTTCGTTTGTTCTCCGCTATTAGTGACTTTGGAGTGACTCTTTGTTGCATGTTGAGGGATAGTTATATGATCCAATTATGTTATTATTGTTGAGGGAACTTGCACTAGTGAAAGTATGAACCCTAGGCCTTGTTTCAACGCATTGTAATACCGCTTGTGATCACTATTATCATTAGTTACCTTGCTGTTTTTATATTTTCAGATTTCAAAAACCTTTATCTACCATCCATATACCACTTGTATCACCATCTCTTCGCCGAACTAGTGCACCTATACAATTTACCATTGTATTGGGTGTGTTGGGGACACAAGAGACTCTTTGTTATTTGGTTGCAGGGTTGCTTGAGAGAGACCATCTTCATCCTACTCCTCCTACGGGTTGATAAACCTTAGGTCATCCACTTGAGGGAAATTTGCTACTGTCCTACAAACCTCTGCACTTGGAGGCCCAACAACGCCTACAAGAAGGAGGTTGTGTAGTAGACATCATCCTCTGCTGGATCAAGAGTTCGAGGGACGTCATCGAGCTGAACATGTGCTGAACTCAGAGGTGCCGTACGTTTGGTACTAGATTGATTGGATCACGAAGATGTTCAACTAGATCAACCGCGTAACCTAACTCTTTCTCTTTCGGTCGACGAGGGTAGGTGGACACACTCTCCCCCTCTCGTTGCTATGCATCTCCTAAATAGATCTTGCATGAGCGTAGGATTTTTTTGAAATTGCATGCTACGTTCCCCAACACTATGAACATATATATTATTGTCTACCATGTGGACTAAATTTGAATCAATTTTCCTTATTTGAATATGATTGTTGTCAAGTTATACCATCATTTAAATATTATCTTGATAACAAAAAACATGCATATAGTAGTAATCATATTTCACTATGAACTACATCTACCACACGATCTCCAATTCAAATATTTGTATCCATTTTATGTTGAACTCAAATCATGGTACATTGGTCTTGGTAGCGAGATGTTCGGGATAATCTAAACCCTGTTTTCATATGTATATTTTTTGGCTGAATTGGGACAGGATTTGGTATAAGATTCTTGCAAAATCGGAGATTCTCTCAACAAGCCTCGTGGTTCCGAGAGGGAACGTGTCACCTTTGTGTGCGAAATGATATATGCTGCCTCCCCCTGATTTTCTTTACAGAGGAAACATAGAACTATATGAGCGTCGTGTTAAATTTTGGGATTAGTCCGGGTTCGTTGGGCCTTTTTTATACATCAATTGAGTTTCTGGTCATTTAATGTGCATAATTCAATTTTGAACTACAAGCAGATGCTCAAGTGCACCAAAGTTGGTTGAAAAATAACATGTGTGTCCTCGGGTGAATTTCTAGGTTCCATGAAAGAAATGGGAATGAAATCCAAACATCTGGGCATCTTGGCTCAGCCGAGAACATTGAGAAACTTGGTTTTAAAATTCTTGTAAATCCAAAACACGCCTGAAAATCATGAAACTTGGCATGGTGTCATGTCATGGTACTAACATGCCGTGGTAAAAAAATTGGCTGAATTGGAACAAATTTTGGTATAAGCTTCTTGCAAACCGTAGCTTCTCTCAACAATGCTCGTGGTTCTGAGAGGGAACGTGTCACCTTTGTGTACGAAACGATATACGCTGCCCCCTTGATTTTCTTTATAGAGGCAACATAGAACTATATGAGTGTCGTGTTAAATTTTGGAATTATTCCGGGTTCGTTTGGCCTTTCTTATGCATTGATTGAGTTTCTGGTCATTTAATGTGCATAATTCAAATTTGAACTACAAGCACATGCTCCAGTGCACCAAAGTTGGTTGAAAAAACACATGTGTGTCCTCGGGTAAATTTCTAGGTCCCATGCAAGAAATGGTAATGAAATCCAAACATCTGGGCGTCGTGGCTCGGTTGGAAACATTGAGAAACTTAGTTTTTTAATTCCTTTAAATCCAAAACACGCATGAAAATCATGAAACTTGGCTTGGTATCATGACATGGCACCAACATGTTGTGGTATTTTTGCTGCGCGATTTGCGAAGGCACACGAATTAACAATCAACAAAGTCATTTTGGAACAAGTGTTGTCACGTTACAATCGGAAACACAAGTATTATTGAAACCGTGGGCGTTCCACATACCATTTACATGCCGCCACACGTCTTCTTTTTTATTAGCTAGGAGGCGTCGTGCATGGTAGCTATTTGAGTAGGGAGCCATGAGATCAGACCCCTGCGTGTGCTTATCGGGAGGAGAGCCCTTTGACCTCCATCTGCCGCCCACCTCTCTCCCAAGGTCTCCATTAATGGCACCCGAGACCATGTTTAATGGCGTGGCTATGTCTCACTCAACTGAGATTTAAGAGAGAAAAAAGAAAATCTAAAAATAAAATTTTGCACGGATCTT
Source organism: Triticum urartu (assembly GCF_003073215.2). Lineage (NCBI taxonomy): Eukaryota > Viridiplantae > Streptophyta > Magnoliopsida > Poales > Poaceae > Triticum > Triticum urartu. The sequence continues at coordinate 431,290,353 of NC_053027.1, read as the reverse complement.
GATGTAAGATCCGACGGACCTATATAGCATCTACTGCGACTTATAGCAAGACTGATGAATATATAAGGACGACGATAGTGGATAATGATTGTCTTAAAAATTAGGGAGATAATTAAGAAAGCCACATGCTGCTACGCCCAAAATACACAAGGGCAAAAGAAGAAGGAAGACACATACAATGATCTGGCTCACTGTTCTCTACTTTCTTGATGCGATGCAGGTCGCGGAGACTAGTTCTTGCGGTGAGCGGCGATGATCTGTTTCATCAGTTTCATGTCCCTAACACGCTGCTTGTAAGCATCCAAGGATTCCTTCACCAGGCTTTCATGCTCGATGCGGAGCATGGCACTCTCGTCCATATGTTTCTTGATGATGACGCCTGCCCTCTTCAACAAGGCAGCGGTCTCCTCCGCCTGCTTCGCCCTTGCGGCCTCGAGCTTCTCATTGCCCTCCTGTAGTTGCCGGATGACGCTAGTAGCCTATTCAAACGAGGCTTTCATGTCGTCCTACAACCTCGCCCAGCCGGAGATCTGATCCATCTGGCTATGGACGATCGCATGCATGCGCCTGTAAGAGTCGTTTCCTGCCCGCGAGACATTTTCCTAGGCCGCCATGGCGTGGCGGGACATCTCTGCTGCATTCGCGGCACGGCAGGACATCTCTGCTGCTTCTGCGGCGTGGCTGGACCAGTCTGCTGCATCGACGATGCGGCGGGACCTTCGTGCTGCTTCGGTGGTGCGGCGGGACCTCTGTGCTGCTACTTCCGCGCGGCGGTACATGTCGGCTGCTTTCGCGGTGAGGCGAGACATCTCTCGTGCTTCCGCTTCCAGACTCGCCTCTCCCTGGTGGTAATCTCTCGACCTAGAACTCACGCTGGCCATGGCAGATGCAAGGGAAGGATGCTGAATGACTTGTTTGTTTTTGTGGATGAGGAGTTCAGGAGGAATGTGCAGTCATCTTGGCATAGTAGTATTTATAACCGAGTACTAATACGCTCCTAAGTGGGAAACCGTTTAGGTTGTGATCGGTGTGAACGGGTTTGCAATTAAATATAGCGTGGTAGTAATTTGGAATGTGACGAGACGCAAGCTCAAAAATTATTGACGGTTCTAGTTTTGAAGTGCGGCACTATTCCCGGATGGCGTAACGTGGGCACGTGTTCTCGGCCGTGGTGTAGCATATTCCATGGTACTTCTTTTTCTACTACCATGTACATCCAATAACTAACACCGTCAGATACATATCTTACGGTTAATGGGGCATTCGACAGGAATAGCCTCATGGCGAGCTATAGACTAGTCTTTTTTACACGCATTACATCGACACATATCATCTCTCTCCCTCTTTCCCACGCACACACCTATCTCTCGGGACTTCTCGCGCGCACCATCTCGAGCTCCCTAGGTCGATACCACCCACATACACTTGTACTTTGAGTTTAGTATGTTATACAGGAAGAGAAGAGGTGCACGCACGCACTCGTCCTCTCTCACACACGCATCTGTAGCTACGAACTGTAGTGTTATGAACCATCCGATTGGCTCTATCATAGGTTTCCCATTGCTCCTTGGCCTTGAGATTGAGAAGTTTAAAACACAGAGGCTAAGCTGGAGGCGCGAGGTTTTGGTTAATGTGCGGGTCGCACACGACACGAGCTTCGTCTGCCTGGTGCGCATTCGGGTGAGATGTCCAAGAAGTATAGACACAACCAGGCCCTCCTTGGTATATGTGCCTCGACTTATGCGTAGAGAAATTAGGATCGGAGGGAGTACTACTAGTAGTAGTACTACTTTGATGTGTTGCGTCAACTCGCACAAGTATGCAACGCTTCCTGAACAAACAAGCATATAAGTTGTTATACTTCTTACCCAAATGATCTTTATATCCAACAGACACAAAATATCCATTCGACTGTTAGAAATTACTTTAACTACTGATCTGATGTTGAAGTAATTGCTGCATCGCCACCAAAACCCACCATCTCTTAAGCTAATGTAGACTGAGCTAACCCCTATATGAACATATTACTAAGATAAACAGAAGGCACTGTAGAATCATTTAGGAGGTGAGCTTGTCAATCTGAATGTGGAGGGACACCGTCCTCGACAACCCAGCCCCGGCCAGCAGCTTGGGCGGAACTGTGAAGAAGGTCAGCTCCTGCACGGCGACGCCGCCGGGATCCTTGCTGCTTGTCACCTCCATTTCCACCTTGACGGCGTCAGTCGTGCCTTTGGGCTCCCCCGGTGGGCCGTTCGCCCACAGCTTGGCCACTTAGTGTGGTAGTGGGGACGCCCCCGCTTTGATGCAGACGACCGACATGGTGATAGGCGCGCCAATGTCTATCACGCCGCCGACCAAGAAAAACGCGCGACCGTCCTCCTCCGTGAACAGCCAGAGCCATGGCTCCGACAGTGGCACTTACAGCTGGAGCACCTTGCCATATTGGATCTTGTGCACGGGCATGGGATGCACGATGCTGATGTGGTGGGAGAGCGCCGACGGTGGGCCTTCGTAGCCGCAAATGGGCACAAGCATTTGCAGGGAGCAAGCGGAGACATGCTCTGGTGATTGGCAAGCTTGTGGTAAGTGACGTAGAGCCCACAACGTTCGTGCGGGCACTCCACCCTCACCGAGGAGAGGACGGCTTCCACCATCGTGTTCCGCACCTCGAAGCCAGGGCTGCGCTCGTACTTCTCGCACTGCCACTGGTTCCCGGGGCACTCGCCGCGGCAGTCCGCGCAGGCCAGGTGCCCTCCCTTTCATTGCACAAATCAATCGAACAACGCATCAATCAAGAAACATGCCCCTTGCTCGATCAGCCGAACGGGCGAGGTGTATTCGAACCTAATACACTGGAGGCTTCAAGGGGCCGAGGCATAAGGGGCAGTGGAGCAAGGTGAGGTCCATAGAGACCATAGAGAGCTCCATCATCGGGTCATGTTCCGTCGGCATGATCTCGCCCTCCTTGTGCACAACCATCTCTCGCTTTAGGGCCAGGGCATTGCAAAGCTTTATCGTCACATATTCATACTACTGCAAGGTGCATTAAATCAACACATGCAAGTACTCAAAAGGAAAGTCACGTCATGCATGCATGTGTTGTAATTAATGCATCGGTAAATGCAAATTATTGAAATATATCGAGTGCACTGCTTTGATGTGTCGCGTCAACTCGTACAACAACGAGAAGTTTGATTTCAACACCCTCTCCCTTGCCCATGAGCGTGGTGGATCATAGGACTAGGAGAAGCTTCCGCTACACGCTCTCCCTCCCGCCTGCGGTGGACATGCAGCAGTTCATTTGGTGTCAGATGGCCAGAAGCATACTGTAGTACTCCACTGCAGTAGTACCATCATTGTTCGACTTCCCGAAGAGGCGAAGAGCCAAGCACAACCTGGACGCTCGTGTGGCAGTTTCATGTGTAGAGTAGTCTAGGATAGCGTGTACCATGCCTCTAAACTTAAAATCGTTGGGGTCAGCTCCATGCTATGAGGCCATCTCGAAGCATTTTTTTGATTAAAATAATCTTCTAGCCCTACGTGTCATCCTGGTGATTGTAGTTTGCATGCTCATCTGGTAAAGACAGGAATATATATTTTAATTTGTGGTGGGGTAAATGTTAGAGGTTGCAGCAAATATATTGTCAAGTTTAGAGGCAAGCATGTGGGGCCAGTGCTATGATATGTCACGTCAACTCGTATAAAACGAGGAGAAGCTTGATTTTACTACTACATGCCTTCTCCCTCGCCCATGCGCGCGGTGGCTCGCAGACGAGGACATGCTTTTGCTTAATACAACAAGCTATCCCTCCTGCACGCAGTGGACGGACATACAACAGTTGATTCGATACTGTAGAAGTAGTAACATCATTGTTCGTCTTGTCGAAGAGGCGAAGCGCCAAGCGCAACCCGAACATGGCAGTTGCGAACGCTCGCATGGCAGTCTTTGTGTAGGGGTGGGGCCTGGTGCAGAGCCTTGGAGCACGCATATAGCCAGGCTCTTGCATGAGACAAAATTGCTATGTAAGCAGGCTATAAGCCCACTATTATAGTACTTGCTAGTATAGCCCTGTAAATCGGAAAGGAGTATTTGCCTTTCTAGAGATTTCAACAAGTGACTACACCCTAAATGAGTACATATGGAGCAAAATGAGTGAATCTACACCATAAATAAATACTTAGTTCTCTTGTTTTCCTCTCCACCTTGGTCATGGTGCACAATATGAGTATACTACTACTGACTAGTCTCTTTTTGACACGCATTTACGTTGATACGGCTTGAATGCCAACGACGCAGACGGTAGCGGTTCCCGAAACATTGAACGGTCAATGATGCCTCCACATTCAATTAGCATGCAGAGGTAGGAGTAAGTAATTGCAGGCGCGGAATGGAGCCAGCACGACGTGAATGCAACGCAGTTTGGACACTCATATAAAGGTGCCCCACCACTCCAATCCATCTACTCCTAGTCTCCGCGCAACACTGCCCACTCCAATCCAAGACCAAGTAATCATAAGCCACAAGCACCCATGGCGTCAATTGACGCGCGTGGCAGTCGGCTGTGCCAGGTCGTCCAAGACGCCGACCTGCGGCCCCACACCACACAGCGTTTCCAGATGGTGCTGGCGACCGCCAGCGTCATAGCCCTCATCGACGCCGGCTTCGCCTCTCGCATGTGCCAGATGATGGTCGACTCCATCCACGGGTTCACCGCCGTCAAGAAGCGCGTAGACGACTTTGCCGTACTGCTCCAGCCCGCGTGCCCAGGATCCTCGTTACCTGCCACCCTCATCGGCCTCCAAGGTGACGAACTCTTTCAAGTACTGGTGGCCCTGTAGCTGCCGGAGGTCGCGATGAACAATGTGCACCTCGAGGTTGCGCTCGCCGCGCAGAGCGCACCATGCAAGAAACCGTCGATCTGCACATCCACGTCAAGGAAATCGTCCACATAGGCCACTACAAGGCCAGCGGGGACAGAAATACGTTGGCCTTCTTCCAGTGGTTGGAATCTTTGGACGCCATTGTTTAGAAGCACGTCAACTAGGCCACGAAAGCCGCTGCTACTTAGCCGTCGTTCGGTGGGCCGGCGCCCTGAGTCGAGGAGGTTGACGTCGTCGATGGATGCATCTTTCATCTTGCCTCCTGTAACGAACACTACATCGCCCTGTGGCCTTAATGTTTTATTAGTGTATGGCATTTTTATTCCAGTCGTAAATGACATGTGTGATCCCTTGCTCTTATTTGGCGTTAATTATATGTAGTATCACTGTATTCGACCTAGTGTACTACCTAGGTCCTGTTTATTAGTCCCTTTTGTAATTTGTGCTAAATTTTGAACAAAGATTTAACTAACAAAATGTTAGCGCATGTCCACAAAAATTATATCATTTGATTTGTATTTGAACATAGTTTTCAATGATATAATTTTGGTGACATGCATGAACCTTTTGTTAGTCAAATTTCTGGTCAAAATTTGGCACAAATTACGACAGGGAGCAATAAACCAGGATGGCAGTAAACTGGTCCGTCACCATCATGTTTTGTGTCTAATTTTGACTTCAGCGGCCCAACCTACATGGAGGGAGTGCTGTATATATTGGCGCGACAACCAAACTTATGAAGTATATTCAAAACTGAGTGTTACTACAAGTCACGAGTTCAAAACGAGAAAGTGGAACAAGTACAACATGCCTGTGCCGTTCGCGTTGCACCCCCACACGGTCGCAGTGCACAATGTACAGTAACTAGTCTCTTCTCGTCCCGCATTTACATTGATACGACTTGAATGCCAAGGAGGGAGAGGGTAGCGGTTCCCAAGACATTGAACTGTCAATGATGCATCCTCAATTAGCATGTAGAGGGAATTAATTGGAGAAGCAGAATAGAGCCAGCACGATGTGAATGCAACCGAGTTTGGACTCTCATATAAGGGCGCCCCACCACTCCAATCCATCTACACCTAGTCTTTGGGCAACACTGCTCACTCCAATCGAAGACCAAGTGACAAGAAGCCACAAGCACCTATGGAGGCTATGGACGCGAGCGGCAGTCAGCTGTGCTAGATCATCCAAGACGCCGGCCTACGGCCCCGCACCGCTGGCGTTGTAGCCCTCGCCGACGCCGGCTTCACCTCTCGCATGGGCGACATGATTGTCCACTCCATCGGCAAGTTCACCGTCGTCAAGAAGCGCGTGAACGACCTTGCCATACTGCTCCAGCCCGCGCGCCTGGGCTCCTCATTGCGTGCCACCCTCATCGGCCTCCATGGTGACGAACTCTTTCAAGCCCTAGTGGCCCTGCAGGTGCCAGTGGTCGTGATGAAGAATGTGCACCTCGAGGCCGCGCTCGCCGCGTAGCGCCTCTCCATGCAAGAAACCGTCGACCTGCACATCCACGTCTAAGAGGAAATCGTCTACATAGGCCACTACAAGGCCAAGGGGGACAGAAAGCCGTTGGCCTTCTTCCAGTGGCTGGAATCTTTGGACGCCATTGTTCAGAAGCACGTCGACCTGGCCACGAAAGCCACCGCTACTTAGCTGCTATTCGGTGGGCCGACGCCCTGAGTTGAGGTGGTGGACGTCGTCGATGGATGCATCTTTCTTCTTGCCTCCTGTAACCAGCACTGCATCACCTCGTGGCCTCAATGTTTTATTAGTAGTGTATGGCATTTTTATTCCAGTCGTAACGTTTTCACTATGAGGTGGCGCCGCAGTTGAGCAAACCGACCATCGGCAAATCCTCACCCCGCCCATCGCGTGTCGGCTGAGTTTAGAATTAGAAGAGAGAAACGAGGGAGAAGAGCTAGCTGTAGCACGGACGCTGTTGTCAGATGGGACTCATGTTGATAGAATAGGAGTACTGAGCACCCGTACCTCTTTTTTAGGGAAAAAGTAGTCGTACGTCTAGTGCCACTAGTTGGGTGCGTGAGACCTATACCTGTCATCACTTTACGTCTCCTTTTCGAACCACAACTACACTTCATAGTACATATTTTTCACGCATTATCCTCCTATATGTACTCCTCGACTATTTCCACGTGCTCCCTTTCGCCGACATGTGAGGACATAGATCATCTAGGTCGTAGTGCATGCACGACTCGGAGCATATGCAATCATGTCGGGGTACTTTACATTTCAAACCTCATGAATTACATGCAAACCCCCCACAGAAGAATAAGTAAATAAATGAATTACTACATGAAACCGGATTACTTTCGTTGAAACTAGAGCACGTTCATTAAATTTTGGACATAACCTGTTTATAAAAAAGATCGGACATAACCAGTCTAAGGGCCTCTTTGATTCGCAGGATACTGAAAACACAGGAATGGGGAAAGTATGATGGCGATGAACCGAGACGAGGTGAACTCTAACTCAGTTAGAGGTTAGAGTTAGATTCTAACCCTGAACTAACTCTACCCAAAGAGGTGTTTGGATGGCAGGGTTAGATTGACAATAAATGCTCTTTCTCAATCATGTGACTACTTTGGACCCTATTTCCCGCCTGATTTGGTGTGGCCGGCTCTTGTGTGGCCTCCTCCCGCTCACAATTGACATAAATGAACCATCTTTACAAATTAAGCATGCAAAACATGATAAATTTTATTTTGTCCATACAAATGAGATATCCCACTTGAACATACAAGTCGTCAACCAACTTCACAAAAAAGAGGAGTATGGCCTATCGCCTGCTGGTTCACTGGGTTGCCGTGGTTCGCACTCCTCCGACGTGAGTAGTAGTACTAGTATATACACTATATAGACCGCATGATTCTTTGCTCTTTCTTACATACTTTGACAACATGTGGGAGAGCCAGCATCCGGGTCGACGTGTCATGCACCAGATCAGAGTGGGGAACTGAAGGGGCATCACCCAGGTTGTAGTACCAGTAATTCATGACTATAGTGAGTAGTCATATCACAAGTCTTTCCAGCAGTAACGCACCGTCAAATCACATAGCTCGACCTTTCCAGCAGTAAGTAAGTTAAATCCGCTACTCCCTCACCCTCCTCGCCTCTCTGTCAAACCGCCTACGTGAAAACTGCTGCACGTACTGCTCAGGAAAAGCCCCGCCCTCAACTTTTAACTACACGAAAATAGTTCAAGCTTGTTCGTCCTATATAAATACTAGTACTGTATGTTTATTAACTCGTGGGGTTGTTCAATGAATGGAGGGCCGGGGAGCACGAGTGAACAATACTACTACTAGTAAGTAGGAGTCATATAGTTAGTCACGTTAAATAGAGAGTTTCTTTTCTTTAATGCCACGCACACAAATTGAAACGCTTGTTGTGGAGAGAAAAAGATAATCACTCCACTGTGTATGTAGGTCGGGGCCTGAGCGCTTGCTTTACTAGGGTTGCTCTCTTCAATCTCTCATCCTCTCCAAATCTAAACAAGACAGCGGTAGCGATATTTTCTCTCTGCTCACCGCTGGTCACAGATTCAGCTGGATCCCTTCGGCCGGTGTGTGTAGAGGACTAGGTGCATCATTCACGTAGTCATCATCGGGGAGGGATGAAACCCACAGCTGCTGGCGGGGCCCAATCCTCTGCTCGTGCCATTCTCTCCGACACAGCGCCGGCTTGAGAGGTCCTTCGACCCTTCTTCCTCCCTGCCGTATTGTGCGCAGATCCAACCTGCCGCCACCGACATCCCGACGACCGTCAGGTATAAGTTCTTCAAAAGCAGCCTTGCTCTACTGCCCCGGCTCCCCACGTGTCTGCATGTGCATCTTTTTCTACTTCCATCAGATCTTCCAAACCCACCTAAATTTTTAGTATTATTAGAGGTAAAGCTACATCATGCATTCGAATCTAGGACTTGGTTCAAACAACAAAGAAAGGGGGGAAAGTCATAGCATGAATCTAGGACTTGATTCAAAGAGGAAATAACAGGGGGAAAGTAGTAGAGACCGGATACCCAATCGGTCTCTTTGTTGAAAAGGAAAATAATAGGAAAACGTATTACAAACTAGATAAGGAACATATCTATTATTGGTTGAAAAAAGGATAGAAAGTGGCGGCTGGTGGACAAGTCAATAGAGTATGTCCAGGATTAGATTTGCTGCCCTCACATAGTAAAAGGTCTCCAGGATAAGATTTGCTGCCCTCACATAGTAAAAGGTCTCCGGGATTAGATTTTCTGCCCTCACGTAGTAAAAGGTCTCCAGGATTAGATTTTCTGCCCTCACCTCGCATGAACAAACTCGACATCACCACTTTATGCCTTGTTGTAGGTACATTGTGCTGATGCGTCCACTGTCGCATGTCCTTATACCAACTTTTTGCTGTTGTTAATGTAAGGGCGCATGTAAAATGAAGCGATCACATTGTTACCTTAAGGACATGTCTAACCAGTGTTATTGTTAATCTAATGCCTCTAGTGATATGATGCAATTAAAATGTGTTACAAATGGTACTCCTGTTGTTTTCCCCAGTATGATAAGTAAGTTGCTTCTTTATGCTGCTGAGTGTCCTGGTGTCCCCACGGTCCCATGCTTTTAAACCAACTATTTAGTTGTTGTTGATTTATTGTATCTGGTAAACAAGAAATGCCACCATTAAAGTAATCCCATATTTGACGAATGTAATTGTTGATCATAATGCTTCTAGTAACATGAAGCATTATTGGTGTTTTAAAATTTCTACTGTCATTGCGTGATTGCCATCAACATAATTAAGATGCTTCTTTTTATTTTGTGTATGTTTCATATCTTCTTATTGACCAACAATTGTTTACTTTCTATGTAGCGACCAGACCTCAAACAGTCTGATCTCTGTGCTCCGGTGTCATCCCTGGATCAGTAATGCTGACACCACACAGTACTCGGAGGATTTATAACAGAGTAGCAATCACACACTTATTACATCGAGTGTCTCGAAAGAGAACTTATTACAGTAAATATGGCTTAAGGCCATCTAGTGACGATAACAGCGGAAGGCTTGGAAGATAAGTGAGTCCATCAACTCCAACGGCATCACTGAGTATAGAACCACGACCTAAAACTCCTTAATCGTCATCTGAAAAGTCTGCAACATTAACGTTGCAGCCCGAAAACGGGTCAGCACATGGAATATGCTGGCAAGGTAACACATAGAGAATAATGGAATGAAACAGCTATACTATATGCATATTTGGCTGGTGGAAAGCTCTATGGTTACGGTTTTGCGTAAAGCCAAATTTTCCCTACTTCAAAGGAATAAAATTAATTACTATCATGGTGGTTGTGGAACATTGAGAATGGTTGACAACATTCTCAATCCCAATTAAGTAACATCATTAAAACCCATCAAAATTAATTTAGAGTAACATGTTGAGATTCACATGATAATCCAGGTACTAGATACTCAAGATGTCCATAACCGGGGACACGGCTAACCATGATTAGTTTATACACTCTGCAGAGGTTTGCGCACTTTTCCCCACAAGACTCGATCGCCTCCGTTGGATTTCTCGCACTACATGGTGTTTGAGAAACGGATGACCGAGACACAGTCTTTCAGAAGTGCTAGCACCTTACGACGGGTAGACCGGTACACCTACTTTCCCCTACATCTGCTTGTCTACCACTGTAAGAGTTCGCACAACTTAGTCAACTATGCCAGAGCCCATATTGGCTTGTGGCTGCACACGGAAGTTTCTAGTATGAATAATCTCATGATCCCTTTGGGCCTGGGTGGCGGTCCAAAGAAAAACAGGCAAGTCCTGGTAACCCCAGGTGCCTCAATCCACCCAGATGTGTGTTAGGTTGCCACCTTAGATAAACCATTAATTAACAATCTCACATCTGTCATGGATACCTTAGATAAACCATTAATTAACAATCTCACATCTGTCATGGATATCACTCACCCAATCCACGTCTACTAGCATAGCATGGCATAATAAGCAAACGTAGAAGTAACTCCCAAAGGTTTGATAATAAACAGGTAATAGGTACTACCTCATCTACTTCCCATCCCACAATTTAATTAGATCCTAATCATGCAATGTGTGAGGATTGATCTAATGCAATAAAACTGGGTTGTAGAAAAGGTATGATCAAAGTGTTACTTGCCTTGCTGATGATCCGCGAAACCTAGAGATTCGAAGTAACAAGCGGCGCACTCCGGGTATTCTATCGCAGACAAACAACAAGCATACAATAAGTACTCATCTAATGCACAAGTAAAACTCAAATAAGAGATCTAACCAGAAGGTTCAACTTAAGAACTCCGGTTGGCAAAAATAATCAAATCGAACGAAGCAAAAAAAATCAAACGGCGAAAGAAACAACTTCGTTCTAGTAATCTAGATCTAAGGCAAATTTTACAGTAGCAAAAACATGTTTAAGTTGATTATTTGGAAAGAGGGTTTTGAGACGAAACTCCAGGCGCTTGAATCGCCTGATTCCGATAAACGAACGAAAAGTTATACTGAAACGAAAATCGGATAAGAAATCGCGATCAGAAAATAACCGCGGAAAATCCCGACGAAAAAGAAAAACGACGAACAGAATTTTTTTTAAAAAACACGGAAAACGAGGCGGCGGCGAACCTCGGCGCGCCGGCGGTCGGCGGCGGCGGCGGCGGGACAGGGGCTAGGGTTAGGGTTTGTGGCGGCGGCTGGGCTTTCGGGCCCCGGGGCGGCGGCTTTTATAGCCTTAGCCGGCGGAGTCCAGGCCGAATACGGCCCGTAGTCGGTTCGCGTTTTTTTTAATAATTACGCTCGGAAGAAAAATAAAAGAAATACTAAACGGACTCCAAAAATCACGAAATAAATTTTCCCGTTTCTAAAATCAAGCCCGATAAAGTGAACATTTATCTGGGCCCAAACTACAACTTTGAAAAACGCGCATTTTTCCTAAATTCAAATAAAAATACCGAAAAACTCCGAAATAAATCTTATTTGATTTTTTTATTAAATCCTCAATATTTCTATATTTTGGGAAAGTCATTTTATTCCCTCTCTCATATTTTTGTAATAGAAATAATTGATGATAAAATAAATAAAATCAAATGATCCTGTTTACAAAATTTGAGAAAACTCAAATATGTAAATAACGAAATCCCCAACTCTCTCCGTGGGTCCTTGAGTTGCTTAGGATTTTCTAGGATCAAAACCAAAAGCAAAATAAAATATGATATGCATGATGATCTAATGTATAACATTCCAAATTGAAAATTTGGGATGTTACAAACCTACCCCCCTTAAGATGAATCTCGCCCTCGAGATTCGGGTTGGCTAGAAAATAGGTGAGGGTGGTCTTTGAGCAAATCTTCCTCTCGCTCCCAGGTGGCTTCATCCTCCGTGTGGTGGCTCCACTGAACTTTGCAAAACTTGATAACCTTGCTGCGAGTAACTCGGCTGGCAAACTCAAGAATCTTGACTGGTTTCTCCTCATAGGTCAAATTGTTATCCAACTGAATTGCTTCTAATGGTACTGTGTCTCTCAAAGGTATGTTAGCCATCTCCGCGTGACACTTCTTCAACTAAGAAACGTGGAACACATCATGCACTCCGGCCAATCCTTCTGGCAAATCCAACTTGTAGGCCACTTCTCCCATACGCTCCAAAACTCGATATGGTCCTACAAATCGTGGCGCTAACTTCCCCTTAACTCCAAAGCGCTTGATGCCTCGAAGTGGGGATACTCGAAGATAAGCTCTATCTCCAACTTCGTAAATTGTCTCCTTGCGTTTAGAATCTGCGTAGCTCTTCTGCCTGGACTGGGCTACCTTGAGCCCATCATGAATCAACTTCACTTTCTGTTCAGACTCCTTGATCGGATCTGGTCCAAACAACTGGCGGTCTCCAACTTCGTCCCATGACAACGGTGTCCTGCACCTCCTTCCGTACAAAGCCTCGAAAGGCCATCTTCAAACTGGTCTGATAGCTATTATTGTAAGAGAACTCTGCATATGGCAAATTATCGTCCCAACTAGATCCATAATCTAGCGCACAAGCTCTCAGCATATCCTCCAAAATCTGATTGACTCTCTCGGTCTGTCCATCTGTCTGCGGATGGAAAAGCTGTACTAAATTCTAGCCTGGTACCCAAAGTTTCATGCAACTGCTTCCAGAACTTTGAGGTAAATGGGTTCCTCTATCTGATATGATACTCCTGAACTCCATGCAGACATACGATCCTGGTCATGTATATCTTTGCCAACTTAGCACTGTGTAAGTGGTCACTGGGATGAAATGAGCTACCTTCGTCAATCGATCGACTACAACCCAAATCGAGTCATAGCCTGAACGAGTCCTTGGTAATCCCGTGATAAAATCCATGCCTAGCTTATCCCACTTCCATTCGGGTATCGGCAATGGTTGCAACAATCCTGCTGGCTTCTGATGCTCTGCCTTTACTCTCTGACATACATCACAAACTGCTACATACTCCGCAATATCCTTTTTCATTCCGGTCCACCAGAAAATATCCTTCAAATCCAAATACATCTTGGTATTTCCTGGGTGAATCGAATACGGTGAGATCATGTGCCTCTTGCAGAATCAACTTTCTGATCTCCGGGTCATTGGGCACGTAAACACGGTCTTCAAACCATAGGGTGTCGTGCTCATCCTCACGAAATCCTTTAGCTTTTCCTTTGCTCAGTTTCTCCTTTATAGCGGCAATCTCTTTGTCAGTTTTCTGAGCTTCTCTGATTCTATCCATCAAAGTTGACTGAATCTCTAGTGCTGCTACATAGCCTCTCGGAACTATTTCCAAACATAGTTCACGAAGATTTTCTGCTAACTCCTTGGGTATTTCTCCCGTCATTAGTGTATTGACATGGCTCTTACGGCTTAATGGCATCAGCTACTACATTAGCCTTTCCGGGATGATAATGCAATTTCATATCATAATCCTTGATAAGCTCCAACCATCTCCTTTGTCTGGTTCAACTCCTTCTGCGTGAAAATGTACTTCAAACTCTTATGATCCGTGTACACCTCACAATGATTTCCAATGAGGAAATGTCTCCATGTCTTCAATGCATGCACTACGGCTGCTAACTCCAAATCATGTCGTGCATAATTCAATTCATGAGGCTTCAGTTGTCGTGAAGCATACGAAACAACTCTCCCTTCCTGCATAAGCACTGCTCCAAGTCCTCGGACGTGAAGCGTCGCAATACACCTCATAATCCTTGGTTTGATCTGGCAAAATCACACTGGTGAGGTAACCAAACGTTTCTTCAACTCCTGGAAACTAGCCTCACACTCCTCAGTCCATTTGAACTTAGTATCCTTCTTCAACAACTCCGTCATAGGCTTCAATCTTTGAGAAATTCTCAATAAATCTCCGGTAGTATCCTGCGAGTCCAAGAAAACTCCGGATCTCTCCAACTGTTGTTGGTGCTTCCCACTTGGTCACGGTTTCAACTTTAGCGGGATCTACTGCTATACCTTCTCCAGATATAACTTGTCCGAGGAATCCTACTTCCTTTCAACCAAAACTCACATTTGCTGCATTTGGCATATAATTGATGTTCTCTGAGCTTTCCAAGTACCAAACGCAAATGCTCCTTATGCTCCTCTTCATTCTTCGAATATACCAGGATATCATCAATTGAACACTACGACGAACTTATCCAAAAACTCCATAAACTTTGTTCATCATGTTCATAAAATAGGCAGGCGCGTTAGTCAGTCCAAATGACATAACGGTATACTCATATAGTCCATATCTGTGGTAAAGCTGTCTTAGGTATACTGTTCTCGAATCTTCAACTGGTGGTATCCTGATCGCAAATCGATCTTGGAAAACACTTTAGCTCCTTGCAATCGATCAAACAGATCGTTGATCATTGGTAGTGGGTACTTGTTCTTGATCGTTACTTCATTCAATCCTCGATAATCAACAACCATCCTTAACGATCCATCCTTCTTCTCCACTAGAAGTACTGGTGATCCCCAAGGCGAAGAACTTGGGCGAATATATCCCTTATCCAGTAACTCCTTAATCTGCTTCTTAATTTCCACCAAATCTTTTGCTGGCATCCTATATGGTCTCTTTGATATTGGCCCAGTGCCTGGCAAAAGCTCAATCAAAAACTCAATGTCTCTATCCGGTGGCATGCCTGGCAACTCTTCGGGAAATACATCAGGAAAATCCTTTACCACTGGTACTTCCTCCTGCACAACTCCTGATAAGGAATTTACTTGTGTCCTGTTTGGCTGTGCGGGATACATACTTGATCCTTCTTCCTTCTGGCGTTGTGAGCAAAATTGTCTTACTGGCGCAATCGATGTTTCCTCCATACATCGACAGCCAATCCATACCAAGAATCACATCCAGACCTTGGGATTCCAATAATTAAATCCGTTGGGAAAACATGCCTTCCTATACTTAATGGCACTTGAAAACATCCTTGACTGGCCATGTACTCCGCTCTGGTGAGCTTACTAGCATAGGTGTTTTAAGAATCCTAGTGGGCAGGCCTATACTTTTCCACAAATCCCCTTGATATGTATGAATGTGATGCACCAGTATCAAAAAGAACGAGTGTAGTAAATGACTTAACCAAAAACTTACCTATTACTGCATCGGGCTGAGCTTCAACCTCCTCCACATTAACGTGGTTCACCTGTCCCCTGTTGAAAGGGTTCGGCTTCTTTCCGAACTTCCATTGCCGTTTTGTCCTTCAGGACAGTCATTTGCATAATGTCCTGGCTTCGAACACTTATAGCAAGTGACGTGGCTCAAGTCCTTCTTGGCTGGGGTTGATGGTGCTGCGTTTCTGTCCATTGCTTCCTCCATTCCCATTACATTCTTGGTGCCATTGTGATTGTGTGAGCTACCTACTCCATGGGTATGCTGAAAATGTCCTCCTGGTCTAGGGGTAAAACGAGGCTTCTGCTGAGCTCCTGAATTATACTTTCCTTGTCCATACTTCCTCTTGCGGTTCTCAATTTGCTGCTGCTTCCCTTCAACACAAGAGCACGATCTACCAACTCCTGGTAGTTGTTGAATGTGGCTACCATCAGCTGCATACTCAACTCATCATTCAATCCTTCCAAAAATTTCTCCTGCTTAGCTGCATCCGTAGCAATGTCATCTGGGGCATAACGTGCTAGCTTACTAAACTCCTCCACATACTGGCAAACTGTCCTCCCTCCTTGGCGTAAGTTACGAAACTCACGTTTCTTCATGGCCATTGCTCCTGCTAAAACATGGGCAGTACGAAAAGCCTGCTGAAACTGGTCCCATGTGACAGTGTCGACTGGGAAGGTGGCTGTGAAATTCTCCCACCAAGATGCTGCGGGTCCTTCTAACTGATGTGCGGAAAACTTCACCTTCTCCACATCTATGCATCCGGCTGTGGTCAACTCTCTAGCTATCTTGCGGAGCCAATCATCTGCTACAATCGACTCAGTGCTACTGGAAAACACCGGCGGATTCAGCCTAAGAAAACAGGCTAAGTGGTCAACAAGTGGTGGTGGTGGTGGGTTGTTGTTGTTGTTCCCTTGATTTTGATTCTGAACTAGCAACTGCATCAGGGTGTTCTGCTGCTGGATCAACTGGGTGAGCTCCGGCGGAAAGGCAAATCCGGGGTCACGTCTCGGAGGCATCTGAGGGTTTAGAAAAGATGAGATATAAGAATAGAGAGGGTCTAAAGAGAAAACACTACCCATATGCACATGAGGCAAAAGCACACAATTCACTTCAATCAATCAAACAAGGCATACAATCGATCTAACTATCGCAAAAGTGCTCGGACTACTATATTTACATGGTGGACTACTACTACTGATGAGGTGGTCTACTAGAAATATTCTACGGTTGTAGACTCCATGATATCTGCTCCTGCTTCATCAACATAGTCATCATCGCTACTATCTTGTTCCGAGTCGGTGCCGTCAATGATGATGTAGTCTTCCGGGCTAATCTCCTTGGGTTCTTCGTCTTCATCTACTGGTGTCGGGCCTCCCATAAATATTCCAATCTTCTTTGTAGGTCGGCATTCTTATCCACCAATACTTCAATTTCTTCTTCATAATCTTCGCGTGTAGCCTTGAGTTCTTCCTCTAGTTCCTTGATTCTAGTCTTAGCCTTCTTCAGATCTATCATGTCGGCGCACATCTGATTCTCCTGTCGTCGAATGTGCTGGTTTAACTCCTGAAAAAAGCTGCAATTGATCTATCTTTCCTGGTGCTGATCATCTCCCAGTGTTCATCTCGGCGCCCACAAATCTGGTAGATAGTATCCTTGAGATCCTTGCGGTAGACTTCTCCAATGCGTCCCATGGCGATGTGAGCTGCCATGCTCTTTCCTAGACTCCAAGTTGGTGCATCAAAAGAAAACTCTATGGGCTCAGTGACTGGCATGAACGTCCTTCCTGGAACTTGAACTTGAATCATCCAGCGCTCTTCTTCAGGTAAAGTGGTGTTGTAGGTTCCGTGAAGCTTGGTACTCCTATGTTCAGGTATCTAGTGACTTCCTTCAAGTGGCTCCAAAGGGTGTATCTTCATCCGGTTGTGTGAACTTGTTCCTTGCATCCGCCATCCTAAAGAGTAGAAAAGATGAGAAGTCAGAAGAGAAGAGAGTGAATAGTGATCTAGGTCTTTAGCTTAGTGGTCGTGTCCTACAGTCAGCGTGTGCTCTGATACCATCTCTGTAGCGATCAGACCTCAAACAGTCTGATCTCTGTGCTCTGGTGTCATCCCTGGATCAGTAATGCTGACACCACACAGTACTCGGAGGATTTATAACAGAGTAGCAATCACACACTTATTACATCGAGTGTCTCAAAAGAGAACTTATTACAATAAATATGGCTTAAGGCCATCTAATAACGATAACAGCGGAAGGCTTGGAAGATAAGTGAGTCCATCAACTCCAACGGCATCACTCAGTATAGAACCACGACCTAAAACACCTTAATCATCGTCTGAAAAGTCTGCAACATTAACGTTGCAGCCCGAAAACCGGGTCAGCACATGGAATATGCTGGCAAGGTAACACATAGAGAGTAATGGAATGCAACAGCTATACTATATGCATATTTGGCTGGTGGAAAGCTCTATGGTTACAGTTTGCGTAAAGCCAAATTTTCCCTACTTCAAAGGAATAAAATTAATTACTATCATGGTGGTTGTTAAACATTGAGAATGGTTGACATTAATTACTATCATGGTGGTTGTGGAACATTGAGAATGGTTGACAGCATTCTCAATCCCAATTAAGTAACATCATTAAAACCCATCAAAATTAATTTAGAGTAACATGTTGAGATTCACATGATAATCCAGGTACTAGATACTCAAGATGTCCATAACCGGGGACACGGCTAACCATGATTAGTTTATACACTCTGCAGAGGTTTGCGCACTTTTCCCCACAAGACTCGATCGCCTCCGTTGGATTTCTCGCACTACATGGTGTTTGAGAAACGGATGACCGAGACACAGTCTTTCAGAAGTGCTAGCACCTTACGACAGGTAGACCGGTACACCTACTTTCCCCTACATCTGCTAGTCTACCACTGTAAGAGTTTGCACAACTTACTCAACTATGCCAGAGCCCATATTGGCTTGTGGCTGCACACAGAAGTTTCTAGTATGAATAATCTCATGATCCCTTTGGGCCTGGGTGGCGGTCCAAAGAAAAACAGGCAAGTCCTGGTAACCCCAGGTGCCTCAATCCACCCAGATGTGTGTTAGGTTGCCACCTTAGATAAACCATTAATTAACAATCTCACATCTGTCATGGATATCACTCACCCAATCCACGTCTACTAGCATAGCATGGCATAATAAGCAAACGTAGATGTAACTCCCAAAGGTTTGATAATAAACAGGTAATAGGTACTACCTCATCTACTTCCCATCCCATAGTTTAATTAGATCCTAATCATGCAGTGTGTGAGGATTGATCTAATGCAATAAAACTGGGTTGTAGAAAAAGGTATGATCAAAGTGTTACTTGCCTTGCTGATGATCCGCGAAACCTAGAGATTCGAAGTAATAGGCGGCCCACTCCGGGTATTCTATCGCAGACAAACAACAAGCATACAATAAGTACTCATCTAATGCACAGGTAAAACTCAAATAGAAGATCTAACCAGAAAGTTCAACTTAAGAACCCTGGTTGGCAAAAGAATCAAATCGAACGAAGCAAAAGAAATCAAACGGCGAAAGAAAACAACTTCGTTCTAGTAATCTGGATCTAGGGCAAATTTTACAGTAGGAAAAACTTGTTTAAGTTGATTATTCGGAAAGAGGGTTTCGAGACGAAACTCCAGGCACTTGAATCGCCTGATTCCGATAAACGAGCGAAAAGTTATACTAAAACAAAAATCGGATCAGAAATCGCGATCAGAAAATAACCGCGGAAAATCCGACGAAAAAGAAAAAACGACGAACAGAATTTTTTTTGTTTTAAAAAAAAACTGCACGGAAAACGAGGCGGCGGCGGCGAACCTCGGGCGGCGCGCTCCGGCGAGTCGGCGGCGGCGGCGGCGGCGGGACAGGGGCTAGGGTTAGGGTTTAGGTGGCGGCGGCTGGGCTTTCGGGCCCCTGGGCGGCGGCTTTTATAGCCTTAGCCGGCGGAGTCCAGGCCGAATACGGCCGGTAGTCGGTTCGCGTTTTTTTTAATTCCGCTCGGAAGAAAAATAAAAAGAAATACTAAACGGACTCAAAAAATCACGAAATAAATTTTGCCAGGTTTCTAAAATCAAGCCCGATGAAGTGAACATTTATCTGGGCCCAAACTACAACTTTGAAAACGCGCATTTTTCCTAAATTCAAATAAAAATACCGAAAAACTCTGAAATAAATCTTATTTGATTTTTTATTAAATCCTCAGTATTTCTATATTTTGGGAAGTCATTTTATTCCCTCTCTCATATTTTTGTAATAGAAATAATTGATGATAAAATAAATAAAATCAAATGATCCTGTTTACATAATTTGAGAAAACTCAAATATGTAAATAACGAAATCCCCAACTCTCTCCGTGGGTCCTTGAGTTGCTTAGGATTTTCTAGGATCAAAACCAAAAGCAAAATAAAATATGATATGCATGATGACCTAATGTATAACATTCCAAATTGAAAATTTGGGATGTTACATTCTATCTTTTTGTGTAGATAGGGATATCCATTTCGCCTTGTTGCTATTGTGACCTTCTGGTGAACTGCACAAAACACTTTTTTTGGAATGAGTGTATTGTGCAGTTCAACTAAATGTCACGTGGGAAACATCTCTCAATTTTGGTGGAACTGCACAAAATGGTGATTGGAGTTTCCAAAATTTCCGTCAAATTCTGCTGGTAATCTCATGCAACATTTTATTAGCCTTTGCAAGATGAGTCGTCACTATCATCACAATGGCACTTTATTTTAGTGGAACTGCACAAAAGGATAAGCAAATTATAGTTGCACCTTACATGAGCAGGACAACCAACCTTAATGTTGCTCAATTTTTGTGCAACTACTAAAGAAGAACCTGCCAGCTCACGAGAGCAAGTGATAACCCACGAGTATAGGGGATCATTTGTAGCCTTCTTCGATAAATAAGAGTGTAGTACCCAACGAGGAGCTAAAGGAAGAACAAATACTCCTTCAAGTTCTATCGACCACCGATACAACTCTACGCACACTTGACATCTGCTTCACCAAAAACAAGTATGAAACTAGTTTGTAGGTGTGATGCTAGAACTACTTTGCAAGAATAAAACAGAACTACTTTGCAAGATAATAAAAGTTAGGTGTTTAGTAAAAGGGTTTTTGTCAACAAGAAAATTATTCGTCCCTAGGCAATCCATAACAAGTACCGGTAATCATTCTTGCAATTCTATATGAGGGAGAGGCATGAGCTAACATACTTTCTCTACTTGGATCATATACACTTATGATTGGAACTCTAGAAAGCATCCGCAACTACTAAAGATCATTAAGGTCGTGAAACCCACCCATATCATTAAGTACCAAGTCCTCTTTATCCCATACGCCATAGCCCACCTACTCGAGTTTAAGCTTTTGTCACTCTCGCAACCCACCATAAGCGAACCATGAACATATTGCAACACCCTACAGCGGGGTCCCCTCACGTTTGCGCGAGAATGAAGGGCACCATAGGACATCACCATAAATAAAATATACAATCATACCAACCAAGATCACGATTAACCCACAGGACAAAATGGATCTACTCAAACATCATAGGATAACCATAGATCACTGGGAAATAATATATGGACTTGAGCACCATGTTTAAGTAGAGATTACAGCTGGGAGAAGAGGTGTTACACCACTGCATAGACGGAAGAGAGTTGGTGTTGACGGTAGCAAGATTGTTGATGTAGATCGCCGTCCCAATCATTGCCCCGGCGGCACTCTGGCGCCACCGGAAGTGAGGGGGAGAGGGCCTCCCTACTTCTTCTTCTTCCTTGGACTCCCCCCTAGATGGGGGAGAGTTCCCCCTCTGGTCCTTGGCCGCCATGGCGGCGGAGGGGTGGGAGCCCCTCCGGGATTAGATCTCCCTCTCTGTTCTCTTTTGTTTGGTGTTCCCCAGATCAGGCCCTTCACGGTTTCTTAAATTCCCGGAGATCCGTAACTCCGATTGCGCTGAAATTTTACACGATTTTTCCATAAATTATCTTTCTTGCACCATAAGAAGGGCCCCAACCGACCTTCAAGGAGGGCACAAGACACCTGGGCGCGCCAGGGGGTGCCTAGCGCGCCCTGGTGGGTTTTGGGCACTATGGGCCCCCGTTTGCGTTGATTCCACCTCTTAAAAATCACATATATTCCAAAATAATTCTCCACAAAGTTTTATCGCATTTGGACTTTGTTTGATATGGATTTTCTGTGAATCAAAAACATGCAACAAACAGGAACTGGCACTGGGCACTGGATAAGTAAGTTAGTCCAAATAAATCATATAAAAAGTTGCCAAAAGTATGTAAAAGTTGAATAATATTTGCATGAATCAATAAAAAATTATAGATACGGTGGAGACGTATCAGCATCCCCAAGCTTAATTCCTGCTCGTCCTCGAGTAGGTAAATGATATAGAAGATAATTTTTGATGTGGAATGCTACCTAGCATAAACTTGATCATATATCTAATCATGGCATGAATATTAAGACATAAGTGATTCAAACCAATAGCCTATAATTTGACATAAAAACATCAATACTCAGGCATCCCAACAAACAATCATGTCTTTCAAAATATCAACGCTAAAGAAAGCTATCCCTACAAAATCATATAGTCTTGTCATGCTTTGTCTTCTTAACACAAAGTATTTATCATGCACAACCCCTGATGACAAGCCGAGCAATTGGTTCATACTTTTTAACGCGCTTCAGCTTTTTCAACCCTCAAGCAATACATGAGCACAAGCCATGGATATAGCACCACGGGTGGAATAGAGTATAATGATTGGGGTAAATATAGAGAAGACAAAAAATTAAGAAAATTCTCATATCGATGCGGCTAACCAACGGGCTATGGAGATGCCCATCAATCGATATCAACGTGAGGAGTAGGGATTGCCATGCAACGAATGCAGTAAGAGCTATAAGTGTATGAAAGCTCAATATGAAAACTAAGTGGGTGTGCATCTAATCCTATAATTAAAAATTCCCACGAGTATATGAGAGTGACAACATAGGAGACTCTACATATGGAAAACATGGTGCTACTTTGAAGCACAAGTGTGGTAAAGGATACTAACAATGCCCCTTCTCTCTTTGTTTATTTATTTCTTTTTCTTTTTTTTTCTTTTTTTTCTGTTTTTTTCTTTTTCTCTCATTGTGTGGGGTCTCATCCCGACTCGTGGGGGAATCATAGTCTCCATCATCCTTTCCTCACTGGGGCACTTCTCTAAAAATGAATAATGATGATCATCACACTTCTATTTACTTATAACTCAAAAGAAATAAAAAATACAACTCGATACGTATGACAAAGTATGACTCTATATGAATGCCTCTGGCAGTGTACCAGGATGTGTAAACATGTATGAAAAATGATGAATGATGGCTGAGCCACAAACACTATGTCAGCTATATGATCATGCAAAGCAATATGACAATGAATGCTCAAGTCATCAAACGGAAGCGATGGAAGTTGCATGGCAATATATCTCGGAATGGCCATGGAAAAGCCATAATAGGTAGGTATGGTGGCTGTTTTGAGGAAGATATAATAAGGCTTATGTGTGATAGAGCATATCATATCACAGGGTTTGGATGCACCTGCGAAGTTTGCACCACGTCTCGATGTGAGAAAGGGCAATGCACGGTACCATAGAGGCTAGCAAATTGCGGAAAGGTAAGAGTGCGTATAATCCATGGACTCACATTAGTCATTAAGAACTCATATACTTATTGCAAAAGTTTATTAGCCCTCGAAGCAAAGTACTACTACGCATGCCCCTATGGGGATAGATTGCTAGGACAAGAACATCACTCATCCCCGCCCGCCACTCATAAGGAAGACAATCAATAAGAAATCATGCTCCAACATCATAGCATAACGAGAGACTATACGTGCATGCTTCGGGAATCACAAACCTTAACACCAATATTCTTACTAAACACAACCATTTACTAGTACCTCCCACATATTCCATCTCTATATCACAAAACTATTGCAAGGAATCAAACATATCATATTCAGTGATCCATAAGTTTTATGTAGGATTTTATGACTAAACATGCAATTGACCAATTCCTGTTGACTCTCTAAATAGATATAAGTGAAGAGTGGGAGTATAATTATTTCTACAAAAGATCATGCTCTAAAAAATATAAGTGAAGCAAAAGAGCATTCTACGAACATCGGTTTTCTATGTGAAGAGAAATAGGCAATCCAAACTTCAAATGATATAAGTGAAGCACATGAAGCATTCTATAAAGCCATACTCAAAAGATATAAGTGAAGTGCAATGAGCGTTCTATAAATCAACCATGGACTATCTCATACCAGCATGGTGCATAAAATAAAAATGAATAATAAACACAAAATACGCTCCAAGATTCACACATATCACATGAACGAAACGAAGACGAAAACATACCGATACTTGTTCAAGAAAAATGGGATGCCTTCCGGGGCATCCCCAAGCTTAGACGCCTGAGTCTCCTTGAATATTTATTTGGGGTGCCTTGGGCATCCCCAAGCTTGAGCTCTTGACTTTCCTCCTTCTTCTCATATTGAGACCTCCTTGATCTTTGATCACTTCATCCACACAAAACTCAATAGAAAGCTCGGTAAGATCCATTAGTATAATAAAGCAAATCACTACTCTAAGTACTGTTGCAAACCAATTCATATTTTGTTTTTTCACTGTAGATACTATAATATAACTTTTCCATGGCTTATACCACCGGTAAAAATCGATAGTTTCATCAAAACGAGCAAAACAATGCATCAAAAACAGAATCTGTCTTAAACAGGACAGTCTGTAGTAATCTGAAAATTCACCATACTTCTGGTACTCCAAAAATTCTAAAACATTTAGGAAAAATATAAATTTTGTATATCAAGACTTTGCAGAAAGTTTAAGAAGCTTTCGACATTCCAGTAAAAAAATGTAAAACCACGCACTACAGCCAAAGTTTCTGTTTCTGCACCGCACATGCCAACAAGCAATCTAAACATACAAAAGGAAAATCTTGGCACATTATTTTTATAATACAATGGAATTGTACAAGGGGATAATTATTTTTGTCGAAAAGTTTCTGCAATTCAAGATTCACAAAGTTTCCAAGGGCATGAACAAAGTTCAAGTCATGCTCCCGCTTCCACGGTGCTCGCCTATCTCACGTTCACTTTTCTTTTTGTGAAGTTTTAAGTTCACCTCTATATTTTTTGTTTTTAAACTTCATAAAAGCACTCAACAAAATGACTCTCTAAAACTTCCGGGTTGTCTCCCTGGCAGCGCTTTCTTTAAAGCCATTAAGCTAGGCATAAAGTGCTCAAGTAATGGATCCATCCGGATCCCAAGGTATATCAAAGTGAATTTGAATTAACAATGATTTGGCATTTAGTAGTGAGCAAAAAGCAACATATATCATGCAATGACGAAGTCTAACTCTCTTCCTATGCATCGGCGTGTCATACAAGAACAATTCATGCACATCATGTAAAGGCCAACACATAGCATAAGAAGTTTCTTGCAATTCTTTCGTGTTGGAAACGTAAAGAGGCGGAGATATAGTTCCTCTCTCATAATAATTGCATGTAGGAGCAGTAAGCACATGCATATTATATTCATCAAAATCATCATGTGCAACGGTAAAAGGCAACCCATCAATGTAATCCTTAATAAAAGCAAACTTCTCCAATATAGTGTAGTTGGGAGAATTCAAAAAGATAATATTACTATCATGTGTGGGTGCAATAGCAATAATTTCATTCTTAATATAAGGAACTATAGGAAGTTCATCTCCATAAGCATAATTTATATTGGCATATTCGCCACAAGCATAGCAAGCATCAAGTTCATCAAAAAGGGATATTTCAAAAGAATCAATGGGATCATAGCAATTATCATAACATTCATCCTTCGGTAAGCATGAAGGGACATTAAACAATGTATGAGTTGAAGAGTTACTCTCATTAGAAGGTGGGCACGGGTAGCTAATCCGCTCTTCCTCCTTTTGTTCTTCGCTCTCCTCATCATCTTTTTCATCCAATGAGCTCACAGTTTCCTCAATTCCTTCTTCCATAGACTCCTGCAAAATATTAGTCTCTTCTTGGACAGCGGAGATTTTCTCAATAAATTCATCAATATCGGAATTCTATTTATAATTATCATAGCAGTATTTAAGGATAGCAAAATTTTCAGGTCTATAAACTGAGTCATCAAAATCTTCAGACTTTTCAAACAAAGATTCAATTTCATAAGCACCCTTAAAAGCAACAAATTCTTCTACTCGTTCCACATCATAGTAATCATATATACCATTAGCATCAGAAGCTAAGGTTTCGTTATCATTACATTTGCATGAAAAGGGAAGATGTGGAGCGTTCATCCTAGAGCAATAAGTAAAATCATATCTCAAGCATAAGTCCCGAGCATACCAATGCAACATATAAATTTGATCCCATAAAAGTTTCTCTTTTTTGTCAACCGATAATCCCTAAAGTATTCACTTTGATCCAACGTTACTCCCATTATCATGTTGAACGGGGTTTTCTCAGGACTATCAAAGTAGTGCATAATATTTTTCACATAACGAGCATCGAGGGTTTTAGGAGGTTCCCCATCTCCATGAGTAGCAAGTATCACTAATTTTTTCGGTGTTTCGTGTTCCATATCCATAAGTAGAGATAGAGAACAACTTAGAACAGGAAATAAAATCTACTTAGTGATAAAGCAAACAAGCACAGACGAGAATATTCACCCCACGCTATAACTCCCCAGCAACGGCACCAGAAAAAGGTATTGATAACCCACAAGTATAGGGGATCGTTTGTAGCCTTCTTCGATAAATAAGAGTGTTGAACCCAACGAGGAGCTAAAGGCAGAACAAATACTCCCTCAAGTTCTATCGACCACTGATACAACTCTACGCACACTTGACATCTGCTTTACCAAAAACAAGTATGAAACTAGTTTGTAGGTGTGATGCTAGAACTAATTTGCGAGAATAAAACTAGAAGTACTTTGCAAGATAATAAAAGATAGGTGTTTAGTAAAAGGGTTTTTGTCAACAAGAAAGTTATTTATCCCTAGGCAATCGATAACAAGTATTGGTAATCATTCTTGCAATTCTATATGAGGGAGAGGCATGAGCTAACATACTTTCTCTACTTGGGTAATATGCACTTATGATTGGAACACAAGCAAGCATCCACAACTACTAAAGATCATTAAGGTCGTGAAACCCAACCATAACATTAAGTATCAAGTCCTCTTTATCCCATACGCCATAGCCCACCTACTCGGGTTTAAGCTTCTGTCACTCTCGCAACCCACCATAAGCGAACCATTAACATATTGCAACACCCTACAGCGAGGGCCCCTCATGTTTGCGTGAGAACGGAGGGCACCGTAGGACAGCACCATAAATAAAATATACAATCATACCAACCAATATCACGATTAACCCACATGACAAAACGAATCTACTCAAACATCATAGGATAACCATAGATCATTTGGAAATAATATATGGAGTTGAGCACCATGTTTAAGTATAGATTACAGCAGGGAGAAGAGGTGTTACACCACTACATAGAGGGGGATAGAGTTTGTGTTGACGGTAGCAAGATTGTTGATGTAGATCGCCGTCCCGATCGTTGCCCCGGCAGCACTCCGGCGCCACCGGAAGTGAGGGGGAGAGAGACCCCCTACTTGTTCTTCTTCATTAGCCTCCCCTAGATGGGGGAGGAGAGTTCCCCCTCTGGTCCTTGGTCTCCATGGCAGCGGAGGGGCAGGAGACCCTCCAAGATTGGATCTCCCTCTTTGTTCTCTTCTGTTTCGCGTTCCCCAGATTAGGCCCTTCACGGTTTCTTAAATTCCCGGAGATCTGTAACCCCGATTGCGTTGAACTTTTTACACGGTTTTTCCCCATAAATTATCTTTCTTGCGCTAGAAGAAGGGCCCCAACCAACCTTCGAGGAGGGCACAAGACACCTGGGCACGCCAGGGGGTGCCTAACGCGCCCTGGTGGGTTGTGGGCACTGTGGGCCCCCGTTTGTGTCGATTCCACCTCCTAAAAATCACATATATTCCAAAATAATTATCCGTAAAGTTTTATCGCGTTTGGACTTCATTTGATATGGATTTTCTGCGAAACAAAAACATGCAACAAATAGGAACTGGCACTAGGCACTGGATAAGTAAGTTAGTCCAAATAAATCATATAAAAAGTTGCCAAAAGTATGTAAAAGTTGAATAATATTGGAATGAAACAATCAAAAATTATAGCTACGATGGAGACGTACGAGCAAGTACTTCTTGCTTGTTGAATGATGCAATCTTTGCTTCATTTCAGATGAACTGCAGAAAAAGTGGCATGAATTGAATCATCGAGTGGAGCTGCAGGTTGAGTTCAAGGAGTGACACTATTATAGTAATCATTCTCTTTCTTATTTGTGTTGTGCAAACATGAATACTCAACTACAGATGTTGTGATGATAAAGAGCATTCGCCAAGTTCTTGGGTTGTATGACGCGGTTAGCCAAGATGGATTTAATCCTGATAGTCACTTTATCAAAAGGCTCTAATGGGTTGGTTCTGAATCTTGCAAGCTAGGAATCAATGAGATGTGTAGGAATCTTTATTGTACTTATTATTTGAATCTTATTTGTTGGTTCTGAATCTTGCAAGCTGGGAATCAATGATATGTGTAGACATCTTTGTTGTACTTATTATTTGAATCTTATTTGTTGGTTCTGAATCTTGCAAGCTGGGAAACACGGCATGATGATGCAGAGGAAAACAACCATAACAAACAGTTCAAACTTGGTAGTATTATCCGTGTGAAAGTGTGACAAATGTGCTGATCGTGTGTGTCCTGAGAATAATAATTCTAATTGTTGTGCATGTTGATCCTGTGGCACTGATAGAATGAGCCAACGCATTGCTTGTTTTAAGAATAAATTTCTATTAAAGCTAATTAAATTTAAGTAAAGTGACCACTAACACTTGTTCTTATAGTACCAATACAGACCCGCTCATGAACGGACGTGTGGCTGGAATAGGTTTCTTAATGGAGGCCTTTGAATGCGCCGAGGGTGCATGTTCTGCCGGGCGTGCAGTGGGCGAGGGAGGGGTAGTAATTGTTGTCGCCTGTACACACTCAGTTTACTGTTGAATCCAGTTCCCCAAGAGCTGAAAAATGAACTCCTGCCGCCACCTACCCGCTTGTTCACTTGAAGAGACTCCAATGGCAATCCGAGGGGTGAGCCTGCTGGATATGGACTTTAGCAAGGTGTTCACCTTTGAGTTCGCCGTTCAGTCCCATGGCTGCACCAAGTTGAATGTGATGTACACCAATGATTTGGACTCGGTGAAGCTCTTCCTCGCCGAGTTCAAGCAGTACCTACAGGACGAGAAAGCACAAGGTCGCAAGACTAGAACTTGTGCCCATCCATTCGTCTACTCACAGGAACCGGCGGATCACCGTCGCCCAGGTATGCGTGCGGGACAAGGTTCTCATCTACCAATATTGTAGGGCCATCAGAGGTTCTGGAGCATTCATACGTTTCATCGGAGTGCCGACTGCACCTTCGCTATGGTGGAGAGAGGGAAGAACGCGGCGATTTGGCTATCTGGTGCAACAAGCTTCGACGTCTAGAAGCAATACAAGATCATCGGCAACGGGCAGGAGAAGGACTCCGTGGTTGACCTCGCCGAGACCATCATCGACCCCTGCTTCGCTAACATGAAAGAAGACAATGATACCAAGGACCTGAACACGTGGGAGGTACCTCTGAATCTAGCCTACATAACCTACACGGCCAAGGACGCATACGCATGCTACGACATGTACAGGTGGATCTTGGACTTGAGGGCGTGTCTGCTTCCCGTAACCGACGAGTACACGGACATCTGCAACATCATGATCAAGCGTGCCAGGAAGGTCTAGATGTTGTACTTTATCTGTTTAAGGACCTTTATCATCTGAGTGTTTC
This sequence comes from Triticum urartu, assembly GCF_003073215.2. Classification (NCBI taxonomy): domain Eukaryota; kingdom Viridiplantae; phylum Streptophyta; class Magnoliopsida; order Poales; family Poaceae; genus Triticum; species Triticum urartu. The sequence goes on along the minus strand of NC_053027.1, from coordinate 431,260,766 downwards.
ATGCATTAACCTATGTGTCGTAATTATCTGTTTTATCCGAAATATTTCTTCTAAGAACCCATTAACATGTTTGCTTCTTTAGTGGCTATTTTCTTATGTATGTAACTAATTCACTTGATTGTCGTGCTTTCAATCTCCTTCCTCCCAACATATTCCCCTTCTCAGTGGACCCAGCAGGTCTCGTACACAGACATATGGGACCAACCACCTATCCATTTGTATTTCTTTATTTTGTTCAATATTTCGTCCTCTTCCTATACAACGGCTCGTGGGCTGCCGTGCACGCCTCGGTGACCCATCATAGCCTATGGCGTTGGCCAGGCCATCCCTCTACTCCCACACATTGTTCGGCGGCGGCAGCTCCACCGGCCCACCCTGTACCCGAACAAGTCAACCCTCGTACTCCCCTCTGCCTGCGTCTTCCCCCGCTCCGGTTCATTCGGTCCGAGGTCTCGACGTCGTCCTCTGCCTTGGTACCCGCACTGCGGCGCCGTCGTCTGTCGTTCCCAACATGGTCGGCAAAACAAGACGAATCGGGAGACGACTGTTCATCGAGAGGCTGACAGTCCCGGGCCCACCAGGTCCATGGCCTAGGTTTTGTTGTTTAACATGGACAGCCCTAATACGTCTCCAACGTATCTATAATTTTTTGATTGTTCCATGCTTTTATATTATCAATCTTGGATGTTTTATAATCATTTCATAGTCATTTTATATCATTTTTTGGTACTAACCTATTGACATAGTGCCAAGTGCCAGTTGTTGTTTTCTACATGTTTTTACATCGCAGGAAATCAATACCAAACGGAGTCCCAATGCAATGAAACTTTAAGGAGATTTTTTATGGACCAGAAGACACCCAATGGGACAAGGCAGCGCCTAGGGGGTGCTCCGAGGGGAGCACAACCCACCAGGGTGCGCCAGGAGGCCCAGGCGCGTCCTTGTCTATAACATCAGCATCCCAAGTTATGTTTGTTTTTTCAAGACGACACACTGCTCAGTTCTATTTTTCTATAAGAATGCAAAACTGGATCAATGTTTTCCCTTCTATAATAGTATATATATTTATATATTTATATCTTATTTTATTACATATATATATATAATATAATAGAAACAACATAAGGTTCCGTTAAACCTGTCGGTCGTCCAACCATTTAATAGACCTTCACACTTCCTTTATTTTTCGTTTTCATTAATCCTTGTCGGTGTCAAAACCGGTGGATCTCGGGTAGGGGGTCCCGAACTGTGCGTCTCGGCCGGATGGTAACAGGAGGCAAGGGACACGAAGTTTTACCCAGGTTCGGGCCCTCTCGATGGAGGTAAAACCCTACGTCCTGCTTGATTAATATTGATGATATGGGTAGTACAAGAGTAGATCTACCACGAGATCAGAGAGGCTAAACCCTAGAAGCTAGCCTATGGTATGATTGTTGATGTGTATGTTGTCCTACGGACTAAAACCCTCCGGTTTATATATACACCGGAAAGGGTTAGGGTTACATAGAGTCGGTTACAATGGTAGGAGATCTGAACATCCGTATCGCCAAGCTTGCCTTCCACGCAAAGGAAAGTCCCTTCCGGACACGGGACGGAGTCTTCAATCTTGTATCTTCATAGTCCAGGAGTCCGGCTGAAGGTATAGTCCGGCTATCCGAACACCCCCTAATCCAGGACTCCCTCAGTAGCCCCTGAACCAGGCTTCAATGACGACGAGTCTGGCGCGCAGATTGTCTTCAGCATTGCAAGGTGGGTTCCTCCTCCAAGTACTTCATAGAAGATTTTGAACACAAAGATAGTGTCCGGCTCTGCAAAATAAGTTTCCACATATTTCCATTGAGAGAATAATATTTAAACAAATCTAATCTACTAACGTACTCCGTAGTGTGACATCCACGGCCAAGCTTTTATTCGAACCGTTTTACTGTCCCATCTTAGCGCCTTATGCGAGGAGGTTTCCTTGGCACGTCTTGTTAAAGCAGAGATCGTGTCCCCTTATTCCGGGATTCTCATCAATACGGGCGTGGGTAACCCAACCGCGCCATTGATTACGGTGCTTGGAGATAAGCGAGTTTTACCAGGCTGGTGGGGACACGTAGTTGCGTCCACCCATATAAGGGGATAAGGATCCACCTTTTCACCCACGCCTTCTTCCTCCTCTGCCTATCCACTCTTGCGCACTCGAGCTCCAGCGCCCAAGTCCGCACTACCACCTCAACCTTCTCCAGTCATGTCCGGAGCGGGAGGCAAGTGGATGGTCTCCTCTGTCACGGAGGGACACATCAAAAAGCTGAGGAAGGCCGGATATCTGGCTAGCGACATCGCGCACCGGCTTCCTGAAAAGGGGCAGATCATCCCCACTCCTAGGCCCCATGAGAGGGTGGTATTCCTCCCCCATTTCCTCCGTGGACTGGGCTTCCCTCTGCATCCATTTGTCCGGGGGCTCATGTTCTACTACGGCCTAGATTTCCATGATCTGGCCCCGAACTTCGTCCTCAACATCTCGGCGTTCATCATCGTGTGCGAGGCGTTCCTCCGCATCCGCCCCCATTTCGGCCTATGGCTTAAGACTTTCAACGTCAAGCCAAAGGTGGTGCGCGGCAGCCAGGCGGAGTGCGGCGGTGCCATGGTTGGCAAGATGGCCAACGTCCTGTGGCTCGAGGGCTCCTTTGTGGAGACCCTGAAGGGGTGGCAATCATGGTGGTTTTACGTCACCGAGCCGCGCGACGCCGAATGGGTTGCACCCCCTAAGTTTCGATCCGGCCCCCCTACGCGGCTCACCTCCTGGAAGGAGATAGGCCTGTCTTGGGGTAAAAAAGGAGAGCTGACCGGACTCCAAACATGCATCCAAACCCTGATGGACAAGAAGCTCAAGCTTGTCAACGTAGTCTAGGTTATGCTCATCCGCCTGATCCTCCCGTGTCAACGACGGGCCTTCAATCTGTGGGAGTTCGACTCGGTGCAGCATCAAACTCTAAACAGGCTCTTCAAAACGACGTACGAAGATGCCTGGAGGATGCTTTTCAAGGGCGCCGAGGCTCCCGCATCCGCTACCGCGGATCGCGGATTCAGCGCGCAGCGTCACGCGCTCGCGGTAAGCTGTTTTTTCCTTTTACAGGGTATCAGTTTTCCATAGTTCGACTCTATGCGGGATCTAAGCTCCCTTTCCTCTGATAGGATTGGCAGGTGACGTCCGGACAGATCAACTGTCTGGCCCCTTTGCCCGAAGGCCCAGCGGACGCTCACTTGGCGAAGCTGCTGGTTCCGGCACCCTATGTGGTGCCGGAGAAGAAGGTCAAGAAGATGGCCACGGGGACTCGAAAGAGTGCCCGACGCCCGGAGGTGTCGGATTCATCATCTGACGAATCCAAGATGCACACCTCCCGTGAAGACGAGGAGGAGGAAGAAGAGACCCCTCCCCCTCCAATGGGGAAGGGAAGAAAAGGAAGGTCGCCCTCTCTGAGGAGGCCGGAGGGTCCAAGAAGGGGAAACCCCTTCCTCCGGACTACTTCACCGACGCCAACGATGGCGGAGATGAGTGGCAGCCCAGGGCCAAGCCCCTGGCAAAATCGTAAGTATCCGGATACCGGAGTAATTCATAGTATTCGTTTATTGCACAGCTTTCCCTTATGTCAAATATGCTTATGCAGCCCACCCAAAGACCGGCTCGACGCGTCGTCAAGCGGCTCACTGGACTCGTCAGATGTGAACTCGCTTCCGACGGCTTCCTCCCCCTGCCCTACGGACGACACCGAGGTGTTGCCCCAACAGGTTCCGAGCAGGGAGGAGGTGGTCCCGGAGGCGCCGCAAGGCGACCTCCCGGACTCTAGTAGTAAAGGGGATGAAACCCCCCAGGGCTCCAAGTCCGGCTCTAGGCCGGCACCGCTCCGGAACCTTCAAAGGTTCAAGAGTCCGGCGGGGGACCTCCTTCCAAGAGGAGCAAGTCCACCGTGCCGGAGGCCTCCGTCCAACCAGAGGCGCCGGACAACATGCTGGAGGCGCTCCAAGGTGCCTCCATCGACGAGGAGCACCGCGCTATTATGAGTGCGGTGGTCTAGAAGGTTCAGTCCGCAAAAAACGGATTGACTGAAGCTTGTACTAGCCTTTTGACAGGCTTCGAGGTAAGTAAAGAAAGTGTAAATAATAGTACCGCATAGACAGTAGCCCCTGATGCTCTGTTTGGCGTTCGGGAAGAAAAGCCGAATAGAGGATCAAATAGAATTCGCAGGAGTCTAACAAAAATGAGTCAATATGCATGTGCAGGCTACCCTGCTTCCATCCGCCGCACTGACTGCGGAAGTGGACACGCTAAAGCAGGACCTCGAAAGGTTCGAGCAAGAGCTCGAGCGTGCCAAGAAGCAGCTCGAGGACAATGAAGGTAAGAAATACCTTGTTAAAAATATATATATAAAAAAGGTGCAATTGCAAAAAATGACAGGATTATCGTGGCTATTGTAGGGGCCACGTCTGAGGTGGCGACCCTTAAGCAAGCGTTGGACGAGGCCGAGAAGAATTCAGCCTCGGAGCGCACCGAGCGGGAGAAGTATGAGGCCGAGGTTGGCAAGGTGCGGCAAGAGATCCAGGCTCTCATGGAAAAACATGAGAGTTTGGAGCATGACTCGAAGACGCAAGCGTCCGAGCTTGCGGTGGCTATTGAAAATGCCAAATCTGCCAAGGCCGAATCCCAGAAGACCCTCCAGGAGTTGGATGAGGTGAAGAAGATAGCGGCAGGTAAGGCATTCTTTATGCAAAGCAAACACATAAACGTGAGTTACCTGTTACTTACCCGAATCCGGAGCTCTCCAGGAGCGTTCGTAGATCTTCCCCGGACTGTATCCGATGCCGCCACATTCTATCGAGCCGAGGAGGGCAGCTCGACAGAGAAGGTGTTTTGGTCTCAGTACGCTGAGGCCGGACACCCCGTGCCCCTGAGTGACCAGCTGAAGCAACTGGTCGAGCTCCACAAGGCGGCCAAACAGGCCATGAAGGCCCTCGTAGTTCGGCTGTGGCCCGGAGAGGCTCAGCCTGGGAGCTATTTCGGGCTGGTGCGACAGCTGGTGGAGGCCTGTCCAAGGCTCGAAGTCATCAAGCGCTCCGTTTGCATTGAAGGTGCCCGTAGGGCCCTTGCCCGTGCTAAGGTGCACTAGGGGAAGCTGGATGCTAAGAAGCTTGTGAAGGACAGGCCACCGCCGGGGGAGGAGCATCACAAGCCCGAGAATTACTATAAGGATGTTCTGAAGGGTGCCCGCCTTGTGGCGGATGAATGTTCTATGGATGTAATTTTTGAGTAAAACTCGCTCTTTTTGTCCTGTACACTAAAAACTTTTTCATATGCGCTAAGCAATGCTGTTTGGAATTTAAAATATTACCTTCTGTGCGGCTGTTTATCAATTCTGAGAGATGGCGAGTCGTCGGCTTCTGCCCCCATGCCGCTAGTGCTGGGGTGTTCGGGGATAAACCTGAGTGCTCTTTTTCCCATGTTTGGGTCCTTCGAGGGAGGCGCTCATCCCAACGAACAAGGCAATCGAACTATAATGCGTGAACACTCTCACTTAGCCATAGAATTCTATAATTTTAAATTTCGGCGAAGCCCCTAGTATTCGGAAGACCGAGTTCGGGGTGCTATCCACGCCTTGGCCGGACAGAGCCGGCTCCTCGCCCTAAGTGGCATAAGTCTTTAGGGACTCGAAAAACCTCTCGAACAGCGACCAGCTCTCGCTTCATCATGACAGTCAGTTTTAGCTTTCTCCACTGAGGTGCTCGACCTAGCTCAACCGGGGCACAATCGCAGTGGTTCTCCTAGTGCTACCTTAGCCGATATAGCGGAACGTAAGGCACCAAAACATAGGAGCCGGGCAAACCCAACTATTTACCCAAGACATGATTCGGAGCCGATGCATATAATGCTATAAGTTCGGGGTGCCGCACTTGTTGAAGTGTTCGGACTTCTCACACCATATTGAGGGGTGCTAAAAGCCCCTTGCGTATTTTGGCCGTACCAAGTTGTACGGGTGCGACATGTCGTTAAGGAACATTTATTTATAAAAAGATAATGCGAAAATAGACAAAAGCTATGCATTGTTTAAAAATAGCTGCGATCAAAGCAGAACGATACAAGTAATGCGATAAACGAAAAGTTGGACTATTTAACATGTCTGCTCCAGGGGCAAGCTGCGGAATAGTATGAGAAATAGGTATACTGCTCGTGATAGAGACCACCTGGGATTTCCGTAATGTGGCATGGCTTGTCTGCTTCCCTGGTCCTTGCATCGTTTGTGCGGCAATTGAACTGCCGAACAGGCCTTCCGAAGAGTAGAGTCCTGGAAGTAAGAGAAAAGTAAAAAAATCGGTAGCCCCTGGTGTGGTTTAAGCCGTTTTTTGGGCGTGCCGTGATGGTGCCCCTCCCCCTATGCCCATGGTATTTCCATAGCGTAGTTATGGATGCGAAGTACTGGCGTCGCCTTTTTGTGAGGGTTGGGGTTGGGGCCGCATTGCTATGCCTTCTCGGAACGTGCCATGCGGTCTTGTTGTAGGTTACTCCGGGCGCGCTTGACGGTGTCCGGACGTTTAATGGCCGGACTAGAGAACTGCCCGGAGAGGCTGCTTTGTACTTCCGCTGCAAGGGCCGCCGTGTGCTCCTCCGTTCGGAGGGAGCGTTCGGTGTTTCCATTGACCGTAATTACTCCACAAGGGCCTGGCATCTTGAGCTTAAGGTATGCGTAGTGCGGTACCACATTGAATTTAGCGAATGCGGTTTGTCCGAGCAGTGCATGATAGCCACTGCGGAATGGGACTATGTCGAAGATCAATTCCTCACTTCGGAAATTATCCGGGGATCCGAAGATCACTTCAAGTGTGAATGAGCCTGTACAGTTGGCCTCTACACCTGGTATTACGCCTTTAAAGGTCGTTTTGGTGGGCTTAATCCTCGAGGGATCAATGCCCATTTTTCGCACTGTATCCTGGTAAAGCAGGTTCAGGCTGCTGCCGCTGTCCATGAGGACTCTAGTGAGATGAAATCCGTCAATAATTGGGTCTTGAACCAATGCAGAAAATCCGCCATGACGGATGCTAGTGGGATGGTCTCTTCGATCAAAGGTGATCGGGCAGGAGGACCATGGGTTGAACTTTGGGGCGACTGGCTCTACCACGTATACGTCCCTTAACGCGCGCTTCTGCTCCCTTTTGGGGACATGGGTGGCGTATATCATGTTCACCGTCCGCACTTGTGGGGGAAAACCCTTCTGTCCATTGTTGTTCGGCAGCCGGGGCTCCTCGTCGTCATCGCTATGCAGCCCCTTGTCTTCATTGTCGGCGCTAAACTTGCCTGCCTGCTTGAACACCCAACAATCCCTGTTGGTGTGATTGGCCGGCTTTTCGGGGGTGCCATGTATTTGGCACAAGCGGTCGAGTATTCGGTCCAAGCTGGACGGGCCCCTAGGATTCCTTTTGAATGGCTTTTTCCATTGACTGGATTTAGAGCCTCTGAATCTGTCATTAACTGCCGTATCCTCAGCATTGTCGCCGTTAATGCGGCGCTTCTGCTTGTTGCGACGCGGCCTGCCACTAATGTCCCTGGTGTCCGAACTACCAGGGTTCTTGGTCATATTGTTGCTACGAGCAAGCCAGCTGTCTTCTCCCACGCAAAAGCGGGTCATGAGTGTCGTGAGTGCTGCCATAGATTTCGGCTTTTCCTGTCCAAGGTGCTGGGCCAGCCACTCGTCACGGATATTGTGCTTGAAGGCTGCTAGGGCCTCAGCGTCCGGATAGTCGACTATTTGATTTTTCTTTGTTAGGAACCATGTCCAGAATTGCCTGGCCGATTCCTCTAGCTGCTGAATTACGTGACTTAGGTCATCGGCGTCTGGGGTCCGCACATAAGTGCCCTGGAAATTGTCGAGGAATGCGGCTTCCAGGTCCTCCCAACAACTGATTGATCCTGTTGGCAAGCTGTTGAGCCAATGCCGAGCTGGTCCTTTAAGCTTGAGTGGGAGGTATTTAATGGCGTGAAAATCATCACCGCGGGCCATGTGGATATGAAGGAGATAATCCTCGATCCATACCGCAGGGTCTGTTGTGCCATCATATGATTTGATGTTTATGGGTTTGAAACCCTCGGGGATTTGATGATCCATTATTTCATCTGTAAAGCACAGTGGGTGTGCGGTGCCTCTGTACTGGGCAATATCATGACGTAGCTCCAATGAGCTTTGTCTACTGTGTTCGGCCCTGCCGAATGTGTGGCCGGCGTGATGGTTACCGTCTCGAGCCGTGGGGTGCCCACGCGATCCGTAGATCAATCGTGTTTGCCTTGCCTTATCCTTCAACATGTCTCGTAAGTCCGGTGCATATTCCCGTGCCTTGGTACGGGGTGCGGCTTGAGTGGAGGGCCGGGAGGCCTCTCTGCCGCGGCCACGAGGTGGCCGTTCGGCCGCATCAAGTGCTTCCTCCTCTAATCGGGGTAGCAACCTGCGCTTTGGGTAACTCTTGGAGGGGCGTTCGAGTTTATGCTCTTCGGCCGCAAGGACTTCGGTCCATCTGTCAACCATCAAATCTTGATCAGCTCAGAGCTATTGCTGTTTTTTCTTGAGGCTTCTTGCTGTGGCCATAAGCCTGCGTTGGAAACGCTTTTGCTCAACGGGATCCTCTGGCACGACGAATTCGTCGTCGTCGAGGCTTGCCTCGTCTTCAGAGGGAGGCATATAATTATCGTCCTCGACCTCTCTGTCTGCCGCTCTCTCATGAGGGCTGGTTTCTCCATCCTCCTGTGCTAAACCTTGTTGGAGGGGGTTTTCGTCGGCACTCTCCGGAGTATTATTATCTCCTGTGCTGGAATCACCGTTTTTGTGTTGGCGGGATTTTGAGCGGCGCCGCTGACGCCGGCGCTTGGGCTTTTTCTTGGAGGGGTCATCCTCTGCTGTTCCATCGCCCTCTCCCTCTTTTGGGGTGTCCACCATGTATATGTCATATGACGAGGTGGCTTTCCAGGGCCTAGTAGGCGCTGGTTCTTCATCATCTCCTTCATCGGCGTCCATACCGTCGATGTCTTCGGAGTTGAAGTTGAGCATGTCGGTTAAGTCGTCGACAGTGGCTACAAAGTGGGTGGTGGGTGGGTTTTGAATTTCTTCATCGTCCGTACCCCAACCTTGCTGACTGTAGTCTGGCCAGGGATCTCCCGATAAAGAGAGAGACTTCAGTGACTTCAGGATATCGCCAAAAGGCGAGTGTTGAAAGACGTCCGCGGCCGTGAACTCCATGATCGGCGCCCAATCGGATTCGATCGGCAGGGGCGCGGAGGGTTCGGAGTCCGGAGAAGAATCCGGCTCCATGGAGTCACGAGTCTCGCAGAGTACGGGGCTGGTGTTCGGCTCAACCGCCGTTGGGATCACAACCCCCGAGGTGGTGTCCAACCGCCCATCCTCGATCAGCGCGGTTGGCTCCGAACTAAGGGTCGGAGCCGGTGCGGGTGCGGCCTCCAGGGCACCGTTCGGCGGCAGAGTTAGATCATGCTCGTCATGACAGTGCGGCGCGCTTGGCGGTGGCTCGAATCCGCCGAAGATCAAGTCCCCGCGGATGTCAGCCGTGTAGTTTAAATTTCCGAATCTGACCTGACGGCTAGGGGCGTAGCTTTCGATCTGCTCTAGATGGCCAAGTGAATTGGCCCGCAGTGCGAAGCCGCCAAAGATGAAGATCTGTCCAGGGAGGAAGGTCTCACCCTGGACTGCATCGCCATTGATGATCGTAGGAGCCATCGGGCTTGACGGCGACGGCAGAGAGGAACTCTCAATGAAAGCACCAACGTCGGTGTCAAAACTGGCGGATCTCGGGTAGGGGGTCCCGAACTGTGCGTCTAGGCCGGATGGTAACAGGAGGCAAGGGACACGAAGTTTTACCCAGGTTCGGGCCCTCTCGATGGAGGTAAAACCCTACGTCCTGATTGATTAATATTGATGATATGGGTAGTACAAGAGTAGATCTACCACGAGATCGAGAGGCTAAACCCTAAAAGCTAGCCTATGGTATGATTGTTGATGTGTATGTTGTCCTACGGACTAAAACCCTCCGGTTTATATAGACACCGGAAAGGGTTAGGGTTACATAGAGTCGGTTACAATGGTAGGAGATCTGAACATCCGTATCGCCAAGCTTGCCTTCCACGCCAAGGAAAGTCCCTTCCGGACACGGGACGGAGTCTTCAATCTTGTATCTTCATAGTCTAGGAGTCCGGCTGAAGGTATAGTCCGGCTATCCGAACACCCCCTAATCCAGGACTCCCTCAATCCTATATCTGAATTTTCTCCCACTTTATTTTTCGATATAATCTGAGTTTTCTCCCAGTACTTCTCCATAGAACCAACTCAATTGTCCCATGTCTACCTTAAATAATAATTGTTTATATATAACTTGGCAAGTTAACTCCTAGTGATTGGTACATAAGCTTGTGCTACCTCTTTAGCATGCGTAGCTTTTTCTTGAAGAGGAAAGGGTGATGCAGCAAAGTAGCGTAAGTATTTCCCTCCGTTTTTGAGAACCACGGTATCAATCCAGTAGGAGACTACACGCAAGCCGCCTAGTACCTGCACAAACAATCAAGAACCTTGCAACAAACGCGATAAAGGGGTTGTCATTCCCTTCACGGCCACTTGCAAAAGTGAGATCTGATAAAGATAATAAGAAAAATATTTTTGGTATTTTTGTTGTATAGATTGGAAAGTAAAGATTGCAAAGTAAATGGTGACAGAAATAGCTAGTTGACGGGAGACTAATATGATGTAAAATATACCCGGGGGCCATAGGTTTCACTAGTGGCTTTTCTCAAGATAGCAAATATTGCGGTGGGTGAACAAATTACTGTCGAGCAATTGATAGAAAAGCACATAGTTATGAGAATATCTAGGCATGATCATAAACATAGGCATCACGTCCGTGACAAGTAGACTGAAATGATCCTGCATCTACTACTATTACTCCACACATCGACCGCTATCCAACATGCATCTAGAGTATTAAGTTCATAAGAACAGAGTAATGCATTAGGCAAGATGACATGATGTAGAGGGGTAAACTCAAGCAATATGATATAAACCCCATCTTTTTACCCTCGATGGCAACAATATAATATGTACCTTGCTGCCCGTGCTGTCACTGGGAAAGGACACCGCAAGATTGAACCCAAAGCTAAGCACTTCTCCCATTGCAAGAAAGATCAATCTAGTAGGCCAAACCAAACTGATAATTCGAAGAGACTTGCAAAGATATTAAATCATGCATATAAGAATTCAGAGAAGAATCAAATATTGTTCATAGATAATCTTGATCATAAATCCACAATTCATCGAATCTCGACAAACACACCGCAAAAAGAATTACATCAAATAGATATCCAAGAAGATCGAGGAGAACATTGTATTGAGATCCAAAGAGAGAGAAGAAGCCATCTAGATAATAACTATTGACCCGAAGGTCTGTGGTAAACTACTCACAAATTGTCGGAGAGGCTATGGTGTTGATGTAGAAGCCCTCTGTGATCGAATCCCCCTCCTGCGGAGTGTCGAAAAAGGCCCCAGGATAGGATCTCATGGGTACAGTAGGTTGCGGTGGTGGAAAAGGTGTTTTGTGGCTCTCCCCGATGGTTCCAAGGTATAAGAGTATATATAGGCAAAATAAGTAGGTCGGTGGAGCTGCAAGGGGCCCACGAGGGTGGGGGCGCGCCCTCCTACCTCGTGGCTTCCTCGCTGCTTCCTTGACATCCACTCCAAGTCTCTTGGATTGCATCCGTTCCAAAAAAGATCATCGTGAAGGTTTCGTTCTGTTTGGATTCCGTTTGATATTCCTTTTCTGCGAAACACTGAAATAGGCAAAAAACAACAATTTGCACTGGGCCTTCGGTTAATAGGTTAGTCCCAAAAATAATATAAAAGTGCATAGTAAAGCCCATTAAACATCCAAAACAAAGAATATAATAGCATGGAACAATAAAAAATTATAAATACGTTGGAGACGTACATGCTTGCAAAGATTTTACTGACCAATGTAGTAATAGACGTGTAATCATGTGTTTATGTTTTTATAACATTTCTCCGTCCAGCCCAACATGATATTTTCACCCAGCCCAGTAAGTCCACGGATTTCGAGAAAAATGCAAATGGGCTATAAATTCTACCATAATATATAAACGGGCTGCATAGATGCTACATCATTGTTTCACCCAGCCCACCAAATGGATTAGAAAACAAATGGACTGGCTGATATGTGGGGCAGTAGGTCAAAGCCAAAGCACTTTCGCAAAAAATAAAAATACAAAGGTCGAAGCCTAAGCAAGGCATTGGATTTACATCCAACGGCTGACATTCTTCTTCAATCTCTCGTCTTCTTCCCCCAGCGCTATCGGGACCGCCTGCTCCAGCCTTTGGCATCCAGTGATGCTGTTTTGCGTGCCTCGCAACGAAATGCTACCCCGCCGATGGCCAGGCCATGCCTCCACTCCTCCGCACCTCATGTTATTCTCTGCCAAGTGTAGGCCCACCCCGGACCCAAACCAGTCAAGTTTCCCACTCCTCTCCTTCTGCGACTCCACTACCGCATTTTCCCCATATCCGGGGTGTTCCAGTTTGGGGCCTCGCCGTCATCCACTGGCTTGGAGCGGGGTGTGGTCAATGTGGTCAACAAACAAGAGTCATCGGAAGATGACTGTACATGGAGAGGCTGACAATGGGGACACACCACGCCCATGGACGCATGCATGCAGCTGCATACTTTTTACACTAAAAATAATGTTTTCTCCCCCTGACAGCTGGGACCGACCAGCTACATCTTCGCATGCAAGGAAGTGTGTCCTTATTACGGGCAAAAAATGATTCTCCCCCCTAATAGCAAGGACCCACCAGCTATATCTTCGCACGCAAGGAAGTGCGTCCTTATCCTCCCAGACAGCTGGGGCCCACCCAGTCGAAGCATACATAGCATTGTCTGTGTACATACCGGTCAATTGGTCTGTTTGCCATGATGAACCATGGCCGAGTAAGAAGCGGTAGCAGTTCAGGCAGTCCAGTCAAAACCGTGTACACGTATGTACAACCAGATGCCAAAAAATACGGCCACGTATGTACATATGAGCGGGGTCTCGAACGCGTACTCGCGCATATGTACGGTCAGGGCTCATGTACATGGAGAGGCCACGGACGGTAGCAACGGCGTCATGTTCATCTGAAGCCAACCGGCTGGGTCGGAACGGAAAAACTGCGTCGTGTTCATGGGGAGGCAACGGAATGCGTCATGTTCATCGGGAGGCCACGGAATACGTCGTGTTCATCGGGAGCCAACGGGCTTGGACCGAACAGCTGAAACAAGGTCTGGCGTACCGCAGAACGGAGGAAATGGGCCTTCTGTTCGACCACATACGGTCGAAACGAGGTCCTGTTCATCGGGAAGGGTCTGGCGTACCACAAAACGGAGGAAACAGACTTGTGTTCGACCGCATACGGTCGAAACGGGGTCCTATTGACCGGGAGGGGTGTGGCATACCGCAAAACAGAGGAAACGGACTAGTGTTGGAGCGCCTATAGTCAAAACGGGGTCTTGTTGATCAGGAGGGGTGTGGCGTTGATACGTCTCCAAGATATCTATAATTTTTTATTGTTCCATGCTGTTATATTATCAATCTTGGATGTTTTATAATCATTTTATAGTCATTTTATATCATTTTTGGTACTAACCTATTGACATAGTGCGAAGTGCCAGTTGTTGTTTTTCCATGTTTTTTACATTGCAGAAAATCAATATCAAACGAAGTCCAAATGCCACGAAACTTTACAGAGATTTTTCATGGACCAGAAGGAACATAATGGGCCCTAGCTGCGCCTGGGGGGTGCTCTAAGGAGAGCACAACCCACCAGGGCACGCCAGGAGGCCCAAGCGTGCCCTCGTGGGTTGTGCCCACCTCGGGTGCCCCCCGGACCGCCTCTTTGCTCTATAAATACCCTAATATTCCAGAAACCCTAGGAAAGTCGATGAAATATTCATCCAGCCGCCGTAGAGTCCAGAACCACCAGATCCAATCTAATAACCATCTCGGATGGGGTTCACCACCTCCATTGGTGCCTCTCCAATGATACGTGAGTAGTTCTTTGTAGACCTTCGGGTCCGTAGTTAGTAGCTAGATGGCTTCCTCTCTCTTTGATTCTCAATACAATGGTCTCTTGGAGATCCATATGATGTAACTCTTTCTGTGGTGTGTTTGTTGGTATTGATGAACTTTGAGTTTATGATCAGATCTATCTTTTTATATCCATGAAAGTATTCGAGTTTCGTTGATCTCTTATATGTATGATTGCTTATAGCCTCATATTTATTCTCCGATATTTGGGTTTTGTTTGGCCAACTTGATCTATTTATCTTGCAATGGGAAGAGGTGCTTTGTAGTGGGTTCGATCTTACGGTATTTGATCCCAGTGACAAAAGGGGAACCGACACGTATGTATCGTTGCTACTAAGGATAAAACGATGGGGTGTATATCTACATAGATAGATCTTGTCTCCATCATGTCATCATTCTTATTTCATTACTCCATTTCTCCATGAACATAATACACTAGATGCATGCTGGATAGCGGTCGATGTGTGGAGTAATAGTAGTAGATGCAGGCAGGAGTCGGTCTACTAATCTTCGACGTGATGCCTATGTAATGATCATTGCCTAGATATCGTCATGAGTATTTGTAGTTCTATCAATTGCCCAACAGTAATTTTTTCACCCATCGTTTGCTATTTTTCTCGAGAGAAGCCACTAGTGAAACTTACGGCCCTGGGTCTCTTTCTGATATATTTGCCTTTGCGATCTACTTTTCCTTTGCTTTTATTTTCAGATCTATTAATCCAAAAATACAAAAATACCTGCTGCACTTTATTTTATTTGCGATCTATTTATTCAATCTATTACAACTTTCTCTCATCCATGCACCAATTGCTGGCACTGTTACCCGAAAGGGATTGACAACCCCTTTAACACGTCGGGTTGCGAGTATTTTTTATTTGTGTGCAGGGGTTGTTTACGTTGTGTTGCTTGGTTCTCCTCTGGTTCGATAACCTTAGTTTCATATCTAAGGGAAATACCTACTGACACTGTATTGCATCATCCCTTCCTCTTTGGGGAAATACCAACGTAGCTTCAAGCGACATCAAAAGGAATTTCTGGCACCGCTGCCGAGGAGGATCTTCAACATATACCAGGTTCCAAATCACAAATCTCACCTCCTTGCAATTTACATTATTTCCCATTTGCCTCTCGTTTTCGTCTCCCCCACTTTACAAAAATTTGCCATTTTATTCGCCCCTATTTTTCCGTTCGCCGTTTTTCTTGCCGAATCTGTTTTTGAGTACAATCTTGTTGTGTGGTCATCATGACTCAAGAGACCACCAAGTTATGTGATTTCTCAAATACCAACAACAATGATTTTATTTGCACTTCGATTGCTCCTCCCGCCACTAGTGCGGAGTCTTGTGATATTAATACTGCTTTGTTGAATCTTGTTACGAAAGATCAATTTTCTGGTACTCCTAATGAGGATGCCTCGTCCAATCTTAATACCTTCGTGGAATTATGCGATATGCAAAAAAAGATGTGGAAAATGATGTGGTGAAGATGAAATTATTTCCGTTTTCTTTGCATGATTCTGCAAAAAATTGGTTCTCTTCTTTGCCTCGCAATAGTATCGATTCTTGGAATAAGTGCAAAGATGCTTTTATCATTAAGTATTTTTTGCCCGCAAAAATCATTTCCCTTAGAACCCAGATCATGAATTTCAAGCAACTTGAACATGATCATGTTGCACAATCTTGGGAAAGGATGAAAATGATGCTAAGGAATTGCCCAACTCATGGGTTAAATCTTTGGATGATCATACAATTTTTTTATGCAGGATTGAATTTTGTTTCTCGTAATCTATTAGATTCTACCGTGGGTAGTACTTTTATGGAAATTACTTTGGTTGAAGCCACAAAATTTCTTGATAATATCATGGCAAATTATTCACAATGGCATACCGAAAGAGCTCCTACTAGTAAAAAAGTTAATTCGTTGAAGAAATTTCATCCTTGAGTGAAAAAGTTGATGCTCTTATGAAATTGGTTGCTAGTAGAAGTGCTCCTATTGATTTTAATGATATGCCTTTGTCTACTTTGATTGAGAAAAATAGTGATGCCATAGATGTGAATTTTATTTCTCGAAATAATTTCAACAACAATGCTTATAGAGGTAATTTTAATCCTAGGCCTTTTCCTAGTAATTCCTCTAATAATTATGGTAATTCCTATGGAAATCAATCTTATAATAATAATAATAGGAACAACTCTGATCTTGAGAACAATATTAAAGAATTTATCAACACGCAAAAAGTTTTCAACACTTCCATAGAAGAAAAGTTGAGAAAGATTGATGATTTGTCTAAAAGTGTTGATAGAATTGCTCAGGATGTGGAAAATCTCAAGATGAAATTTTTTGTGCCTAAAGTAGATGAATCAATTAAAGCTCTTTATGTTTCTATGGATGAACGTAAGAAAAGAACCGCTATGCTTAGAGCTAAGAGAGAATTTTTAGAAAAAGTTATGAAGATCTTAAAATGGTTGGTGTTTCTTCTATTGGTTCCCTGTTTAGTAAAGTTAAGATTGATGAAAAAGGGACTGGAGAAGAGTCGACTTTAGGTAGAAGGAGTCCCAATGATTCGGAGGGTGAAAATCTTGTTGAGAAAATTGATAAAAGTGGGTTTGAAGAGGTCAAAACTTTAGCTAGTGATGTTCCCACTCTTTTGGATTACAAAGACTTTAATTATGATAGTTGCTCTTTGATTGCTTGTATTTCTTTTTTGCAATCCATGATAAATTCACCCCATGCCTATGAACAAAATAAAGCTTTTACTGAACATATTGTTGATGCTATGATGAAAGCTTTTGAAGAAAAAATGGAATTAGAAGTTTCAATTCCTAGAAAATTGCATGATGAATGGGAACCTACTATCAAAGTCAAGATTAAAAATATGAGTGTTTTGCTTTGTGTGACTTGGGTGCTAGTGTTTCTACAATTCTGAAATCTTTATGTGATGTGCTTGGTCTTACCGATCTTGAATCATGTTCTTTGAATTTGCACTTTGCGGATTCCACTATTAAAAAGCCTATGGGAAGAATTAATGATGCTCTTATTCTTGCAAATAGAAATTATGTGCCCATATATTTTATTGTTCTTGATATTGATTGCAATCCGTCTTGTCCAATTATTCCTGGTAGACCGTTTTACGCACTATTGGTGTCGTGATTGATATGAAAGAAGGCAATATTAAGTTCCAATTTCCTTTCAGGAAGGGTATGGAACACTTTCCTAGAACAAGAATTAGGCCACCATACGAATCAATCATGAGGGCATCTTATGGATCTCGAACCAAAGATGAAAAAACTAAGATCCTTGCCTTATGCCTAGCTAAGGGCGTAAAACTATAATGCTTGTTGGGAGGCAACCCAATGAATAATATTTATTTTTTCTTTTTGATTCCTATTTTTGAGTGTTAGCACAATTATGCTACCGTTGATAGTGTTTTTATGTTTTAATTAGTGTTTGTGCCAAGTAAAGCCTTTTGGATCTTCTTGGGTGATAGTTGTTTGATCTTGCTGAAAAAACAGAAACTTCTGTGCTCGCGAAAATAATTTTCACTTTTAACCAAGGAGCGATAAAATACCCATTCGACTAGTAGTAGATCAATATACAAATTGCTCAGGTGGCCCTAATGTTTCAGAATTTTTGGAGTTACAGAAGTATTCGAAATAGTCAGATTGCTACAGACTATTCTGTTTTGGCAGATTCTGTTTTTCTTTGCGTTGTGTGCTTATTTTGATGGCTCTATGGTTTTATTTGATGAGTTGTTGCCATAGAAAAGTTGGAATACAGTAGATATAATGCAAGAACAAAATATGAATTGGTTTGATACATCACTGATAGTAGTGATTCGTTATTTTCTTATACTAACGGATCTCACGAAGGTTTTCTTGAGTTTTGTGTGATTGAAGTTTTCAAGTTTTAGGTTATCTTATGATGGATGAAGGAATAAGGAGTAGAAGAGCCTAAGCTTGGGGATGCCCCGGCATCCCAAGCTATTATCCAAAAATGAGCAACCAACTAAGCTTGGGGATGCCCCCGAGTGGCATCCCCTCTTTCTTCTAGCGATCGTCGGTATTTTACTCGAAGCTATATTTTTATTCGTCACATACTATGTGTTTTGCTTGGATCGTCTTGTATGATATGAGTCTTTGCTTGTTTTATTTTGTGTTTTAAGTCTTGATCTCTTGCTGGACACACTTATTTGAGAGATCCAAAATTATGTCATGACTTGTTAGAATTGCTCTTTATGCTTCACTTAAATTTTTATGAGCTATGGACTTGCTCTAGTGATTCACTTATATCTTTTTGAGCACGGTGTTCTTAGTATTTTTGAAGAAATGCTCTCTTGCTTCACTTAGATTTATTTGAGATCTAGTATTCTTTTTAAGAAATTCTCTCTTGCTTCACTTAAATTACGTTGAGATAAAGAAATATTATGCTCATGATCTTCACTTATATTTGTTTGAGCTTATGAAAAGCAACATATGTAAATTAGTGCCAAAGTGATAGATATCCAAGAAGGATATAATAAAAACTTTCATGAAGATCATTGGACAAAAATAAAATTCATTCTTACTAATAGTTTTGAGATATGATGATGCGATATGTGACTCATCTTGATGAGTAATTATGCTTTAGTAAGAATAATGGTGTTGTAGCGACCAGACCTCAACCAGTCTGATCTCTGTGCATAAGTGTCATCCCTGGATCGGTAATGCTGACACACACAGTACTTGAAGGATTTATAACAGAGTAGCAATCACACACTTATTAGAACGAATGTCTCAAAAGAGAACTTATTACAATAAATATGGCTTAAGGCCATCTAACACGATAACAGCGGAAGGCCTCGAAGATAAAGTGAGTCCATCAACTCCAATGGCATCACTAAGTGAAAGACCACGACCTAAGGCTCCTTACTCGTCGTCTTAAAAGTCTGCAACATGATACGTTGCAGCCCGAAAACGGGTCAGCACATGGAATATGCTGGCAATGTAACACAAGAGAGTAATGAACAGAATAATGCTATCACTACATGCATATATGGCTGGTGGAGGCTGTATGGTTAATATGTTTTGCAAAAAGCCAATTTTCCCTACTGCAAAGGAATATATTTTATTTAACTACCAAGTTGGTTGAAAAAACATTGAGAAGGTAAACCCCCTCTCAATCCCAATTAAAAGTAATTAATAACCCAACAAAATTAATTTAGAGTGATGAGATCAACATGATAATCCAAGAACCAGATACTCAAGATGTCCTTAATCGGGGACACGGCAAACCATGATTAGTTTGTACACTCTGCAGAGGTTTGCGCACTTTTCCCTAGAAGACTCGATCTCCTCCGTTGGATTTATCTCACTACATGATGTTTGAGAAATGGATGACCGAGACACAGTCTTTCAGAAGCGTTAGCACCTTACGATGGGTACACAGTACCACCTACATCCCCTACATCTGTTAGTCTACCACTGTAAGAGTTCACCCGACTTAATCAACTATGCCAGAGCCCATAATGGCTTGTGGTTGCACACGAAAGTTTCTAGCATGAATGATCTCATGATCCCTTTGAGCCTGGGTGGCAGTCCATAGGAGAATCACACGGTACCACGGGATATCCAAAAAAATAGGCAATCACTGGAATTCCCCAGGTGCCTCAATCCACCCAGATGTGTATTTAAGTTGCCACCTTAAGTTTACCATTAATTAAGAATACTCACATCTGTCTTGAATACTCTCAAACCCAAACCACGTCTACGAGCATAGCATGGCAATATAAGCATAACGTAATAGTAACTCCCAAGGGTTTGGTAATAAACAGGTGAATAGGTACTACCTCAACTACTTCCTAACCCACAATTTAATTCAGATCCTAACCATGCAATTTGTTCAAGGATTTATCTAATGCAATAAAACTGGGTAGTAAAGAGGTATGATGAAAGTGTTACTTGCCTTGTTGATGATCCGCGAAACCTAGAGACTCATAGTAGCATGCTTCACACTCCGGGTACTCTATCGCAAACAAACAAGCATACAATAAGCAAACAAGCAAGGGCATGGGTAAAACTCAATTAAGAGATCTAACCAGAAAGTTCAACTTAAGAACTCCGGTTTGATGAAAGAATCAAATCAAATGAAGCAACAAAACTCGAACGGCGAAAGAGACAAGCTTCATTTACTAATCTGGACTAAAGTCAAATTTTACAGTAGCAAAAACTTGTTCAAGTTGGTTAAACAGAAAGAGGGCTTCGAGACGAAACTCTAGGCGCTTGAATCGCCTGATTCCGAAAAACAGGCGAAAAGTTATACTAAACCGAAAATCGGAACAGAAATCGCGATCGAAAATAATCGTGAAAAATCCGAGAAAAAGAAAAACTGACGAACAGGCTAACGAACGAATGTTCGCTGTCTGCGGCTAAACGGTGAAAACCGTTCGTTAAAACGAGCTAACGAACGGGCGTTCGCTAAATAACAAAACCGAAAAAATAAAACCGAACTGGATCTAAAAAAACAGATCTAGGTTTTCAAAAAAAAAACAAACGGTTTTTCCGACGAAACCGGCGGCGGATCGGGCGGCTACCTCGGGACGGGGTCGGCGGGTGGCGGGGCGGCGGTGACTCCGGTGATGGCCGGCGGGACGGCGGGCGGCGGGGCTCTGAGGGCGGCGGGACTCGGCGGCGGCGGCGTCTCACGGCGGCGGCGGCTTCTCGTGGTGGCGACGGCGGGTGGCGGCTCTAGGGTTTCGGGGGGGCTGGGCTGCGGCTCGGGCCTCCCGGCTCTTAAAGGCTGGCCGGGCGCAGTGTCTGGGTTGGACAAGGCCCGTTAAGTCGGTTGGCGTTTTTTAAAAAAAATTCCACAGAGAAAAAATAAAAAAGAAACACTAAACGGACTCCAAAAATCCTGAAATAAATTTTCCCCGTCCTCTAAAAATAGGCCGGACAAAGTGAACATTTATTTGGGCATAAAATGTAATTTTGAAAAACGCAAATTTTTCCTAATTCAAATAAAATAGCGATAAAACTCTGAATAAGAAAAATCTTATTTGGTTTTAATATTAAATCTCCAATATTTCTTTATTTTGAGGAAGTCATTTTATCCTCTCTCGTTTTATTTTTATAAAAGAAATTTTCAAGAGAAAAATAATTAAAATCAAACGATCCTCTTTTCAAAATTTGAGAAAACTCAAATATGAAAATAGCGAAATCCCCAACTCTCTCCGTGGGTCATTGAGTTGCGTAGAATTTCTAGGAACAAACCAAAATGCAATAAAATATGATATGCAATGATGATCTAATGTATAACATTCCAAATTGAAAATTTGGGATGTTACAAACCTACCCCCCTTAAGATGAATCTCGCCCTCGAGATTCGGGTTGGCTAGAAAATGGGTGAGAGTGATCCTTCCGTAGGTCTTCCTCGGCTTCATCCTCGGTATGGTGGCTCCACTGAACTTTGCAAAATTTAATAACCTTGCTGCGTGTAACTCGGCTGGCAAACTCGAGAATTCTGACTGGCTTCTCCTTTGTCAAATCGCTATCCAACTGTATCGCTTCTAGCAGTACTGTATCTCTCAAAGGGATATCAGCCATCTCTGTGTGGCACTTCTTCAACTAAGAAACGTGGAACACATCGTGAACTCCTAACAATCCTTCGGGCAATTCCAACTTTTAAGCAACTTCTGCCATACGTTCCAAAACTTTGTATGGTCCCACAAAACGTGGTGCTAACTTTCCCTTAACTCCAAAGCGCTTAACTCCTTGGAGTGGTGATACACGAAGATACACTCTGTCTCCAACTTCATAAGCTGTCTCCTTGCGTTTAGAATCCGCATAGCTCTTCTGCCTGGACTAGGCTACCTTGAGTCTATCACGAATCAGCTTAACCTTCTCTTCAGACTCTTTAATCAAATCTGGTCCAAACAACTATCGGCCTCCAACCTCGTCCCACAACAACAGTGTTCTGCACCTCCTTCCGTACAGTGCTTCGAAAGGGGCCATCTTCAAACTGGCTTGGTAGTTGTTGTTTTATGAGAACTCTGCATAAGGCAAATTTTTGTCCCAACTAGATCCATAGTCTAGTGCACAAGCTCTCAACATGTCCTCCAGAATCTGATTGACTCTCTCAGTCTGTCCGTCCGTCTGCGGGGGGAAAGCCGTACTGAACTCTAGCCTGGTTCCCAAAGTTTCATGCAACTGATTCCAAAACTTTGAAGTAAACTGGGTTCCTCTATCTAATACAATGTCCTCGGAACTCCATGCAGACATACGATCCTGGTCATGTATATCTTTGCCAACTTAGCACTGTTGTAAGTGGTCTTCACTGGGATGAAATGACCTACTTTCGTCAAACGATCGACTACAACCCATATCGAGTCATAGCCTGAACAAGTCCTGGGTAATCCCGTGATAAAATCCATGCCTAGCTTATCCCACTTCCATTCGGGTATCGGCAATGGTTGTAGCAATCTTGCTGGCTTCTGATGCTCTGCCTTCACTCTTTGACATACATCACAAATTGCTACATACTCTACAATATCCTTCTTCATTCTGGTCCACCAGAAACTTCCTTCAAATCCAGATACATCTTGGTATTTCCTAGGTGAATCGAATATGGCAAATCATGGGCCTCTTGCAGAATCAACTTCCTGATCTCCTGATCATTTGGCACATATACGCGGTCCTCAAACCATAAGGTATCGTGCTCATCCTCATGAAATCCTTTAGCTCTTCCTTTGCTCATTCTTTCCTTTATCTTGGAAATCTCCTTGTCCGTCTTCTGAGCTTCTCTGATCTTATCCATCAAAGTAGACTGAATCTCCAAAGATGCTACATAACCTCTTGGAACTATCTCCAAACATAGCTCGCGAAGGTCTTCTGCCAACTCCTTGGGTAATTCTCCGATCATGAGTGTATTGACATGACTTTTTTGGCTCAACGCATCGGCTACTACGTTAGCCTTTCCGGGATGATAATGCAACTTCATATCATAATCCTTTATGAGTTCCAACCATCTCCTCTGCATGAGATTCAACTCCTTCTGTGTGAAGATATACTTCAAACTCTTGTGATCCGTGTATACCTCACAATGGTTTCCGATGAGAAAATGTCTCCATGTCTTCAACGCATGTACTACGGCTGCTAACTCTAAATCATGCGTAGCATAATTTAACTCATGGGGTTTAAGCTATTGTGAGGCATATGAAACAACTCTTCCTTCCTGCATAAGCACTGCTCCAAGTTCTCGACGAGAAGCATCGCAATACACTTCATAATCTTTGCGTTGATCTGGCAGAATCAACACTGGTGATGTAACCAAACGTTTCTTCAATTCCTGAAAACTAGCCTCACATTCCTCCGTCCATTTGAATTTGGTGTCCTTCTTCAACAACTCAGTCATGGGCTTTGCAATCTTCGAGAAATTCTCAATGAACCTCCGGTAGTATCGTGCGAGTCCAAGGAAACTCCGGATCTCTCCAACTGTCATGGGTGACTCCCAATTTGTCACAGTGACAACCTTGGTGGGGTCTACCGCTATTCCTTCTCCAGATATAACATGTACAAGGAATCCAACTTCCTTCAACCAAAACTCACACTTGCTGAACTTGGCGTATAGCTGATGTTCTATGAGCTTCCCAAGTACTAAACGCAAATGCTCTTTATGCTCTTATTCATTCTTCGAGTAGACCAAAATATCATCAATGAACACCACAACGAACTTATCCAAAAACTCCATAAACACCTTGTTCATCATGTTCATAAAATAGGCAGGTGCGTTAGTCAAGCCAAATGACATAACGGTATACTCATATAGCCTGTACCTTGTGGTAAAAGATGTCTTAGGTATACCCTGCTCTTGAATCTTCAGCTGGTGGTACCCTGATCGCAGATCGATCTTAGAAAACACCTTAGCTCCTTGCAGCTGATCAAACAAATCGTTGATCATCGGCAGTGGGTACTTGTTCTTGATCATTACTTCATTCAATCCACGATAATCAACAACCATCCTTAACGATCCATCCTTCTTCTCCACTAGAAGTACTGGTGATCCCCAAGGTGACAAACTTGGGCGAATATATCCTTTATCCAGTAACTCCTTAATCTTCTTCTTAATTTCCTCTAAATCCTGTGCAGGCATCCTGTACGGTCTCTTAGATATTGGCCCTGTGCCTGGCAAAAGCTCAATCAACAACTCAATGTCTCTATCCGGTGGCATACCTAGAAACTCTTCTGGAAATACATCTGGGAAATCCTTCACCACTGGTACTTCCTCCTGTACAACTCCTGATAAGGAATTTACTTGAGTCCTATTCGGCACATGCCGGGATACACACTTGATCCTTCTTCCTTCTGGGGTAGTGAGCAAAATCGACTTACTGGCGCAGTCAATGTTCCCTCCATACTTCGATAACCAATCCATGCCTAATATCACATCCAAACCTTGTGACTCCAATACTATTAGGTCTGAGGGGAACAGGTAGTTACCAATCCTTAATGGTAACTGATCACACCATAGGCTAGCCATATACTCTACTCCTGGCGAGGTTACTAACATGGGTGACCTAAGGGCTTGGGTTGGCAGTTTAAACTTATCCACGAATCCCCTTGATATGTATGAATGCGATGCACCAGTATCAAAAAGAATGACTGCAGTAAATGACTTAACAAAAAACTTACCTATTACTGCATCTGGCTGGGCTTCAACCTCCTCCACATTGACGTGGTTCACTTGTCCCCTGGTGAAAGGGTTGGGCTTCTTCCCAGAGCTTCCATTGCCGTTTCCATTCTTAGCTTCAGGACATTCATTGGCGTAATGTCCGGTCTTCTAGCACTTGTAGCAAGTAACGTGGCTTAGATCTTTCTTGGCGGGTGTTGCCGCGTTGGAACGGTTCTGTCCGCTACTTCCTCCATTTCCATTCCCATTCTTAGGGCCACTATGGCTGTGCGAACTTCCTCCATTAGAGTGTGGCCTCTATGGTTATGCACAAGTCCTCCCGAGTTCGGGGTGAAATGGGGTCTCTACTGAGCTCCAGAATTATACTTCCCTTGTCCATACTTCCTCTTGCGGCTGTCAATCTGCTGTTGCTTCCCTTCTAGCATGAGAGCTCTATCCACCAACTCCTGGTAGTTATTGAAATTTGCCGCCATCAACTGCATGCTCAGCTCATCATTCAGTCCTTCCAGAAACTTCTCCTTCCTAGCTGCATCTCTAGCGATGTCATCTGGGGCATAACGTGCTAGCTTACTAAAGTCATCCACATACTGGCCTACAATGCGCCCTCCTTGGCATAAGTTGTGAAACTCACGCTTCTTTATGGCCATAGCTCCTGCTGATACATGGCCAGTGCGAAAAGCTTGCTGGAACTGGTCCCATGTAACAGTGGCTATAGGATAGGTGACAGTGTAATTCTCCCACCACGAGGCTGCTGGTCCATCCAATTGGTGTGCGGAAAAACGCACCTTCTCAACATCTATGCATCCTGCAGTGGTTAACTCCCTTCCAATCTTGCGGAGCCAATCATCTGCAATAATCAGCTCGGTGCTACTCGAGAACACCAGCAGCCGCAACCTCAGAAAACGGGCTAAGTTATCAACTGGGGGTGGTGGTGGTGGGTTGTTGTTGTTGTTATTATTATTATCATTGTTGTTGCCTTGGTTCTGAACTAACAACTGCATCAGGGTATTCTGCTGCTGGATCAACTGAGTGAGCTCCGGTGGAAAGGTAAAACCGGGGTCATGTCTCAGAGGCATCGGAGGGTTTATAGGGAAGAGAAATAGAATAGGATGAGGTCTAGTGAGAAAACACTACCCATATGCACATGAGACAAACACAATCATATCACCCAATCAATCAAGCAAGGGCATACAATCGGTCTAGAACTATCGTTACAAAGTGCTTGGACTATACTATTTACATGGTGGAATACTACTACTGATATGGTGGTCGACTAGAAATATTGATGGGTCGAAGACTCCATGATATCTGCTCCAGCTTCATCAACATAGTCATCATCGCTATCGTCAGGGTTCGAGTCAGTGTCGTCGATGATGATGTAGTTCTCCGGGCAAGTGGAACCGTCATCTTCTCCTCCTGGCGCGGGGTCTCGCATGAATACTCCTAGCTTCCTTGTCAGGTCGTCATTCATCTCCACTAGTATCGTCATTTCCTCCCCGTATCCATCGCGTGTAGACTTGAGTTCTTCCTCCAACTCCATGATCCTTGTCATCTCCTTCTTCAGATCTATCATGCCTGCGCACATCTGATTCTCCTGGCGGCGAATATGCTGGTTTAACTCCGGTATGAAAGCGGCAATTGATCTATCCTTCCTGGTGCTAATTATCTCCCATTGCTCATCTCGGCGCCCACAAATCTGGTAGATAGAATCCTTGAGATCCTTGTGGTAAACTTCTCCAATGCGTCCCATGGTGATGTGGGCTGCCATACTCTTACCTAGACTCCAGGTTGGTGCATCAAAGGAAAACTCTATGGGCTCAGTGACTGGCGTGAATGTCCTTCCTGGAACTTGAACTTGAATCATCCAGTGCTACTCCTCTGGTAGAGTGGCATTGTAAGTCCCGGTGAAGCTTGGGATTCCAATGTTCAGGTGCCTAGTGACTTCCTTCAATTGGCGTCCAAAAGGTGTGTCTTCATCTGGTTGTGCAAACTTGTTCCTTGCGTCCGCCATCCTAAAGAGTAGAAAATGGAGAGGAGTCAGAAATGAGAAGAGAGTAGTGTTCTAGGGTTTTGTCTTAGTGGTTGTGTCCTACGATCAGCGTGTGCTCTGATACCATCTTGTAGCAACCAGACCTCAACCAGTGTGATCTCTGTGCATAAGTGTCATCCCTGGAACAGTAATGCTGACACGCACAGTACTTGAAGGATTTATAACAGAGTAGTAATCACACACTTATTACAACGAATGTCTCAAAAGTGAATTTATTACAATAAATATGGCTTAAGGCCATCTAACACGATAACATCGGAAGGCTTGGAAGATAAACTGAGTCCATCGACTCCAACGGCATCACTGAGTGAAATACCACGACCTAAGGCTCCTTACTCGTCGTCTGATAAGTCTGCAACATGATATGTTGCAGCCCGAAAACGGGTCAGCACATGGAATATGTTGGCAAATGTAACACAAGAGAGTAATGAACAGAATAATGCTATCACTACATGCATATATGGCTGGTGGAGGCTGTATGGTTAATATGTTTTGCGAAAAGCCAATTTTTCCCTACTGCAAAGGAATATATTTTATTTAACTACCAAGTTGGTTGAAAAAACATTAAGAAGGTAAACCCCCTATCAATCCCAATTAAAAGTAATTAATAACCCAACAAAATTAATTTAGAGTGATGAGATCAACATGATAATCCAAGAACCAGATACTCAAGATGTCCTTAACTGGGGACACGGCTAACCATGATTAGTTTGTACACTCTGCAGAGGTTAGCGCACTTTTCCCCACAAGACTCGATCTCCTCCGTTGGATTTCTCGCACTACATGATGTTTGAGAAACGGATGACCGAGACATAGTCTTTTAGAAGCGTTATCACCTTACGATGGGTAGACAGTAGCACCTACATCCCCTACATCTGCTAGTCTACCACTGTAAGAGTTCACACGACTTAATCAACTATGCCAGAGCCCATAATGGCTTGTGGCTGCACACGGAAGTTTCTAGCATGAATAATCTCATGATCCCTTTGAGCCTGGGTGGCAGTCCATAGGAGAATCACACGGTACCCCGGGATTTCCAAAAATACAGACAATCACTGGAATTCCCCAGGTGCCTCAATCCACCCAGATGTGTATTTAAGTTGCCACCTTAAGTTTACCATTAAATAAGAATACTCACATCTGTCATGAATACTCTCAAACCCAAACCACGTCTACGAGCATAGCATGGCAATATAAGCATAATGTAATAGTAACTCCCAAGGGTTTGATAATAAACAGGTGAATAGGTACTACCTCAACTACTTCCCAACCCACAATTTAATTCAGATCTTAACCATGCAATTTGTTCAAGGATTGATCTAATGCAATAAAACTGGGTAGTAAAGAGGTATGATCAAAGTGTTACTTGCCTGGCTGATGATCCGCGAAACCTAGAGACTCGTAGTAGCACGCTTCACACTCCGGGTACTCTATCGCAAACAAACAAGCATACAATAAGCAAACAAGCAAGGGCACGGGTAAAACTCAATTAAGAGATCTAACCAGAAAGTTCAACAAAAGAACTCCGGTTTGCAAAAAGAATCAAATCAAATGAAGCAACAAAACTTGAACGGTGAAAGAAACAAGCTTCGTTTACTAATCTGGACTAAAGTCAAATTTTACTGTAGCAAAAACTTGTTTAAATTGGTTAAACAGAAAGAGGGCTTCGAGACGGAACACTAGGCGCTTGAATCGCCTGATTTCGATAAACAGGCGAAAAGTTATACTAAAACGAAAATCGGATCAGAAATCGCGATCGAAAATAATCGCCAAAAATCCGAGAAAAAGAAAAACTGACGAACAGGCTAACGAACAAACGTTCGCTGTCTGCGGCTAAATGGTGAAAACTGTTCGTTAAAACGAACTAAGGAACAGGCGTTCGCTAAATAACAAAACGGAAAAAAATAAAACCGAACCGGATCTAAAAAACAGTTCTAGGTTTAAAAAAAACCGAACAGTTTTTCCGGCGAAACCGGCGGCGGATCGGGCAGCTACCTCGGGACGGGGTCGGTGGGTGGCGGGGCGGCGGCGACTCCGGCAATGGTCGGCGGGATGGCGGGGCGGTGGGGCTCCGAGGGCGGCGGCGGCGTCTCGCGGCGGCGGTGGCTTCTCGTGACGGCGGCTGCGACTTGCGGCGACAGCTTGCGGCGGTGGCGGCGTCGGCAGGTGGCGGCTCTAGGGTCTCGGGGGGGCTGGGCTGCGGCTCGGGCCTCCCGGCTCTTATAGCCGGTCGGGCGCAATGTCCGGGTCAGACACGACCCGTTAAGTCGGTTGGCATTTTTTTTTGAAAAAAATTCCAAGCAGAATAACAAAAAAAAAAGAAAGACTAAACGGACTCCAAAAATCCTGAAATAAATTTTCCCAGTCCTCTAAAAATAGGCCGGACAAGGTGAACATTTATTTGGGCCTAAAATGCAATTTTGAAAAACGCACATTTTTCCTAATTCAAATAAAATAGCGATAAAACTCCGAATAAAAACTATTATTTGATTTTAATATTAAATCTCCAATATTTCTTTATTTTGAGGAAGTCATTTTATCCTCTCTCTTTTTATTTTTATAAAGAAATTTTCAAGAGAAAAATAATTAAGATCAAACGATCCTCTCTTCAAAATTTGAGAAAACTCAAATATGAAAATAACGAAATCCCCAACGCTCTCTGTGGGTCATTGAGTTACGTAGAATTTCTAGGATCAAACCAAAATGCAATGAAATATGATATGCAATGATGATCTAATGTATAACATTCCAAATTGAAAATTTGGGATGTTACAGGTGTTAATGTTTTTGATTCCCCATGCAAGCACGAAAGTCAATAATTATGCAATGAAATTATATCCTATTTGTGGTGCATTATTCGGTGTTAATTATGCTTAATGCACGCTAACGAGATTATTCGTTTCTTGGTTGGTCGCTTCTCAATCTTTTGCTAGCCTTCATTTTGCACTAAGTATGATTTCTACTTGTGCATCCAAAAACCCTTAAACCACTTTTGCCACATGAGTCCACTATATCTACCTATATGCGGTATTATTTTGCCGATCTAAGCAAATTTGCATGTGCCATCTCTAATGTTCAAAATAAATTTCTCTTTTGAGTGTTCGTTTCTCTCGTGGAGCGGTGAGGGGTGGCTAATATTTTCCATGCTAGATGTGTTATTCTCACGATGAGTGTTTATTCACTTGGCATTGCACGAGAGTAAGGCAAAGATATTAAGGATGCCCAGTCCTGAAATGAAAAAATGAATTTACTTTATGTTGTCAAATAATAAATTCCTTGGAAAGTGTTGGTACGGAGGGCAACCGTGGATACGGCTAGCCATGGAAAGTGAAAGTGTGGTGGAAAAAGGAATCAACTTTATTTTCTGTTTGGGAACCTGATACGTCTCCAACGTATCTATAATTTTTGATTGCTCCATGCTGTATTATCTACTGTTTTGGACTATATTGGGCTTTATTTTCCACTTCTATATTATTTTTGGGACTGACCTATTAACCGGAGGCCCATCCCAGAATTGCTGTTTTTTGCCTATTTCAGTGTTTCAAGAAACGGAATATCAAACGGAGTCCAAACAGACTAAAATCTTCGGGAACGTGATTTTCTCACCGAACGTGATCCAGGAGACTTGGACCCTGCTCCAAGGAACAAAAGAGGCGGTCACGAGGGTGGGGGCGCCCACCCTAGGGCGCGCCCCTGCCTCGTGGGCCCCTCGTTGCCTCTCCGGCGTACTTCTTCCTCCTATATATACACACGTACCCCCAAACGATCAGAACAGGAGCAAAAAAGCTAATTCCACCGCCCCAACTTTCTGTATCCACGAGATCCCATCTTGGGGCCTGTTTCGGAGCTCTGCCGGAAGAGGGCCGTCATCACGGAGAGCTTCTACATCATCCTAGCCTCTCCGATGAAGTGTGAGTAGTTTACCTCAGACCTTCGGTCCATAGTTAGTAGCTAGATGGCTTCTTCTCTCTCTTTGAATCTCAATACAAAGTTCTCCCCCTCTCTTGTGGAGATCTATTCGATGTAATCTTCTTTTTGTGGTGTGTTTGTTGAGACCGATGAATTGTGGGTTTATGATCAAGTCTATCTACGAATAATATTTGAATCTTCTCTGAATTCTTTTATGTATGATTGGTTATCTTTGCAAGTCTCTTCGAATTATACGTTTGGTTTGGCCAACTAGATTGGTAGTTCTTGCCATGGGAGAAGTGCTTAGCTTTGGGTTGGATCTTGCGGTGTCCTTACCCAGTGATAGAAGGGTAAGCAAGGCACGTATTGTATCATTGCCATCGAGGATAACAAGATGGGGTTTATTTCATATTGCATGAATTTATCTCTCTACATCTTGTCATCTTGCTTAAGGCGTTACTCTGTTTTTAACTTAATACTCTAGATGCATGCTGGATAGCGGTCGATGAGTGGAGTAATAGTAGTAGATGAAGAATCGTTTTGATCTACTTGTCACGGACGTGATGCCTATATACATGATCATTCCTAGATATTCTCATAACTATGCTCAATTCTGTCAATTTCTCAACAGTAATTTGTTCACCCACCGTAGAATACTTATGCTCTTGAGAGAAGCCACTAGTGAAACCTATGGCCCCCGGGTCTATTCTCATCATATCAATCTCCATCACTTTAATCTTGCTTTGCTTTTTTACTTTGCTTTTACTTTTTACTTTGCATCTTTATACCAAAAATATTATATCTATCAGATCTCACTCTCGTAAGTGACCGTGAATGGATTGACAACCCCTAATCGCGTTGGTTGCGAGTAGCTATCACTTTGTGCAGGTACGAGGGACTTGAGCGTGGCCTCCTACTGGATTGATACCTTGGTTCTCAAAAACTGAGGGAAATACTTACGCTACTCTGCTGCATCATCCCTTCCTCTTCGGGAAAACCAACGCAAGCTCAAGACGTAGCAAGAAGGATTTCTGGCGCCGTTGCCGGGGAGTCTACGCAAAAAGTCAACATAACAAGTACCCATCACAATCCCTATCTCTCGCATTACATTATTTTCCATTTGCCTCTCGTTTTCATCTCCACCCAATTCACCCTTGTCGTTTTATTCGCCCTCTCTCTCTCTATCCTCCCTCTCTTTCTCTATTTGCCTCTTTTGCCCGTTTGCTTTTTGTTTGCTCGTATGGTTGGAATAGTCATTTATTCATTACTAAACAGAGAACCTAAGATTTATGGATCCTCATCCGCTTGCTAATCTTTTTAAGAGATCCAGTTATGTTGAACCAATTGCTAGTGAGTTTTGTGCACTAGATTATCTTTATGAAGTTTTGCTTGAAATTCGTGAATCTGAAAAATTGCGATGAAGTATGTTAAGAAGTGATTCACGATAGATCTTTGAATAAAAAGCATGATTGCAATGATGTTATTATAAATTCTATTAATGAAAATTGTGCTAATAATATGCAAAACCCTAAGCTTGGGGATGCTAGTTTTGTTATGTCCTCTACTTGTTTCAATGATCATGATTGGGGTGATTCTTCTTTTGATCTTGAAAATTTATTTAAACCCCATGATGAATATGAGATTGATTATAATGTTTGCAATAATATTGACAGTGGGTTTGGAAGAATGTCAACTTTAGATCCCACATATTTAGAGAATGTTCAATCTTATGATGTTTTTGATAAAAGTGCGTTTGGGAAGGTCATGACTTTAGTTAATGTTAATCTCACTATTTCGGAAAAGTGCCAACTTTGCATGCATGTGGATCATGTTGAGAATATTTTATGTGATAGCTATATTGTTGAATTTGGTTATGATCCTACATGTAATTACTATGAGAGAGGTAAATATGGTTGTAGAAATTTTCATGTTACTAAATTATCGCTCGTTATGTTGAGATTGCTATTATTTCTTTCCTCTTCCTTGCATATGCTAGTTTTTGCTTGCCTTGATAATTTGTTTGTCTATAAGATGCCTATGCATAGGAAGTATGTTAGACTTAGATGTGTTTGTCACATGCTTTATGATGCTCCTTTTGTGCTTGAATTCTTGTCTTTCATGTGAGCAACATTAAAATTATCAATGCCTAGCTATAAGGCTTTAAAGAAAAGCGCTTGTTGCGAGACAACCCAATATTTTTCCTTGATATTATTTAATAAATAAGTTATTTAGCCTATGTTTTCGTTGTGTTTTTTGTGTTTAATTAGTGTTTGTGCCAAGTAGAACCGTTGGGAAGACTTGGGGAAAGTCTTGTTGAACTTGCTGTAAAAAACAGAAACTTTAGAGCTCACTTGAACTGCTGTCATTTTTATTTGAAGAGTGATATTTAGTTAATTATTTTTGCAGATGATTAATAGATAAATTCCTCACGTCCAGAAATTTATTTTAAAATTTTTGGGGTTCCAGATCTTGCGCTAGCTACAGATCACTACAGACTGTTCTGTTTTTGACAGATTCTGTTTTTCGTGTGTTGTTTGCTTATTTTGATGAATCTATGGCTAGTAAAATAGTTTATAATCCATAGAGAATTTGGAATACAGTATGTTTAAAACCAATATAAATAAATAATGAGTTCATTACAGTACCTTGAAGTGGTCTTTTGTTTTCTTTCGCTAACGGAGCTCACGAGTTTTCTATTTTGAGTTTTGTGTTGTGAAGTTTTCAAGTTTTGGGTGAATTCTTTTGATGGATCATGGAACGAGGAGTGGCAAGATCCTAAGCTTGGGTATGCCCATGGCACCCCCAAGATAATCGAAGGACACCAAAAAGTCAAAGCTTGGGGATGCCTCGGAAGGCATCCCCTCTTTCGTCCACTTCCATCGGTAATTTACTTGGAGCTATATTTTTATTCACCAACGTGATGTGTGTTTTGCTTGGAGCGTCTTGTATTATTTGTGTCTTTGTGTCTTAGTATTCCACAATAATCCTTGCTGTACACACCTTTTGAGAGAGCCATACATGGATTAAAATTTGATAGAA
The DNA here is from genome assembly GCF_003073215.2 of Triticum urartu. NCBI lineage: Eukaryota > Viridiplantae > Streptophyta > Magnoliopsida > Poales > Poaceae > Triticum > Triticum urartu. Next base: position 431,226,954 of record NC_053027.1, on the reverse strand, counting down.
TACTTTATGTGCTTCACTTATATCTTTTGAGCTAAGTAGTTTTGCTCTATGTGCTTCACTTATATCTTTTGAGCTAGATAATTTTGCTCTATGTGCTTCACTTATATCTTTTGAGCGTTATAATTTTGCTCTATGTGCTTCACTTAGATCTTTTAGAGAATGGTGGTGGATTTGTTTTAAAGAAACTATTGATCTCTCATGCTTCACTTAAATTATTTTGAGAGTCTCTTAATAGCATGGTAATTTGCTTAATAATAATATGCTTGGTATTCAAGATTTGTGAAACTTTCTTTTGAGTGTGTTGAATACTAAGAAAAGATTGAAGCATGATAATTGTTTTGAGATATGGAGGTGATAATATTAAAGTCATGCTAGTTGAGTAGTTGTGAATTTAAAGAATACTTGTGTTAAAGTTTGTGATTCCCGTAGCATGCACGTGTGGTGAACCGTTATGTGACGAAGTCAGAGCATGATTTATTTATTGATTGTCTTCCTTATGAGTGGCGGTCGGGGACGAGCGATGGTCTTTTCCTACCAATCTATCCCCCTAGGAGCATGCGCGTAATACTTTGCTTTGATAACTTCTAGATTTTTGCAATAAGTATATGAGTTCTTTATGACTAATGTTGAGTCCATGGATTATACGCACTCTCACCCTTCCACCTTTGCTAGCCTCTCTAATACCGCGCACCTTTCGCTGGTATCATACACCTACCATATACCTTCCTCAAAACAGCCACCATACCTAGCTATTATGGCATTTCCATAGCCATTCCGAGATATATTGCCATGCAACTTTCCACCATCTAGTTCATCATGACACATTCATCATTGTCATATTGCTTAGCATGATCATGTAGTTGACATAGTATTTGTGGCAAAGCCACCGTTCATAATTTCTTCATACTTGTCACTCTTGATTCATTGCATATCCCGGTACACCGCCGGAGGCATCCATATAGAGTCATATTTTGTTTTAGAATCGAGTTGTAAATAAATAAAAGTGTGATGATCATCATTCAATAGAGCATTGTCCCAATAAAAAAGGGAGAAAGGCCAAAGAAAAAGAAGGCCCAAAAAAGAAAATTAATAAAAAGGGGAAATGCTACTATCCTTTTTCCACACGTGTGCTTCAAAGTAGCACCATGATATAGCGAGTCTCATATATTGTGCTTCAAAGTAGCACCATGTTCTTCATATAGAGAGTCTCATATGTTGTCACTTTCATATACTAGTGGGAATTTTACATTATAGAACTTGGCTTGTATATTCCAATGATGGGCTTCCTCAAAATTGCCCTAGGTCTTCGTGAGCAAGCAAGTTGGATGCACACCCACTAGTTTCTTTTGTTGAGCTTTCATACATTTATAGCTCTAGTGCATCTATTGCATGGCAATCCCTACTCACTCACATTGATATCTATTGATGGGCATCTCCATAGCCCGTAGATACGCCTAGTTGATGTGAGACTATCTTCCCCTCCTTTTTGTCTTCTCCACAACCACCATTCTATTCCACATATAGTGCTATATCCATGGCTCACGCTCATGTATTGCGTGAAGATGGAAAAAGTTTTGAAAGAGTTAGGGTATGAAACAATTACTTGGCTTGTCATCGGGGTTGTGCATGATTTAAATACTTTGTGTGGTGAAGATGGAGCATAGCCAGACTATATGATTTTGTAGGGATAACTTTCTTTGGCCATGTTATTTTGAGAAGACATGATTGCTTTGTTAGTATGCTTGAAGTATTATTATTTTTATGTCAATATAAACTTTTGTCTTGAATCTTTGTAATCTGAATATTCATACCACAATTAAGAAGATTTGCATTGAAATTATGCCAAGTAGCACTCCGCATCAAAAATTCTCTTTTTATCATTTACCTACTCGAGGACGAGGAGGAATTAAGCTTGGGGATGTCTGATACGTCTCCAACGTATCTATAATTTTTGATTGCTCCATGCTATATTATCTACTGTTTTGGACTATATTAGGCTTTATTTCCCACTTTTATATTATTTTTGGGACTAGCCTATTAACCGGAGGCCCAACCCAGAATTGCTGTTTTTTTGCCTATTTCAGTGTTTCGAAGAAACGGAATATCAAACGGAGTCCAAATGGAATAAAATCTTCGGCAACGTGATTTTCTCACCAAACGTGATCCAGGAGACTTGGACCCTGCTCCAAGGAACAAAAGAGGCGGTCACGAGGGTGGGCCCCCCCTAGGGCGCGCCCCCTGCCTCGTGGGCCCCTCGTAACTCCTCCAGCGTACTTCTTCCTCCTATATATACACACGTACCCCCAAACGACCAGAACAGGAGAAAAAAAACCTAATTCCACCATCGCAACTTTCTGTATCCACGAGATCCCATCTTGGGGCCTGTTCCGGAGCTCCACCGGAAGAGGGTCGTCATCACGGAGGGCTTCTACATCATCCTAGCCTCTCCAATGAAGTGTGCGTAGTTTACCTCAGACCTTCGGGTCCATAGTTAGTAGCTAGATGGCTTCTTCTCTCTCTTTGAATCTCAATACAAAGTTCTCCCCCTCTCTTGTGGAGATCTATTCGATGTAATCTTCTTTTTGCGGTGTGTTTGTTGAGACCGATGAAATGTGGGTTTATCATCAAGTCTATCTATGAATAATATTTGAATCTTCTCTAAATTCTTTTATGTATGATTGGTTATAGTTGCAAGTCTCTTCGAATTATCCGTTTGGTTTGGCCAACTAGATAGGTAGTTCTTGCCATGGGAGAAGTGCTTAGCTTTCGGTTCGATCTTGCGGTGTCCTTACCCAGTGACAGAAGGGGCAGCAAGGCACGTATTGTATCGTTGCCGTCGAGGATGACAAGATGGGGTTTATTTCATATTGCATGACTTTATCTCTCTACATCATGTCATCTTGCTTAAGGCGTTACTCTGTTTTTAACTTAATACTCTAGATGCATGCTGGATAGCGGTCGATGAGTGGAGTAATAGTAGTAGATGTAGAATCGTTTCGATCTACTTGTCACAGACGTGATGCCTATATACATGATCATGCGTAGATAACTATGCTCAATTCTGTCAATTGCTCAACAGTAATTTGTTCACCCACCGTAGAATACTTATGCTCTTGACAGAAGCCACTAGTGAAACCTATGGCCCCCGGGTCTATTCTCATCATATCAATCTCTATCACTTTAATCTTGCTTTGCTTTTTACTTTGCTTTTACTTTTTACTTTGCATCTTTATACCAAAAATACCAAAAATAGTATATCTGTCAGATCTCACTCTCGTAAGTGACCGTGAAGGGATTGAGAACCCCTAATCGCGTTGGTTGCGAGTAGTTATCGCTTTGCACAGGTACGAGGGACTTGAGCGTGGCCTCCTACTGGATTGATACCTTGGTTCTCAAAAACTGAGGGAAATACTTACGCTACTCTGCTGCATCATCCCTTCCTCTTCGGGGAAAACCAACGCAAGCTCAAGACATAGCAGAACCGCCTATGATATATCTAAGCATGGAAAGTATTGGGAACTCTAAGTCATTTTTGTTGGTAGGATCGATACACCTCCCAAAATGTTTTTATCTCTAAGTTTTCACTTTGAGATCTGGCACCTCTACAAATCCCTACTTCCCTCTGTGAAGGGCCTTTCTTTTACTTATGGAATTTCTATTTTGAATTTGAGTCTCCATCTTCTCTTATAAAACCACCAACTAGGAGGCAATATGATCGTACTTGAGTATTGGGAGTAGCTAATATGCGAGTGTGTTTCATGAATGGATCAGTGATTGAGCATGATGGTCCAGGGATAACTTAATCTAGTGTTGATATTTTGAAAGACATGGTTGTTTGTTCATATGCTTGAGTATTTAAATTATCATGTCAAAACTAGACTATTGCTTTGAACAATATAAAAGTCCAAATGTTCATGCTATAAAGAAAGAATATGATATGACATGTTAGGCAACATTCCACATCAAAAATTCTGTTTTTATCACTTCCCTACTTTGAGGAGTTAAGCTTGGGGATGTGATACGTCTCCGTCGTATCTATAATTTTTGATTGTTTCATGCCAATATTATACAAGTTTTACATACTTTTGGCAACCTTTTATATGATTTCTTGGACTAACCTATTGATCCAGTGCCAAGTGCCAGTTCCTGTTTTTTGCATGTTTTTTGTATCGCAGAGTATCCATATCAAACGAAGTCCAAATGCAATAAAATTTCACAGAGAATTATTTTGGAATATATGTGATTTTTGGGAGTTGGAATCACCACAAATGGAGGCCCTTGGTGGGCACAACCCACCAGGGCGCGCCAGAGGAGCCAGGCGTGCCGTGGTGGGTTGTGCCCACCTCGTACGTTGGTTGGGGCTCTACTTTGGGCACAAGGAAGCTTATATCCGGAAAAAATTGTGTTAAAATCTCAGCTCAATCGGAGTTACGGATCGCCGGGAATATAAAAAATGGTTTTCGGCCAGATCTGGGGAACGCGAAATGGAAGAGAACAGAGAGGGAGATCCAATCTCGGAGGGGCTCCCTCGCCTCCGCCGCCATGGAGACCAAGTACCAAAGGAGGAACTCTCCTCCCATCTAGAGGGGAGGCCAAGTAAGAAGAAGAAGGAGGGGGCTCTCCCCCCCCTCGCTTCTGGTGGCGCTGGAGTGCCACCGGAGGTTAGTAAGCATGCACGTATAGTCTCACGTTATGCTATGATGTGGGAGCATGATTTATTATTCATTGTCTTCCTTATGAGTGGTGGTCGGGGACGAGCGATGGTCTTTTCCTGCCAATCTATCCCCCTAGGGGCATGCGTAGTACTACTTTGCTTCGAGGGCTATTAAACTTTTGCAATAAGTATATGAGTTCTTTATGACTAATGTGAGTCCATGGATTATACGCACTCTTACCTTTCCGCAATTTGCTAGCCTATAAGGTACCGTGCATTGCCCTTTCTCACATTGAGACATGGTGCAAACTTCACAGGTGCATCCAAACCCCGTGATATGATACGCTCTATCACACATAAGCCTTATTATATCTTCCTCAAAACAGCCACCATACCTACCTATTATGGCTTTTCCATGGCCATTCCGAGATATATTGCCATGCAACTTCCACCGCTTTCGTTTGATGACTTGAGCATTCATTGTCATAATGCTTTGCATGATCATATAGCTGACATAGTGTTTGTGGCTTAGCCACCATTCATCATTTTTCATACATGTTACCCTAGATCATTGCACATCCCGGTAAATGCCAGAGGCATTCGTATAGAGTCATACTTTGCCATAGGTATCGAGTTGTAATTTTTATTTTATTTTGATTTATAAGTAAACAGAAGTGTGATGATCATCATTATTCATTTTTAGAGTAGTGCCCCAGTAAGGAAAGGATGATGGAGACTATGATTCCCCCACAAGTCTGGATGAGACTCCAGATAATGAGAGAATAAAGAAAAAAGAAAGAAAATAAAAAAATAAAAAAATAAAAAATAAAAATAAATAAAAATAAATAAAAATAAAAAATAAATAAAAAATAAAAAAATAAACAAAGAGAGAAGGGGCATTGTTAGTATCCTTTACCACACTTACGCTTCAAAGTAGCACCATGTTTTTCATATGGAGAGTCTCCTATGTTGTCACTTTCATATACTAGGGGAATTTTTCATTATAGGATTATATGCACACCCACTTAGTTTCATATTGAACTTTCATACACTTATGGCTCTTAATGCATTTGTTGCATGGCAATCCCTACTCCTCGCATTGATATCGATTGATGGGCATTTCCATAGCCCATTGGTTAGCCGCGTCGATGTAAGACTTTCTTACATTTTGCCTTCACTATATTTACCCCTATCATCATACTCTATTCCACCTATAGTGCTATATCCATGGCTTGCGCTCATGTATTGCGTGAAGGTTGAAAAAGCTATAGCGCGTTAAAAAGTATGAACCAATTGCTCGGCTTGTCATCGGGGTTGTGCATGATAAATACTTTGTGTTAAGAAGACAGAGCATGACAAGACTATATAATTTTGTCGGGATAGCTTTCTTTAGCGTTGATATTTTGAAAGACATGATTGTTTGTTGGGATGCCTAAGTATTGATGTCTTTATGTCAAATTATAGACTATTGCTTTGAATTACTTATGTCTTAATATTCATGCCATGATTAGATATATGATCAAGTTTATGCTAGGTAGCATTCCACATCAAAAATTATCTTTTTATCATTTACCTGCTCAAGGACGAGCAGGAATTAAGCTTGGGGATGCTGATATGTCTCCATCATATCTACAATATTTGATTGTTTCATGCCAATATTATACAAGTTTTACATACTTTTGGCAACTTTTTATATGATTTATTGGACTAACCTATTGATCCAGTGCCAACTATCAGTTCCTATTTTTTGCATGTTTTTTTGTATCACATAGTATCTGTATCAAACAAAGTCCCAATGCATTAAAATTTTAGGGAGAATTATTTTGGAATATATGTGATTTTTGGGTGTTGGAATCACCGTAAACGGAGTCCCATGGTGGGCACAACCCACCAGGGCGCGCTAGAGGAGCCAAACATGCCGTGGTGGGTTGTGCCCACCTCGTAAGTTGGTTGGGGGTCTACTTCGGGCGCAAGGAAGCTTCTATCTGGAAAAAAATCGTGTTAAAATCTCAGCGCAATCGGAGTAACGGATCTCCGGGAATATAAGAAACGGTTTTTGGCCAGATCCAGGGAACACGAAACAGAAGAGAACAGAGAGGGAGATCCACTCTCGGAGGGGCTCCCGCCCCTCCGCGGCCATGGATACCAAGGACCTGAGGGGGAACTCTCCTCCCATCTAGGGGGGAGGCCAAGGAAGAAGAAGAAGGAGGGGGGCTCTCTCCCCCTCGCTTCCGGTGGCGCCGGAGTGCCACTGGGGCAACGATCGGGACGACGATCTACATAAACAATCTTGCTACAGTCAACACCAACTTTCTCCCCCTCTATGCAGAAGTGCAAAATCTCTTCTCCCCACTATAATCTCTACTTAAACATGGTGCTCAACTCCATATATTATTTCCCGATGATCTATGGTTATCCTATGATGTTTGAGTAGATCCGTTTTGTCCTGTGGGTTATTCGTGACCTTGGTTGGTATGATTGTATATTTTATTTACGGTGCTTTCCTATCGTGCCCTCCATTCTCGCGCAAACATGAGGGGGCCCCGCTGTAGGGTGTTGCAATATGTTCATGGTTCGCTTACGGTGGGTTGCGGGAGTGACAGAAACTTAAACCCGAGTAGGTGGGGTATGACGTATGGGAATAAAGAGGACTTGATACTTAATGCTATGGTTGGGTTTCATTACCTTAATGATCTTTAGTAGTTGTGGATGCTTGCTAGAGTTCCAATCATAAGTGCATATGATCCAAGTAGAGAAAGTATGTTATCTCATGCCTCTCCCTCATATAAAGTTGCAAGAATGATTACCGGTACTTGTTATCGATTGCCTAGGGACAAATAAATTTCTTGTTGACAAAAGATCTCTATTAAAACTAACTTAGTTGTGTCTTTATCTAAACAGCCCCTAGATTTTATTTACGTGCTCTTTATTATCTTGCAAACCTATCCTATCACACCTACAAAGTACTTCTAGTTTCATACTTGTTCTAGGTAAAGTGAACGTCAAGCGTGCGTAGAGTTGTATCGGTGGTCGATAGAACTTGAGGGAATATTTGTTCTACCTTTAGCTCCTCGTTGGGTTCGACACTCTTATTTATCGAAAATGGCTGCAAACGATCCCCTATACTTGTGGGTTATCAGGATGATGATACGTCTCCAACGTATCTATAATTTTTTATTATTCCATGTTGTTATATTATCAATCTTGGATGTTTTATAATCATTTTATAGTCATTTTATATCATTTTTTGGTACTAACCTATTGACATAGTGCCAAGTGCCAGTTGCTGTTTTTGCATGTTTTGTACAACACAGAAAATCAATAACAAACGGAGTCCAAATGCCACGAAACTTTACGAAGATTTTTTATGGACCAGAAGGAACATAATTGGCCTTGGCTGCGCCTGGGGGTGCTTCGAGGAGAGAACAACCCACCAGGGGGCGCCAGGAGGCCCAGCCGCGCCCTGGTGGGTTGTGCCCACCTCGGGTGCCCCCCCGGACCACCTCTTTGCTTTATAAATACCCCAATATTCCAGAAACCTTAGGGGAGTCCACGAAATATTCATCCAGCCGCCGCAGAGTCCAGAACCACTAAATCCAATCTAGACACCATCTCGAATGGGGTTCACCACCTCCATTGGTGCCTCTCCGATGATGCGTTAGTAGTTCTTTGTAGACCTTCGGGTCCTTAGTTAGTAGCTAGATGGCTTCCTTTCTCTCTCTCTCTCTCTCTCTTGATTCTCATTACAATGGTCTTGTCGGATGTGGGGTCCGGCTAACCCTTATGGTTCGAACACTAGGGTGCGCGCGAAGTCTTTCCCTCCTACCGATCTACGCTCTAGCTCGCTAGATCTCGTGGACGAACTCGACGAACTCACAACACAGAAAGACACGGGGTTTATACTGGTTCGGGCCAGCGTTGTGGTGTAATACCCTACTCCAGTGTGGTGGTGGTGGATTGCCTCTTGGATAATGATGAACAATACAAGGGACGAACAGCCTCCTGAGGTTGAGGTGTTCTTGCGCGTATGAACTTGTGTGTGTCTCTGGGTCTCATCCCCCCTCTACTATGATGGTGGCTAGTCCTATTTATAGAGGCCCTGGTCCTCTTCCCAAATATCGAGCGGGAAGGGAGCCAACAATGGCGGGCTAATTTGAAGGGGGACAGCTAGTACAAGCTATCCTGACAAAAGCGGTCCTTGCCTGCACAAAGCTCTGGTGGCGACACCGTCTTGGGCTACACAATGACCTCCGTCTTGCAGTCCATGGCCTTGGTCTTGTTCACCGAAATGGCAACCTGCTTTGCCTGATGCCTCGGTACTCCGCGGCTGCGCCTGTCCCCTTTGCACCAAAGAGGAAACAAGGACGTTGCGCGTGCTGGCGCCTGCCTGGCGCCCGCCTAGTGTCGATCGTCATGGCTCATGTCACGAGAGCCTCGTGAGGGTCGCCTCGCCTTGATATCCCTACCCCTCGCGAGCCTGCCTGACTAGGCCGCTTGGGAGGAGGTCTTGCGCCGTCCGCCTCGTGAGGCTTGGAGCCTCGCGAGGGTCATGGATGCTTTGTTGGTGAAGGTAGTCCGTACGGCCTGCTGGCTCCGCCACATCGCGGGCCGCAGGCAGGCAAGTCTGGGGACCCCCGTTCCCATAACACCGACAGTAGCCCCCGGGCCCAAGGTGTGTGCAGGCTTGGCTTCGCGGTGAAGCCAAGGGTCAAGTTCGGAGCACCGCGGGCCCCAAAAGCCTGCGGCCTTGGTTGACTCGTGGCGGTTGATTGGACGTGGGCATCTGCGCTTCCCCACGCTGCCTCGACGACTACACGACTTGACAAGTCCCTGCGACATGCGATGGAATCCATCATTACATGCGATCGTGGGAGGTGCCGGTTGGCCTTCTTCCGCTATAAATGGGGAGGGGGCGGAGCCCCCGTCTCCCATCTCTTCCCCGCTTGCTTGCTTCATCCTCCTTGCTCCACTGCTTGCTCCAATGGCGCCTATCAGAAGGTTCTCCACCGAAGAGAAGGGCAAAGCTCCCTGTGACGATCCGGAGCCTCTTCCGCCGAAGAAGAGGTTGATCCACCGCCATGACGAAGTGGCCATGCAACTGGTGACGAGGCCTCGGTGCGAGCGGCCTCCTCCGGGGTATCCGCTACCCCTGTATGCCCAAGCCGAGGGCTCGGGAGGATAAAGTGACGAGCTGCGCCGCATCCGGGGTCGCTGTGCCATGGTGACGCGTGCCGTCCACGCCGCGGACTCCTCGCGCGAGTTGGTGCTGTGGGCGCCGACGCCTCCGAGCTCCTGGATCCGCTTCCCATGGTTCTTCTCCGACGTGATGCCGCCGAGGGGGCCTCTCGAGCTCTTGCTGCAGCACGCCGACTGCAGCGCTCCTTCGACCGGATCGAAGCTCGAAGCGGTCCCCTCTGGCAAGATCTTCATAACTCGCGGCTGGGGCGAGGTCACACGGGTCTGTCGTGCGAGGGGCGCCTTCGCGATCCACTTCGAGTACGACGGCGCCTCCACGCTCTCCTTCAAGGTCTTCGACGCCGAGGGCCGCCGCCTGGAGTGCTGCTCCGGAGAGGAGCGCGAGGTTGATGCGCGCTCCACTCGCGACCACTCCAGCAGCAGCAGCCCTTGGGAATCCAGCAGCTCTCCTGAGCTCTATGAGACTCCTGAGACGAGTGACAACAGCTACGTGCCCCCGAGCTCTCGCTGCGCTCGGAGCAGGGCTGCAGCGTCCATCCGCCGTCGCCGCTGATCTGGATGGGGTTGGCGCCGGCCTCCCGTGGCCCACTGTTGATGATGGTGTCCGCCACGGGAGGATGTAGATAGGATTCCCCTTAGCATCAGCTTTTGTTTCCTGTGAAGAATCATGAATCACCCCATGGGGGCATGTAAGGATCCGCAATGCCTTTGTACTTATCTTCCTTGTTATGAAGATTTGATGAACGCGTGTCCTGTTAAGGCTCGGTCCCTCCTTTCTTTCCTTGCGATAGCTTGTTGCTCTACACTGATGGGTCCCGGTCCCAAGGCGTCTACAACCGTCGCTGGTATGCTAGGTCGCGATGCCGGGGTCAAGGCTAGGAGGTGCGCGGCCCGAGGTCCAGTAAGAGCCCCTGAGGCGCGATGCTCAGGAGGTCCCCCTTAGCGCCCAAGCGGCCATGGTAAGGAAAGAAAGTAAGATGACTTGGCCGCAATGGTGTTGCGGCATGGGGTGAGCGACTATTAGGCCCAAATATTTAGCCGATCCGAGGGCAGGACTTATCTTGCTGACTTCGCGGTAATTCCTGATATTGCGCTAGGGCTGCGCGTCAACTTATGCGACATAGCTAGGCCGGTCCATACGAGTTTTCCTTCTCCCGATCTCTTCTTAGTTCTCTACGTCCTTAGGTCCCGGCCCTCGAGCGAGCTCAGCCGCCACTGGTATGCCAGGTCGCGATGTCGTGGTCAAGGCCAGGGGGTGAGGCTGGAGAGCCAGTAAGAGCTCCTGAGTCACGATGCTTAGGAGCCCCCCTTTTAACGCGCAAGTGAATCGCACAAGAGAAAAGGTGACTCGTGGTGCCGCCTACTGTCCTTCCCGCAGGCTCCCTGTGGACAGGCACAAGAAGAAACACGGTTTGCCATTACTGCCGCTTGCCAGCCGCTGGTTCGTCCAGATGAAGTGAAGGCACTGAGGGCCTGGTGAGGTGACGTGCACGGCGCGTGCCGCGAGCCAGAGCTCGACGACTTAGATTTGTCGGTCGTGGTAGGGACGGACCCATGCACCAGCGTCGTGCCTGTGTAGGGGCCTCGAGGGAGGCAATGATCGAGCAGGGGGCCTCGAGGGAGGCAATGATCGAGCAGGTGATAGCAGTTGGCAGGTTAAGCATGAAGAGCAGATCGACTTAGGTAAATGCAGGAAGATACATGCCATTGGGTCTGGCCCAAGCGGCGTGGGGATGATGCAGCCCGAGGGGCACCCCCAACAAGGTAAGCTAAAGACATATGCAAAAGGGATACATGTCACAGGGATGGACCCATGTGGCCTGGGAATAATGCAGCCCGAGGGGCGCTCCCAACTTAAATGAACTTGGAAGATGTCACCTTGTTTTGTAGACGAAGTAGAGTTGGTAAGTTGAAGCCACACGTTGAAGGAATGTCTACCCATGAGCCACCGGGACCCTGAGCCTCGGGAGGCTCTGGGGGCTCTGAAGGTTTCCTAAAGACCGTCCCCATCTCCTCCAGAACGGCGTGGAACCTAGCCTCCTGAGCCGCCAGGACTTGCCGCACGTTGCGCTGATAGGCTGACGCCACGCTCGGCAAGCCGAAGGGCATGGGAACGTAGCTGTGTGGTGGACCCTCACAGCGGCCCACACGTGATGGCCAGAAGCGTTCCTGAGATGCGGCCCTGTTGAGCCCTGGGATGTCGATGCAGACGCGCAGTTCAGCATCCTCGCCTGGATGGTGAGCCGTGCTCGGTGAGCGGATGTCACCGTGCATGGCTCTCGCGTCTTGCAGCTCTTGGCTGGTCTTGGTGATGAACTCCTGGGTGGTGGGCACTCCTTACCCTGTGCTCTCCAGAGGAAAGCGTGCCGTGAAGCATGCTTCCAAGTGGTGCCCAAGTGCCTCCCTCGTGAGGTTGGCAAGGTCTGAGGCTCTCCAGGAGAGAGCCCCCGAGTCCTGCCTGAGGAGGGCGCCAAGCACGCTTTCCTATGCGGTTGAGGGAGGCGCCCCTGGAGTGGGCACTGATCCTGACGAGGCTCCTGACGCGACGCCATCTCCTTGGGGTCCTGCGTGGTGCGGCAACTTCTTCTTGGGGATGGTCTCCGGAGGGCCTTCACTTCTGCTGTCAGGGTTGTCAATTGTTGCGGCTTGGAAGGCACGCTCAAGGGAGCACACCGCATCCCTTTCTTCACATGGGACCATGATGATTCCCCCACTTCCTGGCATCTTGAGAACATTGTAGCCATGGTGAGTGACTGCCATGAACTTGGCCAGGGCTGGATACCCGAGGATGGCATTGTATGGCAGGCGGATGTGCGCGACGTCGAAGTCGATGAGCTCGGTGCGGTAGTTCTTGCGCTCCCCGAAGGTGACAGGCTGGCGGACTTGCCCTATCAGTGTGGTGGAACCGTCAGTCACTCCTGAGAAAGGTCTGGTTGGCTGGAGCTACTCATAGGGCACTTGGAGGTTGTCGAACGTGTCGACGGATAGGACGTTGAGCCCTGCGCCTCCGTCGATGAGAGTCTTGGTGACTTGCACATTGCTGATTACTGGGGAGCACATCATAGGGAGTGTGCCAGCGGTGGCTGGGCACTTGAGCTGGTCGGCCGAGTCGAAGGTGATGGCGCATTGGGACCATCTGAGCGGGCGCGTGGCCTCGAGCTTGGGGAGCGTTGCGTTCCCTCGCGAGCAAACTGTTTGAAGATGCGCTGAGAGGCTGGGGCCTGAGCAACGCCCAAGATGCAAGCGATCGCACGCGGCTCCTAGAAGCCCCCAGCCCCCTCGTCCTGGTGGTGGTCGTCGTTCCTTCTTGGTGGTGGCAACGGGGGAAGACCAGCGTTGCCCTGGGGGCGATCCTCACGAGGCCGGTCCCTCCAGGCACCCTCACGAGGTTGGTCCTGCCAGTGGTCCTCACGAGGTCGGTCGCGCCACTCCTGGCGTGGGCCACGGTCGTCCCAGCGTCCGCCTCCGCATCCTCCTCCGCGGCCATAGCCGCAGTCATTGCGCTCGGGGCGTCGACCAAAGCATCCTTCCCGTATGGCTCTGAGCTCTTGACAGTCGCTGGTGTTGTGGGTGTTCAGGTTGTGGAAGGCGCAGAATGGACGACCGCTCTTGGATGACTCGGGCTGATCTCTGCCTCTCTTAGTGTCGGGGTCGGCTGCGAGCACTACTTCCTCTTTGCGCTTCACGTCCTTGGCCTTGGCCTTCTTTTCCTCCACTCCTACAGCTGGCAGCTCCAGGAGAGAGAGGCGCCCCTCCTCAGCTCCTGCGCATTTGGTCGCCAGGTTGAACAGCTCCTGAGATGTGCAAAGCTCCTCGTGGATAGCCAGCTCTTCCTTCATCTTGACGTCACAGACGCCGTCTGAGAACGCGCTGATGGTGGCTTCGTCCGTGACCTTGGGGATCTTGAGGCGGGTGTTGTTGAAGCGCTGGATGTACTTCTGAAGGGTCTCTCCTGGCTGTTGCTTGATGCGGCGTAGATCACCCGCGGCCGGTGGGCGGTCGCGAGTGCCCTGGAAGTTGGCGACGAAGCGGTCGCGCATCTCGTCCCAGGAGGAGATCGAGCCGTGCTGCAGGTTCAGGAGCCAGGAGCGGGCCCCATCCTTGAGAGCCATGGGAAACTAGTTCGCCATGACTTTTTCGTCGCAGTTGGCTGCTTCGATGCTCAGCTCATAGAGCTGCAGAAACTCCGCGGGGTCAGCGGTGCCGTCATATCGAGGAGGTAGATCTGGCTTGAACTTGCCTGGCCAGGCGACGCTACGCAGTTCGGGGGTGAAGGCACGGCAGCCAGCCGTGGTCGCCGAGGCCTGCTTCTGAGGTGGAGCTTGGTCTTGGCGAGGTCCGGGCTGCGCCACTGCAGGCGGCACACGGTCTTGATGAGGTGGCACGGGGAGCGCCGGTGCAGCTTCTCGCGGCCGTGGGATTTCTTGGCAGCTTCTTTCTTCACGCGCGGGCGCCGGGCACGGTGGATCACGCCGCGGTGGCGCGCGCCTTGGTTCCAAGGCACCGTCTTGGGGTCAAGGCGGTGGAGGCACGCCATGAGCCCCGTCGCCCGCGGATGGTTGAGGAGGAGGCAGAGAGTGGGACGGCGTCGGAGAGCCCCCTGCGGCGCGGACGAGCTCGGCGACGCAGTCGAGCCACTCCTCATACAGGTCGTCGACGGGGCGGTAACGCAGGAGCTCGTTTGCCACGATGAGCGCGGCCCGTGCCTCCATGGGAGCACGGTGCGCGTGAGACGAAGAACCGGCAGGGGTGAGTGATGGAGTAGCGGTGCGGCCGTCCTGCTGCACTGAAGGATGCAGCGAGGACGCCTGCTGCTTGTTCCCCACCGGGCCGGTGGCGGTGTTGGCGGCGGGAGACAGAGAACGACGAGGTTACCCGCCGACGGGAGTAGTCTGAGCGACGCGGGCGGTGAGGGCAGCCCGACTGAGGGAGTCCTGGATTAGGGGGTATCCGGACAGCCGGACTATATCCTTTGGCCGGACTGATGGACTATGAACATACAAGATTGGATACTTCGTCCCGTGTCCGGATGGGACTCTCCTTGGCGTGGAAGGCAAGCTTGGCAATACGGATATGTAGATCTCCTTCCTTGTAACCGACTTTGTGTAACCCTAGCCCCCTCCGGTGTCTATATAAACCGGAGGGTTTAGTCCGTAGGACCAAGAACAACAATCATACCATAGGCTAGCTTCTAGGGTTTAGCCTCTCTGATCTCGTGGTAGATCAACTCTTGTACTACTCATATCATCAAGAACAATCGAGCAGGACGTAGGGTATTACCCCCATCAAGAGGGTCCGAACCTGGGTAAACATCGTGTCCCCCGTCTCCTGTTACCATCCGGCTAGACGCACAGTTCGAGACCCCCTACCCGAGATCCGCCGGTTTTGACACCGACATTGGTGCTTTCATTGAGACTTCCACTGTGCCGTCACCGTAAGGGAGGATGCCTCGTCTTGTCGTCAAAAACAACATTACCGCCGAGGGAGCCCTGGCTGTCGACCAAACTCTCCGGCTAGGCAGTTTCGTCATGACCGCCCATTCGGCTACTGCACCGACGATGACTTCTCGGGTCATCGAAAACAGCTTCCACGTCGGCTCGGAATTTTCCGAGCATATGGATCCAATGGAACTCTCTTCCCTAAATGAGCTCTTGGATCGCATCGCCGCCTTGGGAGTTGCTATGGACTATGATTGGATTGGGCTTAAACCCGATCAAAGGGAGATTAACTCTCCACCGGTCACCCATCATATTGCGGTGGTGGAGGAACAATGCGACGATTCTTCCTCTATCTTGAGGACTAACTATGTCCGGATTCCTGAGCTCTCGAGCCGGATACCCGTTTACGAGAGGACATCACCCAAGCCCTGAACCTAGAGTCAGGCAGCGGGCCAGACTTATCAGGCAACATCCCGGAACCCGAACTTCCAAGATTGGAAACTCCTCGGCCCCTGGGTCTCAGATCGGGTAAGGGTTCGGAATCAAATCGACCCACCCACCCAAACATAAATGATCTTTCCCACATCAGGCAAGAGCCCCAGGAAACAGTACATCATTATTGGGCCAGATTCCTCCTTGTGATGAACAAGGTTAAGGACTATCGCGAGGAAGACGCAGTCTCATTTTTCTGCAATAATTGCACAGACAGGGGAATCATTAACGCCATAAGTTGCCGTGACATATCACGCTTCGCCGACTTGGCGTCCATAGTATGAAAGTACTGTGCGATGGAAAGCGCCTGGAAAACCGAAACGAAATTTTGGGATAATCCGGCTCCGAATATACACCCAGTCCGAAGTAAAAGGGTGCACTATCATAAGACACCCGAGTTAATTACAAAGAAGCAAAGACCGTCTACAGGGAGTGGAACCGTATTGGAGGGATGGCTCAACGGACCCTGCAAAATTCATAGTACAGCGGATACCATACCAACACACAGCCTTAGAGCATGTTGGGTACTCCGGCAGGTGGCTAAAAGTGGTGAGGATCTTCTCATCCCAGATGCCACAGAGCACCATCCCGTGGATAACAATATGGTATTAACAGTCTTTGAGACCTTCGCATCAAATAATAGGCGCAAGCGAACACTCCGCAGCCTTGCCGAAATCTGCCACATGGCAGCAATAAATCCATGGAGTGACACGGCTATTACCTTCAATGCCAGTGACGAACCTAAATCCTGAACAGCCCGAGCACCAGCTGCACTGGTCCTCAGTCCAATTGTGGACGGCTTTCGACTCACCAAAGTACTCATGGACGGCGGCAGTGGATTAAACCTCAAAAAATGGAAATAGACTGGAACCGCATTGAGCGAAGCAGCACAACCTTTAAAGGAATCATCCCCAATCGGGAAGCATGCTGTGCTGAGAAAATCACACTAGATGTGGTATTCGGCACGCCAGAGAACTATAGGTCCGAAGAAATTACATTCCAAGTGGCCTCGCTCAGTAGAGGATACCACGCCCTTTTAGGGCGGGAGGCGTTCACGATCTTCCAAGCCATACCCCATTACGGGTACATGAAGCTCAAAATTCTCGGGCCCAACGGAATCATCACTCTCGCTAGTGATCCGGACATAGCACTCCGCGCCGAAAACAAAATAGCCGCATTGGCCCTCGAGGCATTATCCGAAGCCCTTGCGGCCGAGGAATTAACTGCGCTGCGCTTCACAGTGGACAGGGATGACGTGATATTTGACAAGAGATCCAAGTCCACCTCTTTTAAACCAGTGGATGAAATAGTCAAATTCCAAGTCCACCCAATGGACCCTACAAAAACAGCCTCCATCGGGGCACAGTTAAACCCCGCAGTGGACGCCGCACTATGAGAGTTCTTGCGTGAGAATTGGGACATATTCGCCTGGCATCCCTCGGATATGCCAGGAATCCCACGCAGGCTGGCCGAGCACAGCCTTAATATTCTAAAGGGATTCAAGTCGGTCAAGCAGACTCTTCGGCGTTTCTCTGAACCTAAGAGACAAGCTATGGGAGAGGAACTAACCAAGTTATTGGAGGCCGAATTCATTAGAGAAATAAAACACCCAAACTGGCTAGCAAACCTGGTGATGGTATCAAAGAAGGACAAATCCTGGTGCCTATGTGTCGATTTCAAGGACCTCAACAAGGCTTGCCCAAAGGATCCCTTACCCCTCCCCCGCATTGATCAAATTATCGATGCTACCGCAGGACACGATTCATTGTGTTTCCTCGACGCATACTCCGGCTACCACCAAATCAAGATGGCGGAGTCCGACCAAGATGCAATGGCATTTATCACACCATACGGCCCCTTCTGTTTCAACACAATGCCTTTTTGGCTCAAAAACGACGGCACAACATATCAACGCATGATTCAGACATGTCTGGAGAAACAGATCGGCAAAACAGTAGAGGCATACGTAGATGATGTGGTCGTCAAAACCAAACACATCGACTCTCTAATAGACGACTTGAGGCTCACATTCGACAACCTCCGAACATACGACATCAAGCTCAATCCGGAAAAATGCATTTTCGGTGTACCAGCCGGAAAGCTCCTGGGCTTCATTGTCTCCAGTAGAGGAATTTTGAAGCAAATCCGGCCAAAATCCGAGCACTGTCACAGTTGGCTATCCCAACGAACCTCAAACAAATCCAGAAATTAACCGGATGTGTGGCGGCTCTAAGCCGCTTTATCTCCCGCTTAGGAGAAAAGGCATTACCCCTTTATCGCCTCCTTCAGCACACCGAACACTTCGAGTGGACGGACGCTGCCAGAGCCGGATTGGAACAAATAAAAGCCATACTGGCATCCAACCCAATCCTGGTCGCGCCAAACATCGGCGAACCAATGCTGTTCTACATTGCGGCAACTCATCAGGTTGTAAGCACAGTGCTCGTCGTCAAACGAGAAACGGACGGACATAAATTCCCCCTTCAAAAGCCGGTATATTATGTATCCAATGTCCTCACTCCATGCAAATCACGGTACCCACATTATCAAATGATAGCCTATACGGTATTCATGGCATCCTGGAAGCTGCGATACTACTTTCAAGAGTGTTCAATTACAGTAGCCTCGGAAGTGCCACTTAATGATATTATAAACAACTGCGATGCCACGGGCCGGATTGCCGAATGGGCCATTGAGCTCCTCCCGTTCGACATAACATACAAACCCCGGCGAGCCATTAAATCGCAAGTATTGGCCGACTTTGTCGCCGAATGGACGGAAGCCGAACTCCCTAAAGAGTACGGCGCATACTCCAATTGGATCATGCACTTCGACGGCTCCAAAATGTTGGCTGGTCTGGGGGCTGGCATCATCCTGACGTCCCCAACCGGAGATACAGTTCAATACGTACTCCAGAGATTGTGTACAGACTCCAACAACGCAGTCGAATACGAAGCCCTATTACATGGTCTTCGGATGGCAGTTTCTATGGGCATTCAACACCTGGAGGTGCGTGGGGATTCGATCCTCGCAATATCCCAAATAAATGGAGACTTCGATGCCAAGGATCCGAAAATGGCGGCCTATCGCAACGCCGTCCTAAAGATGTCAGCTCGGTTCGAGGGGCTCGAATTTCACCATGTGGCTCGGGAAAACAATCAGGCGGCGGATATCCTCGCCCGCATCGGTGCAAAACGCGATGTGGTCCCCCAACATCTTTTTGGTGAGGTTGTTTAAGCCATCTGTGGTATGGGAAGGGGACACCGGTAACAATAGTCTGGACCCGGCCAAAATGCCTGATACCGAACACTCTGACATAATCGAAGGCTCTGCCACCGAAATAACACCTTCAGCCCACGTAATAATGGCCATCATTGCCCCGTGGACAGAACCATTCCTGGCCTACCTAACTAGGCAGGAACTTCCCGAGGACCAAAATGAGGCATGCTGCATAGTGCGGCGATCTAAAGCCTACAGGGTCCACGAGGGAGAGCTGTATAAAAAAGCACTACCAGAGTCCTTCAAAGGTGCATCTCCGAAGAGGAAGCGCGGAAGCTTTTGGCAGAAATTCACGCCGGACTCGGCGGCCACCACGCCGCAGCCCGGGCCCTTGTAAGCAAGGCCTTCCGTATAGGTTTTTATTGGCCGACGGCCCGGGTAGATGCACAGGACTTGGTCCAACGCTGCGTCGGTTGCCATCTTTTTGCAAACCAAATCCACATGCCACCCACCGCCCTCCAAACAATCCCCATTACCTGGCCCTTCGCGGTCTGGGGTTTGACATAGTTGGACACCTTAAAGGGGGAACCCATAAGAAAAAATACTTACTGTTCATGGTGGATAAATTCACCAAATGGATAGAAGCCAAACCTGTTAAAACGGCCGAATCCGGACCGGTGATAAACTTCATATCCGGGGTTGTACACCGTTATGGCGTCCCCCACAGCATCATCACTGACAACGGCACGAACTTCATGGCCGACGAGGTAAAACTCTGGTGCAGCAACATGGGCATCAAGCTCGATTATGCTTCTGTCTATCACCCACAAACTAACGGCCAAGTTGAGTGAGCAAATGGTCTTATCATGAGCGGCATCAAACCCAGATTAGTGCGGTCCTTAAAGGAGTCTAACACGCACTGGGTAGAGGAGCTTGACTCCATACTCTGGGGGCTGTGGATCACGCCGAATCGTACTACCGGATACACACCCTTCTTTATGGTGTACGACTCAGAGGCGGTTCTGCCCTGCGACATAATTCATGACTCACCTCGAGTGCGCATGTACGAAGAAAGAGAAGCCAAGCTCGATCGGCAGGACAGTCTGGACACCCTTGAGGAGGAGCGCGACGTGGCAAAAGCCCGTTCCGCATTCTATAAGCAACAGGCTCGAAGATACCAAAGCAGAGAAGTACGGGCCAAAACTTCTAACGTTGGTGAGCTAGTTCTACGCCCACCGGAGAAGAAAAAGACCAAGCTCGAGCCCAAATGGGAAGGTCCCTTCATTATTGACCAAGTTCTGACCGGTGGAGCGTACCGTCTGCGGGATGCATCGAATAATCAACTTGAGCCGAACCCATGGAACGCAGCCAGGCTCCGAAGATTCTACGCCTAGTGCCGGACTCTATGTTCGTCTCCTTCCTCTGTCCATTTTTTGCATATACATTATCTGTCTTTTCTCTCTTTCTTTCTTTTATTCTTTCTCAAGGCCTTCAAGGGCCAACTTGTGCCTTGCTTACACACTATTGACGTGCTAACCGCGCTCATTATACCTGGGGGCTTCTTACACAGAAGCTTAATTATTTATCTGGGCTTCATGCCCCGCACATGTGTTATTCTTCCGCATGTACCTTTTCTTCGCCATTATATGCATCGATATGACTTAAGTTTTGGCCAAGCTGGGTTGCCTGGCTCTTGTATTTATGCCCTACGTTCCCGTTAATTCGGCTAGGGCATAAGGGGAGCACCTTTGCGATTGTTACTGCCGGGTCAGCCGGATGTGTACCTCAGACTGGGTGAAGCCGAAAGCTAGCGTTCTTAAGGGAATATTCGGTCGGTGAACAAAAGATGATTTTTATTTATTTCCATATGTGCCCCCAGATGTTTTTGCCTGCGTCTCCTCTCGCAGTCCAGAGATGCACTTTAAGGCATGCGTACCCAGGGAAAGGAACCCTTAACGGAACTATTCTCCCTGGAAGATGTTTCTTACTACCCATGTAATATAACATAACTAGTTGGGTACTTGTCTGTTCAAGCACTAATGACCCCTACGCCTGGTTTCCACGCATACCCCGGTTCTTATATAACTGAGGGGGTATTCGGATACACTCCGGACTATCGGGTCCCGAGGTGGAAGCGAAAAGGTCCGCCATGACAAATGATTTACAATCCGGCTAGAAGGCATTATACATGTCACTTTAATTACATAGTCATCTAGACTGACTAAATTCCTCTTCTATACCATCCAACGGGCTGTCTAGCCTACAATCCTGTTGGGAATACTTTGCGACTAACGGGGATCTCTTTCCCATCGGGCCCCACAGGTCCGACCTCGGCCATGTGGTTTGGGTCAGCCTTGGTATACCGCGTCTTCACCATGGCCTAGGCTTCCCTGGCACCTTGACGGCAGGCCGATATCTTCCATAATCGAAAGCGCCGCCATGCTCCCTTGAGCTTCTTCGCAAGCTCTCCAATGCCTGCTGGCAGGGAGACGGATGGCCACAAGGCCCGGGCAATATTTTGCATCACCTGCTGAACTTGTTCATTCAGTTGTGAGAGCTCGGGTAGAAGATCACCCGCAGACCCAGGCATCTCCTCCGCGGGACGACCCGTCAGCATACCTGCAGACAGAACTCTATTAGCCGGCTTCTTCGCCGCACTCTTTTAAGGGTTTGTTCAATCACTTACTAAAATTGCCGCGTCGAAGCCGCTTATTCTCCTTCACGGAGTCCGCAAGCTGGGCTCGAACATCTTTCAGTTCCACGCTCAGCTTGGTATTGGCGTCTTGGAGATTGTTTTTCTCCTGCATGACCTTAGTTAGCACGCGTTCGCCAGCCTTTAGCTGTCGTACGACATGCTGGTCCTCCGGATTCTCTCCGGAGTCATATGCAATATCTATTGTTAGATCCGCAGCCATGCCGCACACTATATGGTACCTATCATTCTTTGAAACAAATGTTACTAGCTGGGGACTTTTCAGGTTCCTTCAATGCGGCAACGGCGGCCCGAAGTTGGGTCTTGCATTCCTCCATCTCCTGTGACAGTCGAGTATTCTTCTCTGTAAGAACCTGCATAATAAATGATACTTAAATTAGTTGTGCCAACTATTTCAAGTGTCAGGGGCTACTGATATATATACTCATCAAATTTTCTTACCCGTACATCCTTTACATACTGGTCTGTGGCTCTGGCTAGACCATTTTGAGCAGCACGGATATACGCATCTCCTGAGTTGAATGCATCAAACGCCTCTTGGGAGAAACAAGCGTCACGGAGTACGGCTCGGCGAAGCCTGTGATTCATGACACTCTCCACTTCGGAATTCGTAGCGGATATCTTATCCGCATCCTCTGTAGAAGGAGCATCCCGAGTTTGCCTCGTGTTAGCTTCCGCCTCTGTGTCCGGCCCTGGAGCGCGACTGGTAGAGGCGTGATCGGCGGCCTCTCCGGATATTGTCCGGCGAGCGTTCTTCCTTCTAGGAAACATGGGTTGTCGGTGTCAAAACTGGCGGATCTCGGGTAGGGGGTCCCGGACTGTGCGTCTAGGCTGGATGGTAACATGAGGCAAGGGACACGAAGTTTTACCCAGGTTTGAGCCCTCTCGATGGAGGTAAAACCCTACGTCCTGCTTGATTAATATTGATGATATGGGTAGTACAAGAGTAGATCTACCACGAGATCGAGGAGGCTAAACCCTAGAAGCTAGCCTATGGTATGATTGTTGATGTGTATGTTGTCCTACGGACTAAAACCCTCTGGTTTATATAGACACCGGGTAGGGTTAGGGTTACATAGAGTCGGTTACAATGGTAGGAGATCTGCATATCCGTATCGCCAAGCTTGCCTTCCACGCCAAGGAAAGTCCCTTCCGGACACGGGACGGAGTCTTCAATCTTGTATCTTCATAGTCCAGGAGCCCGGCTGAAGGTATAGTCCGGCTATCCGAACACCCCCTAATCCAGGACTCCCTCACGGGTGTTATTATGTTTTTAAAGACGAAAACCACGGAGTGAGGTGTTGCATCATACCTCTGCGCCGGCGTCTCCATCCGGACCGCCTTCCTTTTTAGCCTGCCCGGCTTTGAAACCCCTTGTTGGCGAGTCGCCGCGGGCTCGGCATGGCGTCCCGAGGGCCTTCCCTATAAAACACCGTTTTTATATGGTAGGTGAAGTGCATAAAAGGAAATCCTTTTAAAAGGTTGGGACTTTGGTCTCATTTACCTGTGAGGCTGGGAGTATCCCAGGGTAGTCGGCTATAATGGCCACCATGGCATCATCACAGCTTAGCTGATAGAAAATCCTATCAATCAGCTCCACGAATATGTACGGATCCTCTTTGAGGTCGGGGTCGAGGACCCATTTAGGATCCTACGGTTTTGGAGGTGGGCTATTGATCTCCCCTACCGCCTTACGCAGTTCCTGCGATGAAACGGCAAGGTAAATATTTATCACGAAAACAAGGGTAGGATGGAAGTCAAAAGAGCAGAAGCTCACCCAGCTTCGAGGGTTGTTCATGGAGAATCCATCCCGTGGCTTGATGCGAAGGAACTCCTCTTCTTCCCCCTTATACAGATCGGATAGAATTTTTTCTAGAGCAGCAACTGAGTCTGGTCCCTTGCGCTCGCAGCGAGTGGCATCATCTTCCCCGTTGAAGTGCCACATGGGGTGGCCTCGATATTGAAGTGGCTGCACCCCCCGCATAATGCTTATTGCCATAACCTCGGTTATGGTCAGTCCTGATTTAGCCAGCAACTTTATCCGGCCCATCAGATAAAATACGTCTCTATCATCTTCCTCCTGTGGGCTCCGTGGGCGCCAGCTTAGGCGTTTCTTCGAAGGGGTGTTGTTGAACTCAGGAAGACCAATCCGGATAGGATCCGGGAGAGGAACATCCTCCATATAAAACCACTCCGAAGGCCAGTCCTCGGACGTCTTCTTCGGGGTACCGGATAGGTATCCGGTCCCGGCGATGCACCATACTTCGGCTCCGCCCACTTGATATATTGATCCCCTCTGTGTACAGGGCACAAGGCAGAACAACTTCTTCCACAGCGCGAAATGAGCTTCGCAGCCCAGAAACAGCTCGCAAAGGGCTACGAAACCAGCGATGTGCAGTATGGAGGCAGGGGTGAGGTTGGGCAACTGGAGGCCGTAGAACTCCAAGAGCCCTCGGAGAAATGGATGGATTGGAAATCCGAGTCCCCTTAACAAATAAGGGACAAGGCATACCCGCTCTCCCTTAGAGGGGTTGGGAAAGCTTTCCGCTTGCTCCCCGCCATTATAGGTGGCGAGCCCGGCTCGAACCGGGACCATATACGCTGGAGGGAGGAATCCTTTGGTCTGTAGCTTCACTAATTGGCTGTATGGGATGGAACACTTCTCCCAATCTCCGGGCTTGGGGCTGCGGGAGCGCGAGGAGGAGCTGCGCTGGCCGGCCATGTTGGGATGGATTTTTTCGGGCACGCTCCGATGAATGCTCGCTGAGGAAGGATGGTGTGGTTTGGATATGAGGATCCTCGTCTCTTTAATAGATAGTTCATTCACATAGATGGGCTAGAAAATGTAAAAACACCCTGGCTCCTCACATTCGCTTGACACGTGGAAGATGGCCATTATTGGACGCAGAAGCCAAGAAGCGCAACATTTACGAGAAGCCGGACACTATTTAACAGGTACTCGGAGTTTGAAGAAGAACCCGCCTTGCAATGCCGAAGACAATCTGCGCGCCGGACTCATCGTCATTGAAGCCTCGTTCGGGGGCTACTGAGGGAGTCCTGGATTAGGGGGGTATCCGGACAGCCGGACTATATCCTTTGGCCGGACTGATGGACTATGAAGATACAAGATTGGAGACTTCATCCCGTGTCCGGATGGGACTTTCCTTGGCGTGGAAGGCAAGCTTGGCAATTCGAATATGTAGATCTCCTTCCTTGTAACCGACTCTGTGTAACCCTAGCCCCCTCCGGTGTCTATATAAACAGGAGGGTTTAGTCCGTAGGAAAACATACAATCATACCATAGGCTAGCTTCTAGGGTTTAGCCTCTCTGATCTCGTGGTAGATCAACTCCTGTACTACTCATATCATCAAGAACAATCAAGCAGGACGTAGGGTATTACCTCCATCAAGAGGGCCCGAACCTGGGTAAACATCGTGTCCCCGATCTCCTGTTACCATCTGCCTAGACGCATAGTTCGGGACCCCCTACCCGAGATCCGCCGGTTTTGACATCGACACCGACGCTCAGCTCGAGCACGATGAGCGTCCGCCATGGAGACGACGGAGCGACGAACTGATGGAAGGGAAGCTATGGCGCACCCCTGCCTGGCGCGCCAAATGTCGGATGTGGGGCTCCGGCTAACCCTTAAGGTTCGAACACATGGGCACAGGAGAAGTCTTTCCCTCCTACCGATCTACGCTGTAGCTCGCTAGATCTCGTGGACGAACTCGACGAACTCACAACACAGAAAGACACAGGGTTTATACTGGTTCGGGCCACCGTTGTGGTGTAATACCCTACTCCAGTGTGGTGGTGGTGGATTGCCTCTTGGGCTGATGATGAACAATACAAGGGAAGAACAGCCTCTTGAGGTTGAGGTGTTCTTGCGCGTATGAACTTGTGTGTGTCTCTGGGTCTCATCCCCCCTCTACAATGGTGGTGGCTAGTTCTATTTATGGAGGCCCTGGTCCTCTTCCCAAATATCGAGCGGGAAGGGAGCCAACAATGGTGGGCTAATTTGAAGGGGGACAGCTAGTACAAGATATCCTGACAAAAGCGGTCCTCGCCTGCACAAAGCTCTGGTGGCAACACTATCTTGGCCTCCATGATGACCTTCGTCTTGCAGTCCATGGCCTTGGTCTTGTTGCACCGAAATGTCAACCTTTGCCTGATGCCTCGGTACTCCGCGGTTGCGCCTGCCCCCTTTGCACCAAAGAGGAAACAAGCACGCTGCGCGCGCTGGCGCCCGCCTGGTGTCGATCGTCATGGCTCACGTCACGAGAGCCTCATGAGGTTCGCCTCGCCTTGATATCTCCGCCCCTCATGAGCCTGCCTGACTAGGCCGCTCGGGAGGAGGTCTTGCGCCGTCCGCCTCGCGAGGGTCTTGGATTCTTTGTTGGTGAAGGTGGGCGTACGGCCTGTTGGCTCCGCCACGTCGCGGGCCGCAGGCAGGCAAGTCTGGGACCCCTGTTCCCAGAATGCCGACAGGTCTCTTGGAGATCCATATGATGTAACTCTTTTTGCGGTGTGTTTGTAGGGATCGATGAACTTTGAGTTTATGATCAGATCTATCTTTTCATATATCCATGAAATTATTTGAGTTTCTTTGATCTCTTTTATGCATGATTGCTTATAGCCTCGTATTTCTTCTCTGATATTTGGGTTTTGTTTGGCCAACTTGATCTATTTATCTTGCAATGGGAAGAGGTGCTTTGTAGTAGATTCGATCTTACAGTGCTTGATCCCAGTGACAAAAGGGGAACCGACACGTCTGTATCATTGCTACTAAGGATAAAACGATGGGGTGTATACCTACATAGATAGATCTTGTCTACATCATGTCTCATTCTTATTGCATTAATCCGTTTCTCCATGAACTTAATACACTAGATGCATGCTGGATAGTGGTCGATGTGTGGAGTAATAGTAGTAGATGCATGCAGGAGTCGGTCTACTAATCTTGGATGTGATGCCTATGTAATGATCATTGTCTGGATATTGTCATGAGTATTTGAAGTTCTATCAATTTCCCAACAGTAATTTGTTCACCCACTGTTTGCTATTTTTCTCAAGAGAAGCCACTAGTGAAACCTACGGCCCCCGGGTATCTTTCTTATATATTTGCCGTTGCGATCTACTTTTCCTTTGCTTTTATTTTCAGATCTATTAATCCAAAAATACTTTGCTGCACTTTATTTTATTTGTGATCTATTTATTCAATCTATTTCAACTTTGTATCGTCCATGCACCAATCTCTGGCACCGTTACCCGAAAGGGATTGACAACCCCTTTAACATGTCTGGTTGCGAGTATTTGTTATTTGTGTGCAGGGGTTGTTTACGTTGTGTTGCTTGGTTCTCCTATTGGTTCGATAACCTTGGTTTCATATCTGAGGGAAATACCTACCGCCGCTGTGCTCCATCATCCCTTCCTCTTTGGAGAAATACCGCCGCAGAGGCCATGGCACGGGCTCAGTTGCTGCTGAGGTTTCCGCCAGTGGCCGAGCAGATGGACGAATGGCATGCCACCATCCAAAGTCTGCTCGGTTTCACCGAGGCTGGGGGCTCGTAGCAAGCTGGCCCGCCACGGCCTCCCCAAGCGACGACGGCGGCTCGTGCTGCTGGCCATACGGAAGGGGCCACCCCCATGGTGCAGGCCCGGCCATGGCAGCCAGCACGAGCCGAACAGAATTAAGAACCCGATGACGTATCGATGGCCTCCTCTGACCCTCGATCACGTCCTGGCCGACGGCGAGTCCCAGAGGATAGGCGGAGGGGATACGTGCACGTCGCCGTCGAGCGACGCCGCGACGACCACTGCCGGACCGATGGGTGTGACAGCCCCGACATCGATGAATCTGCGCTCGGTATTGGCGGGTGCCTACCTTTGGAGGTTGGTGTTGGGGAACGTAATAATTTCAAAAAATTCCTACGCACACGCAAGATCATGGTGATGCATAGCAACGAGAGGGGAGAGTGTTTTCCACGTACCCTCATAGACCGAAAGCGGAAGCGTTAGCACAACGCGATTGATATAATCGTACGTCTTCACGATCCGACCGATCAAGTACCAAACATACGGCACCTCCGAGTTCAGCACACGTTCAGCCCAATGACATCCCTCGAACTCCAGTCCAGCCGAGTGTTGAGGGAGAGTTTCGTCAGCACAACGGCATGGTGACGATGTTGATGTTCTACCGACGATGGTGGAGGGGGGCACCGCACACGGCTAAGAGATCAATGATCAATTGTTGTGTCTATGGGGTGCCCCTGCCCCTGTATATAAAGGAGCAAGGGGGTGTGGCCGGCCATAGGAGGAGCCGCGCAGGAGGAGTCCTACTCCCACCGGGTGTAGGACTCCCCTCCTTTTTCCTAGTTGGATTGGGACTTGGGGAGGAAGCAGTGGAGGAGAAGGAAGGAAGGGGGGCACCGCCCCCCTCTCCTTGTCCTATTCGAACTAGGGGGGAGGGGCGCGCGGCCAGCCCTTGCCTCCTCTCATCTCTTCCACCTAGGCCCACTAAGGCCCATTTGATTCTCGGGGGGTTCCTGTAACCTCCCGGTACTCCGTTAAAATCCCGATTTTACCCGGAACACTTCCAATATCCAAACATAGGCTTCCAATATATCAATCTTCATGTCTCAACCATTTCGAGACTCCTCGTCATGTCCGTGATCACATCCAGGACTCCGAACAACCTTCGGTACTTCAAAACATATAAACTCATAATATAACTGTCATCGTAACGTTAAGCGTGCGGACCCTACGGCTTCGAGAACTATGTAGACATGACCGAGACACATCTCTGGTCAATAACCAATAGCGGAACCTGGATGCTCATATTGGTTCCTACATATTCTACGAAGATCTTTATCGGTCAAACCACATAACAACATACGTCATTCCCTTTGTCACCGGTATGTTACTTGCCCGAGATTCAATCGTAGTTCAATCTCGTTACTAGCAAGTCTCTTTACTCGTTCCGTAATACATCATCCCGCAACTAACTCATTAGTTTCAATGCTTGCAAGGCTTAAGTGATGTGCATTACCGAGAGGGCCCAGAGATACCTCTCCGACAATCGGAGTGACAAATCCTAATCTTGAAATACGTCAACCCAACAAGTACCTTCGGAGACACTTGTAGAGCACCTTTATAATCACCCAGTTACGTTGTGATGTTTGGTAGCACACAAAGTGTTCCTCCGGTAAACGGGAGTTGCATAATCTCATAGTCATAAGAACATGTATAAGTCATGAAGAAAGCAATAGCAACATAATGATCATGTGTTAAGCTAACAGAATGGGTCATGTCAATCACATCATTCTCCTAATGATGTGATCCCGTTAATCAAATGACAACTCATGTATATGGTTAGGAAACTTAACCATCTTTGATCAACGAGCTAGTCAAGTAGAGGCATACTAGTGACACTCTGTTTGTCTATGTATTCACACATGTATTATGTTTTCGGTTGTTACAATTCTAGCATGAATAATAAACATTTATCATGATATAAGGAAATAAATAATAACTTTATTATTGCCTCTAGGGCATATTTCCTTCAGTTGGGTGCCCTGCCTTTACTCTTGATCTGCGGCAAGTCCGTTAGCCGTCCGTTCGCACATTCAAGCCAGAGATACCTGAGAAGTATGATGGAAGGCTGATCCCGGCAGAGTTTCTGAGCATCTACACCATCGCTATTCAGGCTGCCGGGGGGGAGAGATGAGAAGGTGTTTGCCAACTACTTCCCTTTGGCTCACATGTCTAATGTGAGGTCTTGGCTGATGCACCTGCCGGAGAACTCCATTTCATCGTGGGCTGACCTGTGCCATGACTTCATTGGCACCTTCACCGGCGACCACCAAGAGCCGGGCAGACCCAGTGACCTGCAGCTTCACCAACAGAAGGAAGGAGAGAACCTCCGTAAGTATTTACAGAGATTCAGTAAAGTACATAGGAACATCCCAAATATCCATCCGGCAGCTGTGATAGCTGCCTTCCAGTCCAATCTGCGCAACCGCCGGATTCGTCCCAAGATGAACGTGCGGTTTCCCAAGACTGTGATGGAGCTCTACACCTTGGTGGATAAGTGTGCTCATATGGAGGAGGGAAGGAAGTTGCCCGGAGAGGAATATTGCACCAACATTGATTCAGAGGACGATGATGAATCAATCAGTCAGAAGAAGAGCAAGAAGCGCAGCAAGAAGCGGAAGGATAAGGTAGTGATGACTGTTGAAGGACCGAGTGCACCTACTATCGTCAAGAAGGCCAAGGCTAAGGTCCCCGACAAGAAAGATGCCGTGTGCACTGACTGCCGGGAGGCCGCAGCTGCCAAGAAGGCTGGGAAAGTGTTGGGGAACGTAGCATGCAATTTTGAAAAAATTCCTACGATCACACAAGATCTATCTAGGAGATTGATAGCAACGAGAGGGGGAGAGTGTGTCCACGTACCCTCGTAGACCGAAAGCGGAAGCGTTAGGTTAACACGGTTGATGTCGTCGAACGTCTTCATGATCCAACCGATCTAAGTACCGAACGTACGCACCTCTGTGTTCATCACACATTTAGCTCGATGACGTCCCTCGAGCTCTTGATCCAGTAGAGGGTCGAGTGAGAGTTCCAACAGTACGACGGTGTGGTGACGGTGATGGTGATGTGATCCGTAAAGGGCTTCGCCTAAGCACTACGACGCTATGATCGGAGGAATAAACTATGGAGGGGGGCACCGCACACAGCTAAGAGAAATCTTGGTGCACCTTCGGGGTGCCCCTGCCCCTGTATATAAAGGGGGGCAGGAGGAAGCCGGTGGCCAGGAGGGGACCGCCAAGGGGGAGTCCTACTTGGACTCCTAGTCCAAGTAGGATTCACACCCCCCCTTTTCCTTTCTCCACCGGAGGGAATAGGAAGGAGAGGGAGAGGGAAAGGGAAGGGGGGCGCCCCCTCCTCCTTGTCCTATTCGTACTCCCTAGGAGAGGGGCGCACGCTGATACGTCTCCAACGTATCTATAATTTTTGATTGCTCCATGCTATATTATCTATTGTTTTGGACTATATTGGGCTTTATTTTCCACTTTTATATTATTTTTGGGACTAACCTATTAACCGGAGGCCCAGCCCAGAATTATTGTTTTTTTGCCTATTTCAGTGTTTCGAAGAAACGGAATATCAAACGGAGTCCAAACGGAATGAAACCTTCGGGAACGTGATTTTCTCACCGAACGTGATCCAGGAGACTTGGACCCTACTCCAAGGAGTCAAAGCGGCGGTCACGAGGGTGGGGACGCGCCCACCCCCCTAGGGCGCGCCCCCTGCCTTGTGGGCCCCTCGGTGATCCACCGACGTACTCCTTCCTCCTATATATACCTGCCTACCCCCAAACGATCAGAACAGGAGCCAAAAACCTAATTCCACCGACGCAACTTTCTGTATCCACGAGATCCCATCTTGGGGCCTGTTCCGGAGCTCCGCCGGAGAGGGCCGTTATCACGGAGAGCTTCTACATCATCATAGCCCCTCCGATGAAGTGTGAGTAGTTTACCTCAGACCTTCGGGTCCATAGTTAGTAGCTAGATGGCTTCTTCTCTCTTTTTGGATCTCAATACAAAGTTCTCCCCCTCTCTCGTGGAGATCTATTCGATGTAATCTTCTTTTTGCGGTGTGTTTGTTGAGATCGATGAATTGTGGGTTTATGATCAAGTCTATCTATGAATAATATTTGAATCTTCTCTGAATTCTTTTATGTATGATTGGTTATCTTTGCAAGTCTCTTCGAATTATCTGTTTGGTTTGGCCAACTAGATTGGTAGTTCTTGCCATGGGAGAAGTGCTTAGCTTTGGGTTCGATCTTGCGGTGTCCTTTCCCAGTGACAGAAGGGGCAACAAGGCACGTATTGTATCGTTGCCATCGAGGATAACAAGATGGGGTTTATTTCATATTGCATGAATTTATCTCTCTACATCATGTCATCTTGCTTAAAGTGTTACTCTGTTTTTAACTTAATACTCTAGATGCATGCTGGATAGCGGTCGATGAGTGGAGTAATAGTAGTAGATGCAGAATCATTTCGGTCTACTTGTCACGGACGTGATGCCTATATACATGATCATGCCTAGATATTCTCATAACTATGCTCAATTCTGTCAATTGCTCAACAGTATTTTGTTCACCCACCATAGAATACTTATGCTCTTGAGAGAAGCCACTAGTGAAACCTATGGCCCCTGGGTCTATTCTCATCATATCAATCTCCATCACTTTAATCTTGCTTTGCTTTTTTACTTTGCCTTTTACTTTTCACTTTGCATCTCTATACCAAAAATACCAAAATAATTATATCTATCAGATCTCACTCTCGTAAGTGACCGTGAAGGGATTGACAACCCCTAATCGCGTAGGTTGCGAGTAGCTATCGTTTTGTGCAGGTACGAGGGACTTGAGCGTGGCCTCCTACTGGATTGATACCTTGGTTCAAAAAAACTAAGGGAAATACTTACGCTACTCTGCTGCATCATCCTTTCCTCTTCGGGGAAATCCAACACAAGCTCAAGATGTAGCACGCGCGGCTTCCCTCTCTCTCCCTTTAGGCTCATGTAGGCCCAACATTTCCCTGTGGGGTTCCGGTAACCCCTCGGTACTCCGAAAAAATACCCGAATCAGTCGGAACGATTCCGATGTCTCAATACCACCTTCCAATTTATTAATCTTTACCTCTCGACCATATCAAGACTCCTCGTCATGTCCGTGATCTCATCCGGGACTCCGAACAAACTTTGGTAACCAAAACACATCACTCATAATTCAAATCATCATCGAACGTTAAGCGTGCGGACCCTATGGGTTCAAGAACTATGTAGACATGACTGAGACACATCTCCGGTCAATAACCAATAGCGGAACCTGGATGCTCATATTGGTTCCTACATATTCTACGAAGATCTTTATCGGTCAAACCACATAACAACATACGTCATTCCCTTTGTCATCGGTATGTTACTTGCCCGAGAATCGATCGTCGGTATCCTCATACCTAGTTCAATCTCGTTACCGGCAAGTCTCTTTACTCGTTCGGTAATGCATAATCCCGCAACTAACTCATTAGTCACATTGCTTGCAAGGCTTATAGAGAAGTGCATTACCGAGAGGGCCTAGATATACCTCTCCGATACACAGAATGACAAATCCTAATCTTGATCTATGAAAAATCAACAAACACCTTCGGGGACACCTGTAGAGCATCTTTATAATCACCCAGTTACATTGTGACGTTTGATAGCACACAAGGTGTTCCTCAGGTATTCGGGAGTTGCACAATCTCATAGTCAGAGCAATATGTATAAGTCATGAAGAAATCAATAGCAATAAAACTAAATGATCATAATGCTAAGCTAACAGATGGGTCTTGTCCATCACATCATTCTCTAATGATGTGATCCCGTTCATAAAATGACAACACATGTCTATGGTCAGGAACCTTAACCATCTTTGATTAACGAGCTAGTCAAGTAGAGGCATACTAGGGACACTCTGTTTTGTCTATACATTCACACATGTACTAAGTTTTCGGTCAATACAATTCTTGCATGAATAGTAAACATTTATCGTGATATAAGGAAATATAAATAACAACTTTATTATTGCCTCTAGGGCATATTTCCTTTAGTCTCCCACTTGCACTAGAGTCAATAATCTAGATTACATAGTAATGATTTCTAACACCCATGGAGTCTTGGTATTGATCATGTTTTGCTCGTGAGAGAGGCTTAGTCAACGGGTCTGCAACATTCAGATCCGTATATATATTGCAAATCTCTATGTCTCCCTCCCTGACTTGATCGCAGATGTAATTGAAGCGTCTCTTGATGTGTTTGGTTCTCTTGTGAAATCTGGATTCCTTCGCCAAGGCAATTTCTCCAGTATTGTCACAAAAGATTTACATTGGACCCGATGCACTTGGTATTACACCTAGATTGGATATGAACTCCTTCATCCAAACTCCTTCATTTGTTGCTTCCGAAGAAGCTATGTACTATGCTTCACACGTAGATCCCGCCACGACGCTCTGCTTGGAACTGCACCAACTGACAGCTCCACTATTCAATATAAATACGTATCCGGTTTGTGACTTAGAATCATCCGGATCAGTGTCAAAGCTTGCATCGATGTAACCATTTACGACAATCTCTTTGTCACCTCCATAAACGAGAAACATATCCTTAGTCCTTTTCAGGCATTTAAGGATGTTCTTGACCGTTGTCCAGTGATTCACTCCTGGATTACTTTGGTACATCCCTGCTAAACTTATAGCAAGGCACACATCAGGTCTAGGGCACATCATTGCATACATGATGGAACCTATAGCTGAGGCAGTGGTCGGGCATTGAGTCTAACTCAACTTCACACCTTGTAACACAGGCAAGAACCCTTTCTTTGACTGGTCCATTTTCAAATTCTTCAAAACTTTATCAAGGTATGTGCTTTGTGAAAGTTCAATTAAGCGTCTTGATCTATCTCTATAGATCTTGATGCCCAATATATAAGCATTTTCACCGAGGTCTTTCATTGAAAAATTCTTATTCAATTATCCTTTATGCTATCCAGAAATTTTGTATTATTTCCAATCAACGATAGGTCATCCACATATAATATTAGAAATGCTACAGAGCTCCCACTCACTTTCTTGTAAATATAGGCTTCTCCAAAAGTCTGTATAAAACCATATGCTTTGATCACACTATCAAAGCGTATATTCCAACTCTGAGAGGCTTCCACGAGTCCATAAATCGATCGCTGGAGCTTGCACACTCTGTTAGCACCTTTAGGATAGAAAAAACTTTCTGGTTGCGTCATATACAACTCTTCTTTAAGTTATCCATTAAGGAATGCAATTTTGACATCCATCTGCCAAATTTCATAATCATAAAACGCGGCAATTGCTAACATGATTCGGACAGACTTAAGCATCGCTATGGTGAGAAGGTCTCATCGTAGTCAACTCCATGAACTTGTCGAAAACCTTTCGCAACAAGTCGAGATTTGTAGACAGTTACATTACCGTCAGCATCAGTCTTCTTCTTGAAAATCCATTTATTCTCTATGGCTTGCCTATCATCGGGCAAGTCAACCGAAGTCCACACTTTGTTCTCATACGTGGATCCCATCTCTGATTTCATGGCCTCAAGCCATTTCATGGAATCTGGGCTCATCATCACTTCCTCATAGTTCGTAGGTTCGTCATGGTCTAGTAACATGACTTCCAGAACAGGATGACCGTACCACTCTGGTGCAGATCGTACTCTAGTTGACCTACGAGGTTCGGTAGTAACTTGTCGGCATTCTGGGTACGGGGGTTCCCAGACTTTCCTGCCTGCAGCCTGCGGCGTGGCTCGAGTGGGGGCCCAGTGCGGCCCAGCTTCATCAGCTCAAGCTCAAGACCCTCGCAAGGGGCCAAGCCTTGCGGGGCGGACGACAGGAAGCTTCCTCGGGAGCAGCCTCATCAGGCAGGCTCGCGAGGAGGCGGAGAGATCAAGGCAGGGGCACCTCGCGAGGAACCCGTGACGCAAGCCATGGCGATCGAGATCAGGCGGGCGCCGGCCTGTGCAGTGTCCTTGTTTCCCCTTGGGTGCAAAGGGAACAAGCACAGTCCAAGGCATCGGGCAAAGGTTACCATTCTGGTGCAACGAGACCAAGACCAGCAGAGCGGCAGGATGGAGGTCACCGTGGAGCCCAAGACGGCGTCATCACCAGTGCTTTTTGGCAGTCGAAGACCCCTTCAAAATGGCCAATTGTTGGCACCCTTCCCGCTCATTATTTGGGAAGAGGACCAGGGCCTCTATAAATGGGACTAGCCCCCGGGGAGAAAAAAGGGGGGAGAGAAGAGAAAGAGAGAGAGAGAGATCCGGACCAAGTAGAACACACTGCACCAGCTCAAGAACTCCTCTCGCGAGGCCGTTCTTCCCCCTGTATTGTTCATCATCAGCCCCTTAGGCAATCCACCACACCACACACTGGCGTAGGGTATTACACCACATCGGTGGCCCAAACCAGTATAAACCTCGTGTCCTTTGTGTGTTCTTCTTTCCGGTCGAGATTTCTTATGAGCCATAGAAGCGCGAGTCTGTAACATCCCAAATTTTCAATTGGAATGTTATACACCAGATCATCATTGCATATCATATTTATTGCATTCTGGTTGATCCTAGAAATTTCACGCAACTCAAGGACCCTCGGTGAGAGTTGGGGATTTCGTTATTTTCATATTTGAGTTGTCTCAAATATTGAAAATAGGATCATTTGATTTTATTTATTTTATCTTCAATCATTTCTATTATAAAAATTATGAGAGAGGGAATAAAATGACTTTCCCAAAATAAAGAAATATTGAGGATTTAATAAAAAAATCAATTAAGATTGTATTTGGTTCTATTTGCTCTTTTATTTGAATTTAGGAAAAATGTGCGTTTTTCAAAAATTGCATTTAGGCCCCCAAATAAATGTTCATCTTATGCGGCTTGATTTTAGAAGCCGGGGAAAATTTATTCCAGGATTTTTGGAGTCCGTTTAGTATTCCTTTTGTTTTTTTCTGAGCATAACTTTATTTTTAAAAAAGAAACCGACCTACGGGCCGTGTCTGACCTGGACACTAGCCCGTCCAGCTTTATAAGCCGGGGAGGCCTAGCCGGACCCCCCCAAACCCTAGCCGCCCTAGCCCCGCGCCGCCGCCGCCTTTGCCGCGCCGCCACCGCCTTTGCCGCCGCCGCCGCTGCCCCTCGCCACTGCGCCCCGCCGCCGCCGCCCCGCGCCGCCGCGCCGCCGTTCGCCGGACCGCCGGAGGTAGTTTTTTTTCTTTTCGCCCCGGTTTTTTTTCGAAAAACCGTTCGATTTTTCCAACGGTTTTGTTCATTTTTTTTAGTTTCGGTTTTTTAAATAGATCAGTTTTTTCGGTTTATTTAAATAGCGAGTGTTCGCCCGTTCGTTCGTTTTGACGAACGTTCATCGTTTTTCTTTTTCTTGGATTAAATCCGCGATTTTTCTGATCGCGATCTCTAATCCGATTTTCATTTTAGTCTAACTTTTCGCTCGTTTATCGGAATCAGGCGATTCAAGCACCTAGAGTTTCGTCTCGAAACTCTCTTTTCGTTTAACCAACTTAAACAAGTTTTTGCCACTGTAAAATTGCCCTAGATACAGAATAGTAAACGAAGCCTATTTCTTTTGCCGTTTGTCTTTCGTTGCTTCGTTCGATTTGATTCTTTTTGCCAACCGGAGTTCTTAAGTTGAATTTTCTGGTTAGATCTCTTATTTGAGTTTTACCCGTGCATTAGTTGAGTACTTATTGTATGCTTGTTTGTTTGCGATAGAGTACCCGGAGTGCGCCACTTGTTACTTCGAATCGCTAGGTTTCCCGGATCATCAGCAAGGCAAGTAACACTTTGATCATACCTCCTACTACCCAGTTTTATTGCATTAGATCAATCCTCACACATTGCATGATTAGGATCTAATTAAAATTGTGGGTTTGGGAAGTAGTTGAGGTAGTACCTATTACCTGTTTATTATCAAACCTTTGGGAGTTACTTCTACATTTGCTTATTATGCCATGCTATGCTAGTAGACGTGGATTGGGTGAGTGTATCCATGACAGATGTGAGATTGTTAATTAATGGTTTATTTAAGGTGGCAACTTAAACACACATCTGGGTGGATTGAGGTACCTGGGTATTCCAGGATTGCCTGTTTTTTTGGACCGCCACCTAGGCTCAAAGGGATCATGAGATTATTCATGCTAGAAACTTCTATGTGCAGCCACAAGCTATTATGGGCTCTAGCATATTTGACTAAGTCTACCCATCGTAAGGTGCTAGCGCTTCTGAAAGACTATGTCTCGGTCATCCGTTCCTCAAACACCATGTAGTGCGAGAAATCCAACGGAGGAGATCGAGACTTGTGGGGAAAAGTGCGCAAACCTATGCAGAGTGTATAAACTAATCATGGTTAGCCGTGTCCCCGATTATGGACATCTTGAGTATCTAGTACCTGGATTATCATGTGAATCTCAACATGTTACTGTAAAATTAATTTTGATGGGTTTGTTTAATGACGATGCTTAATTGGGATTGAGAATGCTGTCAACCATTCTCAATGTTTAACAACCACCATGATAGTTAAATAAATATATTCATTTGCAGTAGGGAAAAATTGGCTTTACGCAAAACTGTAACCATAGAGCCTTCCACCAGCCAAATATGCATATAGAATAGATGTTTCATTCCATTATTCTCTATGTGTTACCTTGCCAGCATATTCCATGTGCTGACCCATTTCAGGCTGCAACGTTAATGTTGCAGACTTTTCAGACGACGATTAAGGAGTTTTAGGTTGTGGTTCTATACTCAGTGATGCCGTTGGAGTTGATGGACTCACTTATATTCCAAGCCTTCCGCTATTACCGTTATTAGATGGCCTTAAGCCATATT
The DNA here is from genome assembly GCF_003073215.2 of Triticum urartu. Classification (NCBI taxonomy): domain Eukaryota; kingdom Viridiplantae; phylum Streptophyta; class Magnoliopsida; order Poales; family Poaceae; genus Triticum; species Triticum urartu. The sequence continues at coordinate 431,188,768 of NC_053027.1, read as the reverse complement.
TATTGTAATAAGTTCTCTTTTGAGACACTCGATGTAATAAGTGTGTGATTTCTACTCTGTTATAAATCCTTCAAGTACTGTGTGGTGTCAGCATTACTGATCCAGGGATGACACCGGAGCACAGAGATTGGACCGTTTGAGGTCTGGTCGCTACAAGATGGTATCAGAGCACACGCTGACTGTAGGACACGACCACTAAGCTAAAGACCTAGGTCACTACTCACTCTCTTCTCTTTATGACTTCTCATCTTGTCATCTCTTTTAGGATGGCGAATGCAAGGAACAAGTTCACTCAACCAGATGAAGATACACCTTTTGGACGTCATTTGAAGGAAGTCACTAGATACCTGAACATAGGAGTACCAAGCTTCACCGGCACCTACAACGCCACTTTACCTAAAGAAGAGCACTGGATCATCCAATTGATCCAGCAGCAGAACACATTGATGCAGTTACTAGTCCAGAATCAGAATTAGGGGAACAACAACAACAACCCACCACCACCACATGTTGATCACTTAGCCCTTTTTCTTAGGCTGAATCCGCCGGTGTTTTCTAGTAGCACCGAGCCGATAGTAGCAGATGATTGGCTCCGCAAGACAGCTAGAGAGTTGACCACAGCAGGATGCACGGATGCGGAAAAGGTGAAGTTTGCCGCACATCAGCTTGAAGGACCCGCAGCATCATGGTGGGAGAATTTCACAGCCACTTTCCCTGTCGACACTGTCATGTGGGACCAGTTTCAGCAGGCTTTTCGTACTCCCCATGTTTCAGCAGGAGCTATGGCCATGAAGAAGCGAGAGTTTCGCAACTTACGCCAAGGAGGACGGACAGTTGGCCACTATGTGGAGGACTTTAGTAAGTTAGCACGTTATGCCCCAGATGACGTTGCTACGGATGCAGCTAAACAGGAGAAGTTTCTGGAAGGACTGAATGATGAGTTGAGCATGCAGTTGATGGTAGCAACCTTCAACAACTACCAGGAGTTGGTAGATTGTGCTCTCATGATTGAAGGGAAACAGCAGCAAATTAAGAATCGCAAGAGGAAGTATGGACAAGGAAAGTACAATTCTGGGGCTCATCAGAAGCCACGTTCTACCCCTAGACCGGGAGGACATTTCTAGCATACCCATGGAGGAGGTAGCTCGCACCATCACAATGGCCCCAAGATTGGTAATGGGAATGGAGGAAGCAACGGCCAGAACCGCACCATCCCATCGACCCCAGCCAAGAAAGACCTGAGCCAAGTCACTTGCTTTAAGTGCCAGAAGACCGGACATTTATGCCAACGAATGTCCTGAATCACAGAATGGAAATGGCAATGGAAGCTCTGGGAAGAAGCCGAACCCTTTCAACAGGGGACAGGTGAACCACGTTAATGTGGAGGAGGTTGAAGAGTAGCCGGATGCAGTAATCGGTAAGTTTTTGGTTAAGTCATTCACTGCACTCGTTCTTTTCGATACTGGTGCATCGCATTCATACATATCAAGGGGATTTGTGGATAAGTATAAACTGCCAATCCAAGCCCTTAGGTCACCCATGTTAGTAACCTCGCCTGGAGCAGAATATATGGCTAGTCTATGGTGTGATCGGTTACCATTAAGGATTGGTAACTACGTATTTCCATCAGACCTAATAGTGTTGGAATCTCAAGGATTGGATGTGATATTAGGCATGGATTGGTTGTCAAAGTATGAAGGGAATATTGAATGTGCCAGTAAGTCGATTTTTCTTACCACCCCAGAAGGGAGAAGGATCAAGTATGTATCCCGGCATGTTCCGAAGAGGACCCAAGTAAATTGTTTAACAGGAGGAAGTACCAATAGTGAAGGATTTCCCTGATGTATTTCCAGAAGAGTTGCCAGGCATGCCACCGGATAGAGATATTGAGTTTTTGATTGAGCTTTTGCCAGGCACAGGGCCAATATCAAAGAGACCATATAGGATGCCCGTAAAGGATTTGGTGGAAATCAAGAAGCAGATTAAGGAGTTACTGGATAGAGGATATATTCGCCCAAGTTCATCGCCTTGGGGATCGCCAGTACTTCTAGTAGAAAAGAAGGATGGATCGTTAAGGATGGTTGTTGATTATTGAGGATTGAATGAAGTAACCATCAAGAACAAGTACCCACTACCGATGATCAATGATCTGTTTGATCGATTGCAAGGAGCTAAGGTATTTTCCAAGATCGATTTGCAATCAGGATATCATCAGTTGAAGATTCGGGAACAGGATATACCCAAGACGGCTTTTACCACCAGGTATGGGCTGTACGAGTATACCATTATGTCATTTGGTCTGACTAACGCACCTGCATATTTTATGAACATGATGAACAAAGTGTTTATGGAGTTCTTGGATAAGTTCGTCGTAGTGTTCATTGATGATATCCTAGTTTACTCGAAGAATGAAGAGGAGCATAAGGAGCATTTGCGTTTGGTTCTTGGAAAGCTCAGAGAACATCAGTTATATGCCAAGTTTAGCAAATGTGAGTTTTGGTTGAAAGAAGTTGGATTTCTCAGACACGTTATATCCGGAGAAGGTATAGCAGTAGATCCCACTAAAGTTGATACCGTGACCAAGTGGGAAGCACCAACCACAGTTAGAGAGATCCGGAGTTTTCTTGGACTCGCAGGATACTACTGGAGGTTTATTGAGAATTTATCAAAGATTGCGAAGCCTATGACGGAGTTGTTGAAGAAGGATACCAAGTTCATATGGACTGAGGAATGTGAGGCTAGTTTTCAGGAGTTGAAGAAACGTTTGGTTACCTCACCAGTGTTGATTTTACCGGATCAGACCAAGGATTATGAGGTGTATTGTGACGCTTCACGTCGAGGACTTGGAACAGTGCTTATGCAGGAAGGAAGAGTTGTTTCATATGCCTCACGACAGCTTAAGCCTCATGAGTTGAATTATGCTACGCATGATTTGGAGTTAGCAGCCGTAGTGCATGCATTGAAAACTTGGAGACATTTTCTTATTGGAAACCATTGCGAGGTTTACACGGATCACAAGAGCTTCTAGTATATTTTCGCACAGAAGGAGTTGAATCTCAGACAAAGGATATGGTTGGAGCTCATCAAGGATTATGATATGAGATTGCATTATCACCCTGGAAAGGCTGACGTAGTAGCTGACGCGTTAAGCCGTAAGAGCCATGTCAACACCTTAATGATGGGAGATTTACCAAGGGAGTTAGCCGAAAATCTTCGATAGCTATGTTTGGAAATAGTCCCGAGAGGCTATGTAGCAGCATTGGAGATTCAGTCTACTTTCATGGATAAGATCAGAGAAGCTCAAATGACTGATAAGGAGATTGCTTCTATTAAGGAGAAAATGAGCAAAGGAAAAGCTAAGGGATTTCGTGAGGATGAGCACGACACCCTATGGTTTGAAGACTGTGTTTATGTGCCAAATGATCCGGAGATCAGGAAGTTAATTTTACAAGAGGCCCATGATTCACCGTATTCGATTCACCTAGGAAATACCAACATGTATTTGGATTTGAAGGATATTTTCTGGTGGACCGGAATGAAGAAGGATATTGCGGAGTATGTAGCAGTTTGTGATGTATGTCAGAGAGTGAAGGCAGAGCATCAGAAGCCAGCAGGATTGCTACAACCATTGCCGATACCCGAATGGAAGTGGGATAAGCTAGGCATGGATTTTATTACAGGATTGCCTAGAACACGTTCAAGCTATGACTCGATATGGATTGTAGTCGATCGTTTGACAAAGGTAGCTCATTTCATTCCAGTGAAGACTACCTATACCAGTGCAAAGTTGGCAAAGATATAGATGACCAGGATCGTATGTCTGCATGGAGTTCCAAGGAGCATTGTATCAGACAGAGGAATCCAGTTTACCTCAAAGTTCTGGAATCAGTTGCACGAGACTTTGGGAACTAGACTGGAGTTTAGCACAGCTTTTCATCCGCGGACAGATGGACAGACTGAGGGAGTCAATCAGATTTTGGAGGATATGCTAAGAGCTTGTGCGCTAGATTACGGATCTAGTTGGGACGAGAATTTGCCGTATGCAGAGTTCTCTTACAACAATAGCTATCAATCCAGTTTGAAGATGGCTCCTTTCGAAGCCTTGTACGGAAGGAGGTGCAAGACCCCATTGTCCTGGGATGAAGTTGGAGATCGCCAGTTGTTTGGACCGGATCTGATAAAGGAATCTGAAAATAAAGTGAAATTAATTCGCGACAGGCTGAAGGTAGCTCAATCCAGGCAGAAGAGTTATGCAGATTCTAAACGCAAGGAGACAGTTTACGAAGTCGGAGACCGAGTTTATCTTCGAGTATCACCACTTCGAGGAGTTAAGCGTTTTGGAGTTAAGGGAAAGTTAGCGCCACGTTTTGTAGGCCCATACAAAGTTTTGGAGCGTATGGGAGAAGTTGCCTATAAGTTGGAATTGCCCGAAGGATTGTCAGGAGTTCACGACGTGTTCCATGTATCCCAGTTGAAGAAGTGCCACGCAGAGATGGCTGAAATACCACTGAGAGATACGGTACCACTGGAAGCGATTCAGTTGGACAGTGATTTAACCTATGAGGAGAAACCAGTTAAGATTCTAGAGTATGCCAGTTGAGTCACCCGTAGCAAGGTTATCAAGTTTTGCAAGGTTCAGTGGAGCCACCACATGGAGGATGAAGCCACCTGGGAACGAGAGGAAGATTTGTTGAAAGACCACCCTCACCTATTTTCTAGCCAACCTGAATCTCGAGGCGAGATTCATCTTAAGGGGGGTAGGTTTGTAACATCCCAAATTTTCACTTGGAATGTTATACACTAGATCATCATTGCATATCATATTTATTGCATTTTGGTTGATCCTAGAAATTTCACGCAATTCAAGGACCCTCGGTGAGAGTTGGGGATTTCGTTATTTTCATATTTGAGTTGTCTCAAATATTGAAAATAGGATCATTTGATTTTATTTATTTTATCTTCAATCATTTCTATTATAAAAATTATGAGAGAGGGAATAAAATGACTTCCCAAAATAAAGAAATATTGAGGATTTAATAAAAAATCAATTAAGATTTTATTTGGTTCTATTTGCTCTTTTATTTGAATTTAGGAAAAATGCGCGTTTTTCAAAAATTGCATTTAGGCCCAAAATAAATGTTCATCCTGTGCGGCTTGATTTTAGAAGCCGGGGAAAATTTATTTTGGGATTTTTGGAGTCCGTTTAGTATTCCTTTTGTTTTTTTTCTAAGCGTAACTTTATTTTCAAAAAAACGCAACCGACCTACGGGCCGTGTCCGACCCGGACACTAGGCCCGTCCGGCTTTATAAGCCGGGGAGGCCCAGCCGGACCCCCCCCCTAACCCTAGCCGCCCTAGCCCCGCGCTGCCGCCGCCTTTGCCGCGCCGCCGCCGCCTTTACCACCGCCGCCATGCTGAGCCGCCGCCGCCGCCCCGCCGCCGCTTCGCCGGACCGCCGGAGGTAGTTTTTTTCTTTTCGCCCTGGTTTTTTTCGGAAAACCGTTCAGTTTTTCCGACGGTTTTGTTCATTTTTTTAGTTTCGGTTTTTTTAAAATAGATCGGTTTTCCAGTTTATTTAAATAGCGAGCGTTCGCCCGTTCGTTCGTTTGAATGAACGTTCGTCGTTTTTCTTTTTCTCGGATTAAATCTGCGATTTTTCTGATCACGATCTCTGATCCAATTTTCCTTTTAGTCTAACTTTTCGCTCGTTTATTGGAATCAGGCGATTCAAGTGCCTGGAGTTTCGTATCGAAACTCCCTTTCCGTTTAACCAACTTAAACAAGTTTTTGCCACTGTAAAAATTGCCCTAGATCCAGAATAGTAAACGAAGCCTGTTTCTTTTGCCGTTTGTCCTTCGTTGGTTTGTTCGATTTGATTCTTTTTGCCAACCGGAGTTCTTAAGTTGAAATTTCTGGTTAGATCTCTTATTTGAGTTTTACCCGTGCATTAGTTGAGTACTTATTGTATGCTTGTTTGTTTGTTTGTTTGTGATAGAGTACCCGGAGTGCGCCGCTTGTTACTTCAAATTGCTAGGTTTCCCGGATCATCAGCAAGGCAAGTAACACTTTGATCATACCTCCTACTACCCAGTTTTATTGCATTAGATCAATCCTCACACATTGCATGGTTAGGATCTAATTAAAATTGTGGGTTTGGGAAGTAGTTGAGGTAGTACCTATTACCTGTTTATTATCAAACCTTTGGGAGTTACTTCTACGTTTGCTTATTATGCCATGCTATGCTAGTAGACGTGGATTGGGTGAGTGTATCCATGATAGATGTGAGATTGTTAATTAATGGTTTATTTAAGGTGGCAACTTAAACACACATCTGGGTGGATTGAGGTACTTGGGTTTTCCAGGATTGCCTGTTTTTTTGGACCGCCACCCAGGCTCAAAGGGATCATGAGATTGTTCATGCTAGAAACTTCTGTGTGCAGCCACAAGCTATTATGGGCTCTAGCATAGTTGACTAAGTCGTGCGAACTCTTACAGTGGTAAACTAGCAGATGTAGGGGATGTAGGTGGTACAGTCTACCCATCGTAAGGTGCTAGCACTTCTGAAAGACTATGTCTCGGTCATCCATTTCTCAAACACCGTGTAGTGCGAGAAATCCAACGGAGGAGATCGAGACTTGTGGGGAAAAGTGCGCAAACCTCTGCAGAGTGTATAAACTAATCATGGTTAGCCGGGTCCCCGGTTATGGACATCTTGAGTATCTAGTACCTGGATTATCATGTGAATCTCAACATGTTACTATAAAATTAATTTTGATGGGTTTGTTTAATGATGATGCTTAATTGGGATTGAGAATGCTGTCAACCATTCTCAGTGTTTAACAACCACCATGATAGTTAAATAAATATATTCCTTTGCAGTAGGGAAAAATTGGCTTTACGCAAAACTGTAACCATAGAGCCTTCCACCAGCTAAATATGCATATAGAATAGCTATTTCATTCCATTATTCTCTATGTGTTACCTTGCCAGCATATTCCATGTGCTGACCCGTTTCGGGCTGCAACGTTAATGTTGCAGACTTTTCAGACGACGATTAAGGAGTTTTAGGTCGTGGTTCTATACTCAGTGATGCGTTGGAGTTGATGGACTCACTTATCTTCCAAGCCTTCCGTTGTTATCGTTATTAGATGGCCTTAAGCCATATTTATTGTAATAAGTTCTCTTTTGAGACACTCGATGTAATAAGTGTGTGATTGCTACTCTGTTATAAATCCTTCAAATACTGTGTGGTGTCAGCACTACTGATCCAGGGATGACACCGGAGCACAGAGATTGGACCGTTTGAGGTTTGGTCCCTACAGAGTCGGTAGAGGAAAGATCTCCGTGCGCACCCTAGAGTTCGAACCTTAAGGGTCTGCCGGAACCCGAAATCAGACATTTGGCGTGCCAGGTAGGGGTGCGCCGGAATCCTTCTTCCTCCGCGTCGCGTTCCGTCGCCTCGCCGTTCAGATGTCGAGCGACCCGGCTGCCAACACCGACCACTGGGCGGCGTGGCCCGCCCATACCGTGTCGCTGGCTCAGGGAGACCTCAACCTTGCGCCTCAGGCAGCCCGCTCTCCATAGGGCGCTGCGGGGCGCGGGCGACGAGGCCAGACGCCGCCTGCCCTCACACCACGGCAGGTGCAGGCCGCAGCAAGGGCCTCAAACCACGTCGCGGTCACAGCGCCGCACACCCGACGGGAATAGGCGAACTCCAGGGCCGCGCTCATGGTGGCCTGAGAGCTGCTACGGTGCCGGCTGCTGGAGGGCGGCCGTGACGTGTTGTTGGAGCGAGTAGCCGAGCTCCTGGACGCCGCCGCGTCAGGAGCACCTCCATTCTGCGTCCAGCTGCCGCCCCAGATCCAGGGCGGGCTGTATGGCAGCATTATACATGCTCACGCAACTTCAAGCGGACTCCAGGGCCTGTTCAGTGCCAACGCCTACGTCGGCACCGGGCGACAAGTCGCGCCGGCCCCATCTCCGGCCAGCGAAGGGGTGCACGTCGCGGCCTTCGACTTCGGTGGACCGCCGCGCCATTACCCCCCAGAGGACGCTCCAAGCTAGACTGCGTGGCATGCGGGGCAGTACGGCGAGGCCCACGAGGCGGTGGCCCCAGAAGCTTATGTGCCCCACATGGTGGATCAGGGGTGCGCACTGGAAGAAGATCATGGTTCATTCCTCGGGCTAGGCTAGGGCGAGGAGGCACCAGAAGCTGAGCTCTTTTAGGAACCCCAAGAGAGCCTCGACAACTGCACCGGCGGCAGCAACTATCGGGTACCACTCATTCCTCAGGAGCAAGCTTATGCTAACCATGGGTCGCAGGAGATACATGTCGCCGCAGCAGATGGCTGCCCCAATGCTGAAGCCTCCTATCCCTCAGGAGGAGGGTGCAGGGGGCTGCAGGAGAGGGGCCGAGATCCGGGTTCGCCCCTGTGGTGGTCGGAGCAAGGCGCTCTCAGAAGGTAGGCCCTCTGCCAGGGAGGTGCCCCAGGGCCTGCCCCCGGCAGAGGACCCGTGGTCGTCGGGGAACCACTGGAGACCGCTCTACCCCATTGGCGTCATCCTTGGTCTCCGGCTGCCGTCAATGGTGGTAGAGTGAGGCGCAAGGCGGGGCCCTCGTTAGGCGATATGAAGCAAGGCTGGTACCTGTGAAGAAGGCCCAGTGCCTGTGAAGCTCGCCGCCAGTGACACTCTCACGTAATAATGAGTGGGGTTGTACATGCCCCGGAGTCTCCAAAGAGCCGCCCTCGGGCCTCGGGGGCTCCCGCCCACGCCCAGTGGCAGAACTTAGCTCCGCGCTGGTGAGAAGACGTCGAAGACTAGAGTAGGTGCCGGACGTGGCCTTTTGCTTTTCGCTTCTTCCTTGTTGACAAGTTTCTTCGGTTTGGATTTAACTTGGATTTGAGCTCGAGACTTGCGTGTGTTTGGGGAAGGGGTGTTTAGTCTCGTTCGAGCAATCTCTCGTGTTCTGATTTTCGCTTTGCGTCCAAAGTTAGCGTCGGCTGCCCCCCCCCTCACGAGCCCCTCGCGAGCCGGGCCGGGCCAGGCACATCTACAGACGGGACCGCTGTGACCGCACCCTCTCCGGAGGTTCTCGTCGCAGGATCAACAGGATAATCAAAAGACACCCGAGCGCGGCGGCCCCCACAGGCCCCTCGGGACTCGTCGGAGTCGAAAGGTAAACAAGTCGGCTGACCCATCACCGGGCTAGCAGCTAAGCTCACACGCAACATTATGTTTACCAGGATATTGATCGCAAACCTTTACATGAGGGGCCTCCCCTCCCAAAATTCTCTTACATTCTTCAGGGCCGAGCCCGAACCTTCTTCGTGCAGGGTAAACTGCAGCGACATACGGTCAGTCGGACATATCACTCACCGCGTCTTCTGGGGCACCCCCAGAGGCATCACTGGCGTCGCTGACATCGTCGCCGCCACCGCCAACACCTCCGACAATGCCAGGCTCGTCCACAACTCCGCCTTCATTGGCGGCCACGATCACGCCGTCATTGTTAGACGCAAAGGCCCTAACGAGGGTGTCCACGTTGTCCTCCACCCATTGCGCCAGGTTGCCCTAGACGGCTATGGGCACGGGTGCGATGGCAGCGTCAAAGTCGAAGTGGGGGTCCCTGCCCTGCAGATAGATGAAGACACGGGAGAAGGCACGCCCGAGCAAGGCTCGGCTCCTCTCTTCAACAAGCCAATGGGACCTCTCGGAGCAGTTCTCCAAAAGCGTCACCACGTTGGTGAAAAACTGGAGGTTGCCGGCATAGCTGGCCTCATGCGGCTCCTTAGCGGCAGCCTCGCAAATGTTGCCCAAAGCTGTGTTAGCCCTCTCCCTGAGCGTTCGAAGCATCGGGGCATGCACGTGTTCCAGAACCCGCCGCTGACGGATCTCTTCCTCATTCCGCTGCGCGATGGCCTCGACATCATCAACCCTCTGTTGGAGAAGAAGCAGCTTGGCCCGGGAAGAGGCCAGCTCCGCCTGCGCTGTGACAAGGGTGGCTGCGGATGAGTCCGCACGCCGCGTCACTTCAGCCAGTTTGGCCCTGAGGGCCGCAGTCCTACCCTCAGCCTCGGCCCTGATCAGCCCCAACCTCGCTTCGTATTTGTGCTCGAAGGCTGAGCGAGCTTCCGTCACGCGGCGGTCGACCTCTTCCTGGGCCCGTACTTCACGCGCAGCAACGTCATCCTCCGCCTGAGCCACCAGGCGCTCCCTCGTCTCCAACTGCTTAAGGTCAAGGTTGCGCTCGGCGGCCTCCAGTGTCAGCGCCTCCTCGCGCTTCAGCAGCTCCGCCCGGTCGACGGAGGCCCCCTTCAGCGACTTAAGGGCCGCCTGGCACAGTTCCACTTGCTGCTCCAGGGAGTTTCTCCAGGCTTGGATCTCCCATGCGCGCTCCTCCGCATCTCTGCACCGACAGTCTGCTTCCCGAGCCTCCTCGACGGCCTAGGAGCAGGCCTCCCGCGAAGCCACCAGCGATGCTTCAGCCTTCGCGTTGTCAAGATCACGTTGGTGACGTGTGAGGGTGACAGCTACCTTCAATTTGCGCCTCTCCTCAGCAAGGCGCAAACCTTCAGCCTCGAGGCGCGCATCCCCGCCAGCAAGCTCTGCCCCGATCCGGCTCACCGCATCCGCCGCCCCCTGGAGGAACTCTTGGAGAAGGCCGCGATGCTCCCAAGCGCGCCTGGCCACGTCTTCCGCATCACCCTCTTCCACCGGAGTATGCGGAGGGCCCCGAGGCGGCATGCCCCCTCCCGGCACGGGGCTGGGGGCTGGCGCCCTAGCCATCGCCGAATGGACCCCTCTGGGAATCCAGCCTGGCGCCGGTCCACCCATGGAGGAGGATCTGAAGGCAGACTTCAACCATTCACCCTCTATGATCAGAGGAGGAACGCGGGGCAAGCCAGATGCGCCCCAGGAGGACTCATGAAGAAAGGACAGCGGGCGCGTAGGCTCAAGGTGCCCGGTGGAACGGACCACTCCACCGACCGGTCCAGCGGCGGGGGTGCCGCTCGAGCTCGGCACGCCCAGAGCTAGTGGAGAAGGCGAAGCTTTGGGGGCTGGCTCGCGGGCCGACTCGGCGAATTTGGCAGGACGGGGCCTGAAAGGCCACAATTAGCCGCAGGGATAGTAAAGTAAATGAGCAGAGAAAGAAGAGGACTTACTTGTCCATGGCGAAGTACTTCCTGCGCTTCAACAAGTGGCAAGGGTGGTCGTCGCCACCCAAGGCCTCGTTCCTCTTGCGGAGGGCCTCGAAATCTACACGGAACCGACCTAAGCGTCGACGCAGGGGTCGGCCTGGGGCGCAGAAGAAGCGTCAAGAAGATCAGCACCGAAGGAGCCAGCCTGGGGGACGCCATCAGGCGTCGCCTCGCGAGGAACGGCCGGGGCCTCGGGAGCCCCGGCCTCAAGAGCCAAGGGCCGCAACTCCGCGCTAGATGCCACTCCAGGGCGTGCCTCGAGAGGCGCCGCCTTCAGGGCTTCTTAGGGCATCAGCACCTCGACATCAGTCGCCTCAGCTCCCGCCGGTTCTCGTCTCCCCGCTCTATCACCTGAGGAAGGACCACTATGGACGACAGGGGGAGCAAGCACGGCGGCTGGGTTCTCGCAGGGCCCCATGAAGCCAGCCGGGCGCAGCCCCCACTCGTCGAAGCTGGGCATCTACCTCACAAAATCGGCCCTGCGAGAGCAAAGATACAAAAGAGCACCATCACGCCGAAGGCTGCTTGGGGAAGGATCGCCAGTCAAGACCCTGAGCACCATGCGCAGCACTTCAGGCGCCAAGTCCTCCCCCTGAAGTCGCATGCGGTCTCTGTGCCCCGCAAAGTCCCACATTCGGCGAGAGTGGCGCTGGAGAGGAGCAATGCGGCATTGGAGGAACTCCTTCACCACCTTGGGTGCAGTCACATTGAGCGCCCTCAAACTCTGGAAGCGGCGCCAGACGAAGGTGAGCTGGGGGCTCGCGAGCATCTCATGGTCCCAGCCCGAGTGGGGAACAGCAGGCGAGGTCGGGTGCGAGAGTAGAGGGTTGGGCACTTCGACGTCCACATACAGCCACCGCTCTCTGAACCTGGCCTCGGAAGGAGGAAGGCCGAAGTCGATCCCTGAAGCGGCCATCTCTGGCACGGCGAAGAAGCCCACGCACCCTGAGCACTGAGTGGGGTCGCTCAAGCGCAAAGAAAAGAAGTGGTGCAGCAGGGCAACGGAAGGAGGAATGCCTACCATTGCCTCGCAAACAAAAGCAAAGACAGCCAGAAGGGTAATGGACTCAGGCCCGAGGTGCATCATGCGGATCTGATAATGGGAGAGCACCGCATTGAAGAAAGTGGAAAAGGGGGGAACCAGACCCGCCCACGGGGCATCGACGAAGAATCGGACCTCCGTGACGATCCTATCAAGGGAGGCATGGGACGCAGGCCAGACTGTGGTCCTGCCGCACTCGTTGAAGATAGTGGCAAGGGCAGAGTGGACATTGTTCAAGGCTTCAGGATTGAGTATGATCGACCGATCAACGGCGGGGGCCGCCACCGGAGGTGAGCGAGGCGAAGGCGCGGGCTTCTTCCCCTTTCCTTTCTTTGTTGGCGCCATGGCGATGGAAAGAGGGAAGAGCTCGAGCCGGATTGGCGGCGGAGGTTGGAGCTCGAAGAAGAAGGAAAGGTAGGAGGCGAGCGAGCAGCAGAAAGGGGAACAACTGTGTGCAACTACGGGTCCGCTTAGCCGGGCGTGTAACAAGGCATCATGGGGAAGCATAGACGCCCGCGTCCAACCAATCGCCATGCGGTGCCCGAGGCCGCAGGCTATTGGGGCCCGCGGCGCTTCGCGCTTGCCCGTTCGCTTCTCTGCTAAGCCAAGCCCGGGTGCTACTGTCGGCGTTCTGGGAACGGGGGTCCCCAGACTTGCCTGCATGCGGCCTGCGGCGTGGCTCAAGTGGGGGCTAAGTGCGGCCCAGCTTCATCAGCTCAAGCTCAAGATCCTCGTAAGGGGCCAAGACTTGCGGGGCGGACGACAGGAGGCTTCCTCAGGAGCAGCCTCGTCAGGCAGGCTCGCGAGGAGGCAGAGAGATCAAGGCAGGGGCACCTCACGGGGAGCCCGTGACGCAAGCCATGACGATCGAGATCAGGCGGGCGCCGGCCTGTGCAGTGTCCTTGTTTCCCCTTCGGTGCAAAGGGAACAAGCACAGTCCAAGGCATCGGGCAAAGGTTACCATTCCGGTGCAACGAGACCAAGACCAGCAGAGCGGCAGGATAGAGGTCACCGTGGAGCCCAAGACGGCGTCACCACCAGTGCTTTTTAGCAGCCGAAGACCACCTTTGGTCAGGAAACTTGTATTAGATGTTCCCCTTCAAAATGGACAATTGTTGGCGCCCTTCCCGCTCATTATTTGGGAAGAGGACCAGGGCCTCTATAAATAGGACTAGCCCCCGGGGAGAAAAAAGGGGGAGAGAAGAGAAAGAGAGAGAGAGAGAGAGATCCGGACCTAGTAGAACACACTGCACCAGCTCAAGAACACCTCTCGCGAGGCCGTTCTTCCCCCTGTATTATTCATCATCAACCCCTGAGGCAATCCACCACACCACACACTGGAGTAGGGTATTACACCACATCGGTGGCCCGAACCAGTATAAACCTCGTGTCCTTTGTGTGTTCTTCTTTCCGGACGAGATTTCTTGCGAGCCATAGAAGCGCGAGTCGGTAGGGGAAAGATCTCCGTGCGCACCCCAAAGTTCGAACCTTAAGGGTCTGCCGGAACCCGAAATCCGACATAACTTGACCTGAAGTTTCATGATCATCATCATTAGATTCCTCACTGATTGGTGTAGGAATCACTGGAACTGATTTCAGTGATGAACTACTTTCCAATTCTGAAGAAGGTACAATTACCTCATCAAGTTCTACTTTCCTCCCACTCACTTCTTTCGAGAGAAACTCCTTCTCTAGAAAGGAACCATTCTTAGAAACGAATATCTTTCCTTCGGATCTGTGATAGAAGGTGTACCCAACAGTCTCCTTTGGGTATCCTCTGAAGACACATTTCTTTGATTTGGGTTCGAGCTTATCAGGTTAAAGCTTTTTCACATAAGCATCGTAGCCCCAAACTTTAAGAAACGACAGCTTAGGTTTCTTGCCAAACCACAGTTCATATGGTGTCGTCTCAACGGATTTTGATGGTGCCCTATTTAACGTGAATGCAGCCGTCTCTAAAGCATAACCCCAAAATGATAGCGGTAAATTGGTAAGAGACATCATAGATCGCACCATATCTAATAAAGTACGGTTACGATGTTCGGACACAACATTATGTTGTGGTGTTCCAGGTGGCGTGAGTTGCGAAACTATTCCACATTGTTTTAAATGAATACCAAACTCATAACTCAAATATTCACCTCCACGATCAGACCATAGAAACTTTATTTTCTTGTTACGATGATTTTCCACTTCACTATGAAATTCTTTGAACTTTTCAAATGTTTCAGACTTATGTTTAATTAAGTAGATATACCCATATCTGCTCAAATCATGTGTGAAGGTTAGAAAATAACGATACTTGCCGTGAGCCTCAATACTCATCAGACCGCATACATCAGTATGTATTATTTCCAACAGGTCAGTTGCTCGCTCCATTGTTCTAGAGAACGGAGTCTTAGTCATCTTGCCCATGAGGCATGGTTCACAAGCATCAAGCGATTCATAATGAAGTGATTCCAAAAGCCCATCAGCATGAAGTTTTTTCATGCGCTTTACACCAATATGACCTAAACGGCAGTGCCACAAATAAGTTACACTATCATTATTAACTTTGCATCTTTTAGCTTCAATATTATGAATATGTGTATCACTACAATCAAGATTCAACAAAAATAGACCAATCATCAAGGGTGCAAGACCATAAAAGATATTACTCATATAAATAGAACAACCATTATTCCCTAATTTAAATGAATAATCGTCTCGCATCAAACAAGATCCAGATATAATGTTCATGCTCAACCCTGGCACCAAATAACAATTATTCACGTCTAAAACTAATCCCGATAGTAGATGTAGAGGTAGCTGTTGGGGAACGTAGTAATTTCAAAATTTTCCTACGCACACGCAAAATCATGGTGATGCATAGCAACGAGAGGGGAGAGTGTGATCTACATACCCTTGTAGACCGACAGCGGAAGCGTTAGCACAACGCGGTTGATGTAGTCGTACGTCTTCACGGCCCGACCGATCAAGCACCGAAACTACGGCACCTCCGAGTTTTAGCACACGTTCAGCTCGATGACGATCCCCGGACTCCGATCCAGCAAAGTGTTGGGGAAGAGTTCCGTCAGCACGACGGCGTGGTGACGATCTTGATGTTCTACCCTCGCAGGGCTTCGCCTAAGCACCGCTACAATATTATCGAGGACTATGGTGGAAGGGGGCACCGCACACGGCTAAGAAAACGATCACGAGGATCAACTTGTGTGTTTAGGGGTGCCCCCTGCCCCCGTATATAAAGGAGCAAGGGGAGGAGCCCGGCCGGCCCTATAGGCGCGCCAAGGAGGAGTCCTCCTCCTAGTAGGAGTAGGACTCCTACTAGGAGGGGGAAAGGAAGTGGCGAGGAAGAAGGAAAGGGGGGCGCCGCCCCCCTCTCCTAGTCCAATTCGGACCAGGGGGGAGGAGGCGCGCGGCCCACCCTGGCTGCCCCCCCCCCTCTCTCCACTAAGGCCCATATGGCCCATTACTTCTCCCGGGGGGGTTCCGGTAACCCTCCGGCTCTCCGGTTTTCTCCGAAATCACCCGGAACACTTCCGGTGTCCGAATATAGCCGTCCAATATATCAATCTTTATGTCTCGACCATTTTGAGACTCATCGTTATGTCCGTGATCACATCCGGGACTCCGAACTAACTTCGGTACATCAAAAACTCATAAACTCATATAACGGTCATCGAAACCTTAAGCGTGCGGACCCTACGGGTTCGAGAACAATGTAGACATGACCGAGACATGTCTCCGGTCAATCACCAATAGCGAAACCTGTCTGCTCATATTGGCTCCCACATATTCTACGAAGATCTTTATCGGTCAGACCGCATAACAACATACATTGTTCCCTTTGTCATCGGTATGTTACTTGCCCGAGATTCGATCGTCGGTATCTCAATACCTAGTTCAATCTCGTTACCGGCAAGTCTCTTTACTCGTTACGTAATACATCATCTCACAACTAACTCATTAGTTGCAATGCTTGCAAGGCTTATGTGATGTGCATTACCGAGAGGGCCCAGAGATACCTCTCCGACAATCGGAGTGACAAATCCTAATCTCGAAATACGCCAACCCAACATTTACCTTTGGAGACACCTGTAGAGCTCCTTTATAATCACCCAGTTACGTCGTGACGTTTGGTAGCACACAAAGTGTTCCTTTGGCAAACGGGAGTTGCATAATCTCATAGTCATAGGAACATGTATAAGTCATGAAGAAAGCAATAGCAACATACTAAATGATCGGGTGCTAAGCTAATGGAATGGGTCATGTAAATCACATCATTCTCCTAATAATGTGATCCTGTTAATCAAATGACAACACATGTCTATGGTTAGGAAACATAACCATCTTTGATTAACGATCTAGTCAAGTAGAGGCATACTAGTGACGTTTAGTTTGTCTATGTATTCACACAAGTATTATGTTTCCGGATAATACAATTCTAGCATGAATAATAAACATTTATCATTATATAAGGAAATAAAATAATAACATTATTATTGCCTCTAGGGCATATTTCCTTCAGTCTCCCACTTGCACTAGAGTCAATAATCTAGATTACACGGTAATGATTCTAACACCCATGGAGCTTTGGTGTTGATCATGTTTTTCTCGTGGAAGAGGCTTAGTCAACGGGTCTGCAACATTCAGATCCGTATGTATCTTGCAAATCTCTATGTCTCCCACCTGGACTAGATCCCGGATGGAATTGAAGCGTCTCTTGATGTGCTTGGTTCTCTTGTGAAATCTGGATTCCTTTGCCATGGCAATTGCACCAGTATTGTCACAAAAGATTTTCATTGGACCCGATGCACTAGGTATGACACCTAGATCAGATATGAACTCCTTCATCCAGACTCCTTCGTTTGCTGCTTCCGAAGCAGCTATGTACTCCGCTTCACATGTAGATCCCGCCACAACGCTTTGTTTAGAACTGCACCAACTGACAGCTCCACCGTTTAATGTAAACACGTATCCGGTTTGTGATTTTGAATCGTCCGGATCAGTGTCAAAGCTTGCATCAACGTAACCATTTACGATGAGCTCTTTGTCACCTCCATATATGAGAAACATATCCTTAGTCCTTTTCAGGTATTTCAGGATGTTCTTGACTGCTGTCCAGTGATCCACTCCTGGATTACTTTGGTACCTCCCTGCTAGACTTATAGCAAGACACACATCAGGTCTAGTACACAGCATTGCATACATGATAGAGCCTATGGCTGAAGCATAGGGAACATCTTTCACTTTCTCTCTATCTTCTGCATTGGTCGGGCATTGAGTCTTACTCAATTTCACACCTTGTAACACAGGCAAGAATCCTTTCTTTGCTTGATCCATTTTCAACCTTTTCGAAACTTTGTCAAGGTATGTGCTTTGTGAAAGTCCAATTAAGCGTCTTGATCTGTCTTTATAGATCTTAATGCCCAATATGTAAGCAGCTTCACTGAGGTCTTTCATTGAAAAACTCTTATTCAAGTATCCCTTTATGCTATCCAGAAATTCTATATCATTTCCGATTAGTAATATGTCATCTACATATAATATCAGAAATGTTACAGAGCTCCCACTCACTTTCTTGTAAATACAGGCTTCTCCAAAAGTCTGTACAAAACCAAATGCTTTGATCACACTATCAAAGCGTTTATTCCAACTCCGAGAAGCTTGCACTAGTCCATAAATGGATCGCTGGAGCTTGCACACTTTGTTAGCTCCCTTTGGATCAACAAAACCTTCCGGTTGCATCATATACAACTCTTCTTCCAGAAATCCATTCGGGAATGCAGTTTTGACATCCATCTGCCAAATTTCATAATCATAAAATGCGGCAATTGCTAACATGATTCGGACAGAATTAAGCATCGCTACGGGTGAGAAGGTCTCATCGTAGTCAATCCCTTGAACTTGTCGAAAACCTTTTGCGACAAGTCGAGCTTTGTAGACAGTAACATTATCGTCAGCGTCAGTCTTCCTCTTAAAGATCCATTTATTCTCAATTGCTTGCCGATCATTGGGCAAGTCAACCAAAGTCCATACTTTGTTCTCATACATGGATCCCATCTCAGATTTCATGGCTTCAAGCCATTTTGCGGAATCTGGGCTCACCATCGCTTCTCCATAGTTCGTAGGTTCATCATGATCTAGTAGCATGACTTCCAGAACAGGATTACCATACCACTCTAGTGCGGATCTTACTCTGGTTGATCTACGAGGTTCAGTAGTATCTTGTTCTGAAGTTTCGTGATCATCATCATTAGCTTCCTCACTAATTGGTGTAGGTGTCACAGAAACTGGTTTCTGTGATGTACTACCCAATAAGGGAGCAGGTACAGTTACCTCATCAAGTTCTACTTTCCTCCCACTCACTTCTTTCGAGAGAAACTCCTTCTCTAGAAAGTTTCCGAATTTAGCAACAAAAGTCTTGCCTTCGGATCTGTGATAGAAGGTGTATCCAATAGTTTCCTTTGGATATCCTATGAAGACACATTTCTCCGATTTGGGTTCGAGCTTATCAGGTTGAAGCTTTTTCACATAAGCATCGCAACCCCAAACTTTCAGAAACAACAACTTTGGTTTCTTGCCAAACCACAGTTCATAAGGCGTTGTCTCAACGGATTTTGATGGTGCCCTATTTAACGTGAATGCGGCCGTCTCTAGAGCATAACCCCAAAACGATAGCGGTAAATCAGTAAGAGACATCATAGATCGCACCATATCAAGTAAAGTACGATTACGATGTTCGGACACACCATTACGTTGTGGTGTTCCGGGTGGCGTGAGTTGCGAAACTATTACGCATTGTTTCAAATGTACACCAAACTCGTAACTCAAATATTCTCCTCCATGATCAGATCGTAGGAATTTTATTTTCTTGTTACGATGATTTTCAACTTCACTCTGAAATTCGTTGAACTTTTCAAATGTTTTAGACTTATGTTTCATTAAGTAGATATACCCATATCTGCTTAAGTCATCTGTGAAGGTGAGAAAATAACGATATCCTCCACGAGCCTCAACATTCATCAGACCACATACATCTGTATGTATGATTTCCAACAAATCTGTTGCTCTCTCCATAGTACCGGAGAACGGTGTTTTTGTCATCTTACCCATAAGGCACGGTTCACAAGTACCAAGCGATTCATAATCAAGTGGTTCCAAAAGTCCATCAGTATGGAGTTTCTTCATGCGCTTTACACCGATATGACCCAAACGGCAGTGCCACAAATAAGTTGCACTATCATTATCAACTCTGCATCTTTTGGCTTCAACATTATGAATATGTGTGTCACTACTATCAAGATTTAATAAGAATAGACCACTCTTTAAGGGTGCATGACCATAAAAGATATTACTCATATAAATAGAACAACCATTATTCTCTGATTTAAATGAATAACCGTCTCGCATCAAACAAGATCCAGATATAATCTTCATGCTTAATGCTGGCACCAAATAACAATTATTTAGGTCTAATACTAATCCCGAAGGTAGATGTAGAGGTAGCGTGCCGACCGCGATCACATCGACTTTGGAACCATTTCCCACGCGCATCGTCACCTCGTCCTTAGCCAATCTTTGCTTAATCCGTAGTCCCTGTTTCGAGTTGCAAATGTTAGCAATAGAACCAGTATCAAATACCCAGCTGCTACTGCGAGCATTAGTAAGGTACACATCAATAACATGTATATCACATATACCTTTGTTCACCTTGCCATCCTTTTTATCCGCCAAATACTTGGGGTAGTTCCGCTTCCAGTGACTAGTCTGCTTGCAGTAGAAGCACTCAGTTTCAGGCTTAGGTCCAGCTTTGGGTTTCTTCTCTTGAGTAGCAACTTGCTTGCTGTTCTTTTTGAAGTTCCACTTCTTCTTCCCTTTGCCCTTTTTCTTGAAACTAGTGGTCTTGTTGACCATCAACACTTCATGCTCCTTCTTGATTTCTACCTCCGCAGCTTTCAGCATTGCGACGAGCTCGGGAATAGTCTTATTCATCCCTTGCATATTATATTTCATCATGAAGCTCTTGTAGCTTGGTGGCAGTGATTGGAGAATTATGTCAATGATGCAATCATCTGGAAGATTAACCCCCAATTGAATCAAGTGATTATTATACCTAGACATTTTGAGTATATGCTCACTGACAGAACTGTTCTCCTCCATCTTGCAGCTATAGAACTTATTGGAGACTTCATATCTCTCAATCCGGGCATTTGCTTGAAATATTAACTTCAACTCCTGGAACATCTCATATGCTCCATGACGTTCAAAACGTCGTTGAAGTCCCGATTGTAAGCCGTAAAGCATGGCACACTGTACTATCGAGTAGTCATCAGCTTTGCTCTGCCAGACGTTCATAACATCTGGTGTTGCTCCAGCAGCAGGCCTGGCACCCAGTGGTGCTTCCAGGACGTAATTCTTCTCTGCAGCAATGAGGATAATCCTCAAGTTACGGACCCAGTCCGTGTAATTGCTACCATCATCTTTCAACTTTTCTTTCTCAAGGAACGCACTAAAATTCAATGGAACAACAGCATGGGCCATCTATCTACAATCAAACATAAACAAGCAAGATACTATCACGTACTAAGTTCATGATAAATTTAGGTTCAATTAATCATATTACTAAAGAACTCCCACTTAGATAGACATCCCTCTAATCCTCTAAGTGATTACGTGATCCAAATTAAATAAACCATGTCCGATCGTCACGTGAGATGGAGTAGTTTCATTGGTGAACATCACTATGTTGATCATATCAACTATATGATTCACGCTCGACCTTTTGGTCTCCGTGTTCCGAGGCCATATCTGTATATGCTTGGCTCGTCAAGTATAACCTGAGTATTCCGCGTGTGCAACTGTTTTGCACCCGTTGTATTTGAACGTAGAGCCTATCACACCCGATCATCACGTGGTGTCTCAGCACGAAGAACTTTCGCAATGGTGCATACTCAGGGAGAACACTTCTTGATAATTAGTGAGAGATCATCTTAAAATGCTACCGTCAAACAAAGCAAGATAAGATGCATAAAAGATAAACATCACATGCAATCAATATAAGTGATATGATATGGCCATCATCATCTTGTGCTTGTGATCTCCATCTTCGAAGCACCGTCATGATCACCATCGTCATCGGCGCGACACCTTGATCACCATCGTAGCATCGTTGTCATCTCGCCAATCTTATGCTTCCATGACTATCGCTACCGCTTAGTGATAAAGTAAAGCATTACAGCGCAATTGCATTGCATACAATAAAGCGACAACCATATGGCTCCTGCCAGTTGCCGATAACTTGGTTACAAAACATGATCATCTCATACAATAAAATTTAGCATCATGTCTTGACCATATCACATCACAACATGCCCTGCAAAAACAAGTTAGTCATCCTCTACTTTGTTGTTGCAAGTGTTACATGGCTGCTACGGGCTTAAGTAAGAACCAATCTTACCTACGCATCAAAACCACAACGATAGTTTGTCAAGTTGGTGCTGTTTTAACCTTCGCAAGGACCGGGCGTAGCCACACTCGGTTCAACTAAAGTTGGAGAAACTGACACCCGCTAGCCACCTTTGTGCAAAGCACGTCGGGAGAACCGGTCTCGCGTAAGCATACGCGTAATGTCGGTCTAGGCCGCTTCGTCCAACAATACCGCCGAACCAAAGTATGACATGCTGGTAAGCAGTATGACTTATATTGCCCACAACTCACTTGTGTTCTACTCATGCATATAACATCAACACATAAAACCTAGGCTCGGATGCCACTGTTGGGGAACGTAGTAATTTCAAAATTTTCCTACGCACACGCAAGATCATGGTGATGCATAGCAACAAGAGGGGAGAGTGTGATCTACATACCCTTGTAGACCGACAACGTAAGCGTTAGCACAACGCGGTTGATGTAGTCGTACGTCTTCACGGCCCGACCGATCAAGCACCGAAACTACGGCACCTCCGAGTTTTAGCACACGTTCAGCTCGATGACGATCCCCGGACTCCGATCCAGCAAAGTGTTGGGGAAGAGTTCCGTCAGCACGACGGCGTGGTGACGATCTTGATGTTCTACTCTCGCAGGGCTTCGCCTAAGCACCGCTACAATATTATCGAGGATTATGGTGGAAGGGGGCACCGCACACGGCTAAGAAAACGATCACGAGGATCAACTTGTGTGTTTAGGGGTGCCCCTTGCCCCCGTATAT
This sequence comes from Triticum urartu, assembly GCF_003073215.2. Classification (NCBI taxonomy): domain Eukaryota; kingdom Viridiplantae; phylum Streptophyta; class Magnoliopsida; order Poales; family Poaceae; genus Triticum; species Triticum urartu. The sequence goes on along the minus strand of NC_053027.1, from coordinate 431,166,316 downwards.
AAAGGAGCAAGGGGAGGAGGCCGGCCGGCCCTATAGGCGTGCCAAGGAGGAGTCCTCCTCCTAGTAGGAGTAGGACTCCTACTAGGAGGGGGAAAGGAAGTGGGGAGGGAGAAGGAAAGGGGGGCGCCGCCCCCCTCTCCTAGTCCAATTCGGACCAGGGGGAGGAGGCGCGCGGCCCACCCTGGCTGCCCCTCTCTCTCTCCGCTAAGGCCCATATGGCCCATTACTTCTCCCGGGGGGTTCCGGTAACCCTCTGGCTCTCTGCTTTTCTCCGAAATCACCCGGAACACTTCCGGTGTCCGAATATAGCCATCCAATATATTAATCTTTATGTCTCGACCATTTTGAGACTCCTTGTCATGTCCGTGATCACATCCGGGACTCCGAACTAACTTCGGTACATCAAAAACTCATAAACTCATGTAACTGTCATCGAAACCTTAAGCGTGCGGACCCTACGGGTTCGAGAACAATGTAGACATGACCGAGACATGTCTCCGGTCAATCACCAATAGCGAAACCTGTCTGCTCATATTGGCTCCCACATATTCTACGAAGATCTTTATCGGTCAGACCGCATAACAACATACGTTGTTCCCTTTGTCATCGGTATGTTACTTGCCCGAGATTCGATCGTCAGTATCTCAATACCTAGTTCAATCTCGTTACCGGCAAGTCTCTTTACTCGTTATGTAATACATCATCCCGCAACTAACTCATTAGTTGCAATGCTTGCAAGGCTTATGTGATGTGCATTACCGAGAGGGCCCAGAGATACCTCTCCGACAATCGGAGTGACAAATCCTAATCTCGAAATACGCCAACCCAACATTTACCTTTGGAGACACCTGTAGAGCTCCTTTATAATCACCCAGTTACGTCGTGACGTTTGGTAGCACACAAAGTGTTCCTCTGGCAAACGGGAGTTGCATAATCTCATAGTCATAGGAACATGTATAAGTCATGAAGAAAGCAATAGCAACATACTAAACGATCGGGTGCTAAGCTAATGGAATGGGTCATGTCAATCACATCATTCTCCTAATAATGTGATCCCGTTAATCAAATGACAACACATGTCTATGGTTAGGAAACATAACCATCTTTGATTAATGAGCTAGTCAAGTAGAGGCATACTGGTGACGTTTAGTTTGTCTATGTATTCACACAAGTATTATGTTTCCGGATAATACAATTCTAGCATGAATAATAAACATTTATCATGATATAAGGAAATAAAATAATAACATTATTATTGCCTCTAGGGCATATTTCCTTCAGTAGTGTGCCGACGGTGATCACATCAACCTTGGAACCATTTCTGACGCGCGTCGTTACCTCGTCCTTAGCGAATCTTTGTTTAATCTGTAGCCCCTGTTTTGAGTTGCAAATATGAGCAACAGAACCAGTATCAAATATCCAGGCGCTACTACGAGCATTAGTAAGGTACACGTCAATAACATGTATATCAAATATACCTTTCACTTTGACATCCTTCTTATTCGCCAAATACTTGGGGCAGTTCCGCTTCCAGTGACCGGTCCCTTTGCAGTAGAAGCACTCAGTTTCAAGCTTAGGTCCAGACTTGGGCTTCTTCTCGGGAGTAGAAACTTGCTTGCTATTCTTCTTGAAGTTCCCCTTCTTCCCTTTACCCTTTTTCTTGAAACTAGTGGTCTTGTTAACAATCAACACTTGATGCTTGCTACGTCTTGAGCTTGCGTTGGTTTTCCCCGAAGAGGAAGGGATGATGCAGCAGAGTAGCATAAGTATTTCCCTCAGTTTTTGAGAACCAAGGTATCAATCGTACCTCGTACCTGCACAAAGCGATAGCTACTCGCAACCAACGCGATTAGGGGTTGTCAATCCCTTCACGGTCACTAACGAGAGTGAGATCTGATAGATATAATATTTTTGGAATTTTTGATATAAAGATGCAAAGTAAAAAGTAAAAGCAAAGTAAAAAAGCAAAGCAAGATTAAAGTGATGGAGATTGATATGATGAGAATAGACCCTGGGGCCATAGGTTTCACTAGTGGCTTCTCTCAAGAGCATAAGGATTCTATGATGGGTGAACAAATTAATGTTGAGCAATTGACAGAATTCAGCATAGTTATGAGAATATCTAGGCATGATCATGTATATAGGCATCACGTCCATGACAAGTAGATCAAAACGATTATGCATCTACTACTATTACTCCACTCATCGACCGGTATCCAGCATGCATCTAGAGTATTAAGTTAAAAACAGAGTAATGCCTTAAGCAAGATGACATGATGTGGAGAGATAAATTCATGCAATATGAAATAAACCCCATCTTGTTATCCTCGATGGCAATGATACAATACGTGCCTTGCTGCCCCTTCTGTCACTGGGTAAGGACACCGCAAGATCGAACCCAAAGCTAAGCACTTCTCCCATGGCAAGAACTACCAATCTAGTTAGCCAAACCAAACGGATAATTCGAAGAGACTTGCAAAGATAACCAATCATACATAAAAGAATTCAGAGAAGATTCAAATATTATTCGTAGATAGACTTGATCATAAACCCACAATTCATCGGTCTCAACAAACACACCGCAAAAAGAAGATTACATCGAATAGATCTCCACAAGAGAGGGGGGAGTTTGTATTGAGATTCAAAGAGAGAGAAGAAGCCATCTAGCTACTAACTATGGACCCGAAGGTCTGAGGTAAACTACTCACACTTCATCGTTTGGGGGTACGTGTGTATATATAGGAGGAAGAAGTACGCCGGAGGAGCAACGAGGGGCCCACGAGGCAGGGGGCGCGCCCTAGGGGGGTGCCCCCCACCCTCGTGACCGCCTCTTTTATTCCTTGGAGCAGGGCCCAAGTCTCCTGGATCACGTTCGGTGAGAAAATCACGTTCCCGAAGATTTTATTCTGTTTGGACTCCGTTTGATATTCCGTTTATCTCAAACGCTGAAATAGGCAAAAACAGCAATTCTGGGCTAGGCCTCCGGTTAATAGGTTAGTCCCAAAAATAATATAAAAGTGGAAAATAAAGCCCAATATAGTCCAAAACAGTAGATAATATAGCATGGAGCAATCAAAAATTATAGATACGTTGGAGACGTATCAATGCTCCTTCATGATTTCTACCTCCGCAACCTTTAGCATCGCGAAGAGCTCGGTAATTGTGTTTTCCATACCTTGCATATTATAGTTCATCACGAAGCCTTTATAGCTTGGTGGCAGTGATTGAAGAACTCTGTCAATGACACTATCATCAGGAAGATTAACTCTCAACTGAGTCAAGTGGTTATGGTACCCACACATTCTGAGTATGTGTTCACTGACATAACTATTCTCCTCCATTTTGCAGCTGTAGAACTTGTTGGAGACTTCATATCTCTCAACTCGGGCATTTTCTTCAAATATTAACTTCAACTCCTGGAACATCTCATATGCTCCATGACGTTCAAAATGTCTTTGAAGTCTCGATTCTAAGCCGTAAAGCATGGCAGACTGAACTATCGAGTAGTCATCAGCTTTGCTCTGCCAGACGTTCCTAATGTCCGGAGTTGCTCCTGCAGCGGGTCTTGCACCTAGCGGTGCTTCCAGGATGTAATTCTTTTGTGCAACAATGGGGATAATCCTGAAGTTACAGACCCAGTCCGTGTAGTTGCTACCATCATCTTTCAACTTAGCTTTCTCTAGGAACGCATTAAAATTCAAGGGAACGGTAGCACGGGCCATTGATCTACAACAACATAGATAGGTAAAAACTACCAGGTACTAAGTTCATGATAAATTAAAGTTCAATTAATCATATTACTAAGAACTCCCACTTAGATAGACATCCCTCTAGTCATCTAAATGATCACGTGATCCATATCAACTAAACCAAGTCTGATCATCACATGAGATGGAGTAGTTTTCAATCGTGAACATCACTATGTTGATCTATCTACTATATGATTCACGTTCGACCTTTCGATCTCAGTGTTCCGAGGTCATATCTGCATATGCTAGGCTCGTCAAGTTTAACCCGAGTATTCTGCACGTGCAAAACTGGCTTGCACCCATTGTATGTGAACGTAGAGCTTATCACACCCGATCATCACATGGTGTCTCGGCACGATGAACTGTTGCAATGGTGCATACTTAGGGAGAACACGTGTACCTTGAAATTTAGTGAGGGATCATCTTATAATGCTACCGCCGTACTAAGCAAAATAAAGGAGAAACATCACATGCAATCAGAATATGTGACATGATATGGCCATCATCATCTTGTGCCTTTGATCTCCATCTGCAAAGCACCGTCATGATCTCCATCGTCACCGGCTTGATACCTTGATCTCCATCGTAGCTTCGTTGTTGTCTCGCCTACTATTGATTCTACGACTATTGCTACCACTTAGTGATAAAGTAAACCAATTACATGGCGATTGCATTTCATATAATAAAGCGACAACCATAAGGCTCCTCCCAATTGCCGATAACTTTTGCAAAACATGATCATCGCATACAACAATTTCTATCTCATCACGTCTTGACCATATCACATCACAACATGCCCTGCAAAAACAAGTTAGACGTCCTCTACTATGTTGTTGCAAGTTTTACGTGGCTGATACGGGATTCTAGCAAGAACCATTCTTACCTACGCATCAAAACCACAAAGATTTTTCGTCAAGTGTGTTGTTTTAACCTGCAACAAGGACCATCCGTAGTCAAACTTGATTCAACTAAAGTTGGAGAAACAGACACCCGCCAGCCACCCATGTGCAAAGCACGTCGGTAGAACCAATCTCATGAACGCGGCCATGTAATGTAGGACCGGGCCGCTTCATCCAACAATACCGCCGAATCAAAGTAAGACGTTGGTGGTAAGCAGTATGACTATTATCGGCCACAACTCTTTGTGTTCTACTCGTGCATAACATCTATGCATAGACCTGGCTCTGATGCCACTGTTGGGGAACGTAGCATGCAATTTCAAAAAAATTCCTACTATCACGCAAGATCTTTCTAGGAGATTCATAGCAATGAGAGGAGGAGAGTGTGTCCATATACCCTCGTAGATCGAAAGCGGAAGCGTTAGGTTAACACGGTTGATGTAGTCGAACGTCTTCACGATCCAACCGATCCAAGTACCGAACGTATGGCACCTCTGTGTTCAGCTCACGTCCAGCTCGATGACGTCCCTCGAGCTCTTGATCCAGTAGAGGGTCGAGGAAGAGTTCCGATAGTACGACGGCATGGTAACGGTGATGGTGATGTGATCCGTGCAGGGCTTCGCCTAAGCATTACGACGCTATGACCCGAGGAGTAAACTGTGGAGAGCGGAACTGCACAAGGCTAAGAGAAATCTTGTTGTACCTTTGGGGTGCCCCCCACCCTCGTATATAAAGGGGGCAGGAGGAAGCCGGCGGCCAGGAGGGGCGCGCTAAGGGGGGAATCCTACTTGGACTCCTAGTCCGAGTAGGATCCGCCCCCCCCCCTTTTCCTTTCTCCACCAGAGGGAATAGGAAGGAGAGGGAGAGGGAAGGGGGGACGCCCCCTCCTCCTTGTCCTATTCGGACTCCCTAGGAGGGGGGCGCGTGCCACCCCCCGCGGGCTTCCCTCTCTCTCCCTTTAGGCACATGTAGGCCCAACACTTCCCTGGGGGGTTCCGGTAACCCCTCGGTACTCCGGAAAAATACCTGAATCACTCAGAACCATTCCGATGTCCGAATACTACCTTCCAAATATATGAATCTTTACCAATCAACCATTTTGAGACTCCTCGTCATGTCCGTGATCCCATCCGGGATTCCGAACAAACTTCGGTCACCAAAACACATAACTCATAATACAAATCGTCATCGAACGTTAAGCATGCGGACCCTACGGGTTCGAGAACTATGTAGACATGACCGAGACATGTCTTCGGTCAATAACCAATAGCGGAACCTGGATGCTCATATTGGCTCCTACATATTCTACGAAGATCATTATCGGTCAAACCGCATAACAACATACGTTATTCCCTTTGTCATCAGCATGTTACTTGCCTGAGATTCGATCATCGGTATCCTCATACCTAGTTCAATCTCGTTACCGGCAAGTCTCTTTACTCATTCCATAATGGATCATCCCGCAACTAACTCATTAGTGACATTGATTGCAAGGCTTATAGTGATGTGCATTACCGAGAGGGCCCAGACATACCTCTCCGATACACAGAGTGACAAATCCTAATCTTGATCTATGCCAACTCAACAAACACCTTCAGAGACACCTGTAGAGCATCTTTATAATGACCCAGTTACGTTGTGACATTTGATAGAACACAAGGTGTTCCTCCGGTATTCAGGAGTTGCACAATCTTATAGTCAGAGGAATATGTACCAGTCATGAAGAAAGCAATAGCAATAAAACTAAATGATCATAATTCTAAGCTAACGGATGGGTCTTTTCCATCACATCATTCTCTAATGATGTGATCACGTTCATCAAATGACAACACATGTCTATGGTCAGGAAACTTAACCATCTTTGATTAACGAGCTAGTCAAGTAGAGGCATACTAGGGACACTCTGTTTTGTCGATGTATTCACACATGTACTAACTTTCCGGTTAATACAATTCTAGCATGAATAATAAACATTTATCATGATATAAGGAAATATTAATAACAACTTTATTGTTGCCGCTAGGGCATATTTCGTTCAGAAAGGTGATGGGCGGTACTGCAAGATTCATCGGACCAAAGGCCATGATCTTCAAGAGTGCTATCAGGTCGAGCAGCTAGTAAAGAGACAGAGAGTAGAGTATGAGAAGTGTGACAAGGAAAAGGGTCAGAATGTTGCTGGCGGTAAGGGCCGAGGCGGTAAAGTAAATCGCCCTGGCAAACCCATTCAGAACCAAGCAAAAACCCGCCAGAGGTCGAGAGAAAGAAGCATGTGATGATGAGAGTGATGGAGGGGATGAAGAGGAAACCAGTAAGAAGGGTTTCAGAAGGCCACTGACGCCCTGTGCATTGACGGGGGTGCATCTTTGCACACCTCTCACTGCCAGCTTATGCGGTGGGCACGAGAAGTCAATGTCGTGGAACCAGTGCTAGAGGCCCGGAAGCCTCTCAAATGGTCACGCACGCACATCATCTTTGACGAAGAGGATCATCCTAACCGCACCACAGCGGTCGGGTGTTTGCCATTGTTGGTCACTCAAACAATTCGCAACCTCAAGGTCACAAAAATGTTGGTGGACAGCGGGGTCGAGTTGAATCTGATCTCCCCGGCAGTTATCAGAAACTTCAGATAGCATAGGATGAGTTGAAGGCCGCCGGCACATTTCAAGGAGTTCATCCTGGCAGGAGTCATCCTAAGGGAAAGATCACATTGCCGATGACGTTTGAGGGAGAGCTGAACTACCGGACCGAGAAGATTGTGTTTGATGTGGTTGATCTCCCGCTACCGTACAATGGGATCCTTGGCCACCCAGCCCTTGCTAAATACATGGCGGCATCCCACTATGCCTACAACACCTTGAAGATGCCTAGGCCTTTGGGGGTCATTATCATCCCATCAGATGAGAAGGATGCAATCATATGCGTGGATAAGATGTACCGGGACGCAGTCGCGGTAGAGGCGGCGGCAGCAGCAGTTACCACCAAGGCGGACAGAGGAAGGAAGAAGGGTAGCAAGAAAGCCGGCAAGGAATTCGGGAAGCATACCTCTTCGGAGTGTGCTGCACCTGTCGATGACTTGCTGGAGAGTTCCAACAGCAAGAGGTCCAAGGTCACTGCGCCCCAAGTGAAGAAGGTCCCGGCAGGGTGCTACATCTTGAGCTTGCGTTGGTTTTCCCTTGAAGAGGAAAGGGTGATGTAGCACAATAGCGTAAGTATTTCCCTCAGTTTTGAGAACCAAGGTATCAATCCAGTAGGAGACTACACACAAGTCCCTCGTACCTGCACAAACAAACAAGAACCTCGCAACCAACGCGATAAAGGGGTTGTCAATCCCTTCACGGTCACTTACGAGAGTGAGATTTGATAGAGATAATAAGATAAATATTTTTGGTATTTTTATTGTATAGATTGGAAAATAAAGATTGCAAAATAAACGGTAATAGAAATAGCAAGTTGATATGAAAATAATATGATGGAAGATAGACCCGGGGGCATGGGTTTCACTAGTGGCTTCTCTCAAGATAGAAAATTCTACGGTGGGTGAACAAATTACTGTCGAGCAATTGATAGAAAAGCGCATAGTTATGAGAATATCTAGGCATGATCGTGTATATAGGCATCACGTCTGCGACAAGTAGACCAAAACGATCCTGCATCTACTACTATTACTCCACACATCGACCGCTATCCAGCATGCATCTAGAGTATTAAGTTCATAAGAACAGAGTAACGCATTAGGCAAGATGACATGATGTAGAGGGATAAACTCAAGCAATATGATATAAACCCCATCTTTTTATCCTCGATGGCAACAATACAATACGTGCCTTGCTGCCCCTGCTCTCACTGGGAAAGGACACCGCAAGATTGAACCCAAAGCTAAGCACTTCTCCCATTGCAAGAAAGATCAATCTAGTAGGCCAAACCAAACTGATAATTCGAAGAGACTTGCAAAGATATTTAAATCATGCATAAAAGACTTCAGAGAAAAATCAAATATTGTTCATAGATAATCTTGATCATAAACCCACAATTCATCAAATCTCGACAAACACACCGCAAAAAGAATTACATCGAATAGATCTCCAAGAGAATCGAGGAGAACTTTGTATTGAGATCCAAAGAGAGATAAGAAGCCATCTAGCTAATAACTATGGACCCGAAGGTCTGTGGTAAACTACTGACACATCATCGGAGAGGCTATGGTGTTGATGTAGAAGCCCTCCATGATCGATTCCCCTCCGGCGGAGCGCCGAAAAAGGCCCCAAGATGGGATCTCACGGGTACAGAAGGTTGTGGCAGTGGAAATTGGGTTTCGTGGTGCTCCCGGATGTTTTCGGGGTATATGGGTATATATAGGAGGAAGAAGTACGTCGGTGGAGCTGCATGGGGCCCATGAGGGTGGGGGGCGCGCCTCCCTGCCTCGTGGCCTCCTCGCATCTTTCTTGATGTAAACTCCAAGTCTCCTGGATCGCGTTTGTTCCAAAAATAACTCTCCCGAAGGTTTCATTCCGTTTGGATTCCGTTTGATATTCCTTTTCTGCGAAGCACTGAAATAGGCAAAAACACAGCAATTTGCACTGGGCCTTTGGTTAGTAGGTTAGTCCCAAAAATAATGTAAAAAAGGTATATTAAAGCCCATTAAACATCCAAAGCAGGTAATATAATAGCATGGAACAATCAAAAAATATAGATACGTTGGAAACGTATCAAGCATCCCCAAGCTTAATTCCTGCTCGTCCTCGAGTAGGTAAATGATAAAAACAGAATTTTTTATGTGGAATGCTACCTAGCATAATTCTCAATGTAATTTTCTTTATTGTGGCATGAATGTTACGATCCGAAAGATTCAAGACAAAATTCTAATGTTGACATAAAAATAATAATACTTCAAGCATACTAGCAAAGCAACCGTGTCTTCTCTAAATAACATGGCCAAAGAAATTTATCCCTACAAAATCATATAGTCTGGCTATGCTCCATCTTCACCACACAAAAATATTTAAATCATGCACAACCCCGATTACAAGCCAAGCAATTGTTTCATACTTTTGATGTTCTCAAACTTTTTCAATCTTCACGCAATATATGAGCGTGAGCCATGGACATAGCACTATAGGTGGAATAGAATGGTGGTTGTGGAGAAGACAAAAAGGAGAAGATAGTCTCACATCAACTAGGCGTATCAATGGGCTATGGAGATGCCCATCAATAGATATCAATGTGAGTGAGTAGGGATTTCCATGCAATGAATGCACTAGAGCTATGAGTGTATGAAAGATCAATAAGAGAACTTAAGTGGGTGTGCATCCAACTTGCTTGCAAATGAAGACCTAGGGCATTTTGAGGAAGCCCATCATTGGAATATACAAGCCAAGTTCTATAATGTAAAATCCCCACTAGTATATGAAAGTGACAACATAGGAGACTCTCTCTATCATGAAGATCATGGTTCTACTTTGAAGCACAAGTGTGGTAAAAGGATAGTAGCATTGTCCCTTCTCTCTTTTTCTCTCATTTTTTTATTTTCTTATTTTCTTTTTTTTGGGCCTTCTCTTTTTTATGGCCTTTCTCTCTTTTTTCGTCCAGAGTCTCATCCCGACTTGTGGGGGAATCATAGTCTTCATCATCCTTTCCTCACATGGGACAACTCTCTAATAATGATTATCATCACACTTTTATTTACTTACAACTCGAAAAATTGCAACTCAATACTTAGAACAAAATATGACTCTATGTGAATGCCTCCGGCGGTATGACTCATGAATGACATGTATGAAAGAATTATAAAGGTGGCTTTGCCACAAATACGATGTCAACTACATGATCATGCAAAGCAAAATGACAATGATGAAGCGTGTCATAACAAACGGAACACTGGTAAGTTGCATGGCAATATATCTCAGAATGGCTATGGAAATGCCATAATAGGTAGGTATGGTGGCTATTTTGAGGAAGGTATATGGTGATTTTATGGTACCGGCGATAGTTGCGCGGTACTAGAGAGGCTAGCAATGGTGGAAGGGTGAGAGTGCGTATAATCTATGGACTCAACATTAGTCATAAAGAACTCACATAATTATTGCAAAAATCTATTAGTTATCGAAACAAAGTACTACGCGCATGCTCCTAGGGGGATAGATTGGTAGGAAAAGATCGTCGCTCGTCCCCGACCGCCACTCATAAGGAAGACAATCAATAAATAAATCATGCTCCGAATTCTTCACATAACGGTTCACCATACATGCATGCTACGGAAATCACAAAATTTAGAACAAGTATTTCTAAAATTCACAACTACTCAACTAGCACGACTCTAATATCACCATCTTCATATCTCAAAACAATCATCAAGTATCAAACTTCTCATAGTATTCAATGCACTTTTTATGATAGTTTTTATTATACCCATCTTGGATGCCTATTATATTAGGACTAATTTTATAGCCAAAGAAAATTACCATGTTGTTCTAGAGGACTCTCAAAATGATATAAGTGAAGCATGAGAGATCAATAATTTCTATAAAATAAAACCACCACCGTGCTCTTAAAGATATAAGTGAAGCACATCACTACAAGGATACCCCCTATAAAGCAACACATAGTGTACAACATTTTAATTATATGTTGTAAAATTCACAATAGATACACATATATAACCATTGTAGGATATGCGTTGTAGACTTGTAGCTCGTGACCCATGTACTAGATTGCAACCAGCCACAACTAAGTAAAGCCCAAATGCACTAACCCAGCCCAGCCCCAAGTTAGCTTTCACGATTAGGTCATTCCTTGTCCCCACAGTGTCGCCTATTCCTCTCGAGCCTCCCATGCCGGCCACCGCCCCTCGTCACCGCTCCCCTGCGACCAACTCCTTTGCACGGCTGCGACCTACCTGCATCCTGACGCGCCGCCCCTCACCACTCCCCTGCTGCCCTGCATACCGGCGCGCCGCCCCTCGTCATGGCACTCCTGCAACCAACGGCGAATCTAAGGTACGGCAATGTACAGTATCGGGCCTGCCCACCAAGTTTTCCCCCAAACCCAAGACAATCTCATGTACCAACGACGCATGTTCTTAGCGCGCGATCCGTCCTTGCCATCGTCCAATTCGCAGCTGTTGCCGATGTAACCAGCGGGCCACGCCCAAAATACCTGCCTCACAAATGTACTTTGCTAAATTGACCATCCACCTCCACAGTACTATGCATGTAAACGCCGTCCGAATTGGCATGACGAGTCAGAGAGGAAAGCAGGGCAGGACCTGAGCACGCTTACTAATAGGACTGGATGGATACTGCTACCATAGATCTCATTCTAGGTATGACTACATCTATTTTTTTCTTTGTAAAGGAAAGAAGATCAGCAAGGTAGCACCCAATCTGTTCAACTGTTCATTAACGCACGATTAAGCTCGCAAAGTAGCACCCAATCTCAATAGTGATTCGTCCACTTATTAATATTACATGCAAGGTAATGATCGGGCCTCTCTATACTATGCAAATTGATATGCTTGAGCAACAACAAAGTGCAGCAATTAATTTAACTAACATATATTAACTACAAACATATCAGAGATTGTAAATCAAGTTGACTATCATGCACTATATATAAGACTTTTACTACTGTACGTCTTAACTTAGTCTGCATGGCTTGCACTGCACTTGCTGCAACCAGAGTATGTATATGGTTTCTTCTGTATTGCCATGTTGGCTTTGAAACTGAGCAGAATTATTTAAATTGCTTATTAATATTAGTTATTTATTTATATTTTGCATATTGGTGCTTCTTTTCCTTTCTAAAATAAAAGTTGATCTTTGAGTTATGTTAGTCAGATATGATTATTATGCCAGACTATATCATCAGCAAGGTGTTTTTAGTACCAAATGATGAATATTTCAACCACTATTTGGCGGTAAGTTAGACGCTTTCCCTTACTTTCCAAAAGTAATATAGGTGCTTCTGTTACAGTTGGGAGTTGATGTATTGTTATCTCAGTATGGTGGCCAATACAAATTATATTCTATATTCATATGCACTTTCAGACCAGATAAAGCGTAATTGTATTATCTTTTGACTCTCTTCATGGTAACATGGTATCTCGATGTATCCTCTTAAAAAAATCATGAGAAATATTTTAATATTAGAAGTTTGCCTTTTCAACTAAAAAAGGATATTAGTATTTGTGGATATCATGAGTTCAGGACACTGTGCTCCTATAGACATATTTTTTGGGGTACTATTCCGCATTAAAAGTCAGGAACATGTTCTATTCTGCCTATTGTATGTATGAATGATGGAAAGACCAAACGGTTTTGTTTTGCAAATTCCATACGGGAAGGGAAAGAACAAACTAGATAAGAGGATTAACCTGTGATGTACTACTATTTTTCAGTACTATGTACTCATGAAATACACTCCAAGGAAACAAGCGCCTACAAATTGTCCCTCTAAAATTAAGGTATTCCTGTAGCCATTCCACGATAAATTAGTTACTCTTTTAGCAATTTCAATATAAATTTGTTGGTTTGCCCAATAAGATGTTCCTAGAAAGCTAGAACAGTATACACACTATCGATTTGCAACCATCCTTTTTTGGGTCCAGATATTCAACTCTCACTTTTGTTCGTTGCCCACAAAATATTTACTCATCATTATTTGTGCCATTTGTAATATTTATGTCACTATGCATCACAAAAAACATATGTTCTATTGTATTTGCAGCACACAAATTGTCATGGTTTGTTTTCAGTTTAAAAGAAAACAAATGTTTACTTGAGCTAATTACCACATGTACCAGTTAGGTATGTGGCATGCAAGTAGAGGAGAGGATGAACTTGAGAACTACCAATTTTGCCTCATATTTGATCTGATAAGGTAAGTTTCTTCATAGCTTTTGTCGATGGATGTGAAAATATATGTGCCATCAAGCATACTTTTATTTTCTATGATCATATTGATGCTTTAAATCTTAGGCCTAATATATTGCAAATTCTAAAGACATACGAATCTTCTTGCGTATGGTCTGTAAATCTAAGAAATTTCCCACCAATCCTTTTTGGTGTCTTCTCCTAACCATACCAGACCAAGGCCACCATCATGAGAATAAGTGTGCATTGTACAAGGCTTCTGTTGAAGCTAACTATTGATGTCATATTGAAGCTAACTATTTTAGATCACCATAGTAGTTATTCCCAGCTAACAATGTGTAACACAAAATGTTAGTCTATGCATGGGTTCATGACTAGTATGAATAGTAGAATGACCTTACTAACCTTTTTTCAATGTTTGAAGAAAATTCTGTGGTTGGTCTTTGCATTGTCGAAGAACGATATAATTGTCAATTCTATTGTACGACGATAGGGATTAAATCACAAATCCGATATTCATATGCTAAGCTTTTGCAATTCATTCAAGGTTACACCGGCAGTAATATTTGTTATTTTTATGCAGTGTGCAATGGATATAGAATTCAACAAATTACTAATGTGATTTCCTAAAGAAAGTAAATAGTACTCAGCTTGTGTAGATGAATTTCTGGATCGAGTTTGCATAGAGAGATATATCAACATATACAGTGACTAATATTTTGTCTCTACAACTACTTGCATCATGTCAATGCACTGTGTGTTAACAGTTCATTTTGATTTTTTTGTTTGTAGATGCAAGGAATAAATGGTTGATTATATGGGTGTGTGAAGATGATGATGATGGATTCTTTTATTGTTCGTTAAGTTGTAGGGATGTTCATTTTGGGTGATGGATGATGTTCCTCGGTTAAGTTTTAGATAAGTTGTACGGATGTTGATGGATGCTTTCGGTTGAACTTTCAATGTGTAGAAAATATTTAGATTATGCATCACATTCCGATGATGTTCCTCTTGTAATATCCAATATTGTAACCCACAATTTTATGAAATATATGATTTCTTCATTATATGTGAGTAATATTCTCTTGCTTTTTCTTCACTTGAAATACACATCTATCACCAATTACGTGGAGCATTAATTTAATTGCTGGCAATATATATAAAAATAATAATATAATTCACATTATATATGTACAACACTTGAATTGTTGCATTTTTTTGTTGCCAAGCAATGGGATTTTGATAACCGTACATTAATCACCAACGTATAAAACTGTTGCACACGTCTGTTTTATGTGTTGCATTTTTGCAACGGTACCTTTTATCAACGCCGGTATAAGCGTTGCATTACGCACTAGCAACACTGGATAAGGCAACGCATCCCAAACCGTTGGTAAATACACTAACAACGCATATATGGACTTTTAGATACGGAAAAAAGCGTTGCTATAGTGGGGGTACTATTGTAGTGCATAGAGCAAAGTTATTTAGCTCAAAAGATATAAGTGAAGCACATAGAGTATTCTAATAAATTCCGATTCATGTGTGTCTCTCCGAAAGGTGTGTACAGCAAGGATGATTGTGGTAAACTAAAAAGCAAAGACTCAAATCATACAAGACGCTCCAAGCAAAACACATATCATGTGGTGAATAAAAATATAGCCTCAAGTAAAGTTACCGATAGACGAAGATGAAAGAGGGGATGCCTTCTGGGGCATCCCCAAGCTTAGGCTTTTGGTTGTCCTTGAATTTTACCTTGGGGTGCCTTGAGAATCCCCAAGCTTAGGCTTTTGCCACTTTTTATTCCAAAATCCATCAAATCTTTACCCAAAACTTGAAAACTTCACAACACAAAACTCAACGGAAAATCTCATGAGCTCCGTTAGTATAAGAAAACAAACCACCACTTCAAGGTACTGTAATGAACTCATTATTTATTTATATTGGTGTTAAACCTACTGTATTCCAACTTCTTAATGGTTCATACCCCCCGATACTAGCCATAGATTCATCAAAATAAACAAACAACACACGAAAAACAGAATCTGTCAAAAACAGAACAGTCTGTAGTAATTTGTAGGTTTCGAATACTTCTGTAACCCCAAAAATTCTGAAATAAATTTGTGGACGTGAAGAATTTGTCTGTTAATCATCTGCAAAAAGAATCAACCTAATCGCACTCTTCAGTAAGAAAAATGGCACCAAATCTGGTGAGCGCTAAAGTTTTTGTTTTTTACAGCAAGATCACATAAACTTCCCCCAAGTCTTCCCAAAGGTTCTACTTGGCACAAACACTAATTGAAAGCATAAAACCACATCTAAACAGAAGCTAGATGAATTATTTATTACTAAATAGGAACAAAAAGCAAGAAACAAAAATAAAATTGGGTTGCCTCCCAACAAGCGTTATCGTTTAACGCCCCTAGCTAGGCATTGATAATTTCAATGATGCTCACATGAAAGACAAGAATTGAAGCACAAAGAGAGCATCATGGAACACATGACAAACACATCTAAGTCTAACATACTTCCTATGCATAGGCATCTTATAGGCAAACAAATTATCATAGCAAGCAAAAACTACCATATGCAAGGAAGTGGAAAGAAACAATAGCAATCTCAACATAACGAGAGGTGAATTAGTAACATCAAAATTTCTACAATCATATTTTCCTCTCTCATAATAATTACATGTGGGATCATAAGAAAATTCAACAAAATAGCTAACACATAAAATATCTTCAACACGATCCACATGCATGCAAAGTTGACACTCTTCCAAAATAGTGGGATTAACATTAACTAAAGTCATGACCTATCCAAACCCACTTTTATCAAAAATTTCATAAGATTGAACATTCTCGAAATATGTGGGATATAAACTTGACACTCTTCCAAACCCACTTTCAATAATATTGCAAACACCATTATCAATCTCATATTCATCATGGGGCTTAAATAAATTTTCAAGATCAAAAGAAGAATCACCCCAATCATGATCATTGCAACAAATAGTAGTCATAGCAAAACTAGCATCCCCAAGCTTGAGGTTTCGCATATCATTAACACAATTAACATTAAGAGAATTTATGATAGCATCATTGCAATCATGCTTTTCATCGAAGGAACTATCAAGTATGGGTGCAATAGCAATGATCTCATGTTTAACATAAGGAACTATAACAAACTCATCTTCATATATATTGGCGTCATGGACGCAAGAATAGCAAGCATCATGTTCATCAAGTGATATTTCAATCAAATCACCGGAATCATAATTATCTATAGATTCATGCATATCATTATTTTCTTCCCAAGCAACGGCCATTTTTTCAATAAATTCTTTGACATAGACATTATGAGCATATTTTCATAGCAATATTTAAGTATGTTCAAAATTTTCAGATTCGTAGAGAGTAACATCATACTTTTCAATCAAAGAAGCAACTTCATAAGCACCCTTAAAGGCAACAAATTCGTTAATTTGTTTGATATCGTAGTAACTATAAACACCCTTTGCATAAGAAGATAAGATTTCATTGTCATTAAACTCACATAGGTAGGGGATGTGTTTTTTCGGGTTCTTAGAGCAACAAGTAAATTCATAAATTTTACAAAGATTCCAAGCATAACACATCAATCTGTTTATTTGATCCCATAAGAGTCTCCCTTTTTCAGACAAACGGTGACGCACAAAATGAGCATGCCCATCTAAAGATTTTCCATCAACCAGGATAGTTGGGGTTTCAGCACGAGCGCATAAGGATCGAAGATGATCCAAGTAGAACACTTTAAGTGGATCCATATCAGTAGATTTTTAGCAAGCAAAGATGCAAGCAAAGGGAAGGCACATGGAAACACAAACAAAGATACATATGGGAAGAAGGCAAAGAGAAGGCAAGGGTGAAGTGGGGGAGAGGAAAACGAGAGGCAAATGGCAAATAATGTAATGTGAGGGATAAGAGTTTGTGATGGGTACTTGGTATGTCTTGACTTGTGCCTAGATCACCCCGGCAATGGCGCCAGAAATCCTTCTTGCTACCTCTTGAGCTTGCGTTGGTTTTCCCTTGAAGAGGAAAGGGTGATGCAGCACATTAGCGTAAGTATTTCCCTCAGTTTTGAGAACCAAGGTATCAATCCAGTAGGAGACTACACGCAAGTCCCTCGTACCTGCACAAACAAACAAGAACCTCGCAACCAGCGCGATAAAGGGATTGTCAATCCCTTCACGGTCACTTATGAGAGTGAGATCTGATAGAGATAATAAGACAAATATTTTTGGTATTTTTGTTGTATAGATTGGAAAATAAAGATTACAAAATAAACGGTAATAAAAATAGCAAGTTGATATGAAAATAATATGATGGAAGATAGACCCGGGGGCCATAGGTTTCACTAGTGGCTTCTCCCAAGATAGCAAATTCTACGGTGGGTGAACAAATTACTGTCGAGCAATTGATAGAAAAGCGCATAGTTATGAGAATATCTAGGCATGATCATGTATATAGGCATCACGTCCGCGACAAGTAGACCAAAACGATTCTGCATCTACTACTATTACTCCACACATCGACCGCTATCCAACTTGCATCTAGAGTATTAAGTTCATAAGAACAGAGTAACGCATTAGGCAAGATGACATGATGTAGAGGGATAAACTCAAGCAATAGATATAAACCCCATATTTTTATCCTCGATGGCAACAATACAATACGTGCCTTGCTGTCCCTTCTGTCACTAGGAAAGGACACCGCAAGATTGAACCCAAAGCTAAGCACTTCTCCCATTGCAAGAAAGATCAATCTAGTAGGCCAAACCAAACTGATAATTCGAAGAGACTTGTAAAGATATTTAAATCATGCATAAAAGATTTCAGAGAAGAATCAAATATTGTTGATAGATAATCTTGATCATAAACCCACAATTCATCGGATCTCGAAGACACACCGCAAAAAGAATTACATCGAATAGATCTCCAAGAGAATCAAGGAGAACTTTGTGTTGATATCCAAAGAGAGAGAAGAAGCCATCTAGCTAATAACTATGGACCCGAAGGTCTGTGGTAAATTACTCACACATCATCGAAGAGGCTATGGTGTTGATGTAGAAGCCCTCCGTGATCGATTCCCCCTCCGGTGGAGCGCCGGAAAAGGCCCCAAGATGGGATCTCACGGGTATAGAAGCTTGCGGCGGTGGAAATAGAGTTTTGTGGTGCTCCTGGATGTTTTTGGGGTATATGGGTATATATATGAGGAGGAAGTACGTCGGTGGAGCTGTGAGGGGCCCACGAGAGTGGGGGGGTGCCTACCCCCCTGGGCGCACCTCCCTGCCTCATGGCCTCCTCGCTTCTTTCTTGACGTAAACTCCAAGTCTCCTGGATCACGTTTGTTCCAAAAATAAATCTCCCGAAGGTTTCATTCCGTTTGGATTCCGTTTGATATTCCTTTTCTGCGAAACACTGAAATAGGCAAAAAACACAACAATTTGCACTGGGCCTTTGGTTAGTAGGTTAGCCCCAAAAATAATGTAAAAAAGGTATATTAAAGCCCATTAAACATCCAAAACAGGTAGTATAATAGCATGGAACAATCAAAAATTATAGATACGTTGGAGATGTATCACAGGGCTGGCTGGCGTTGATGGTACTTTTACTATGAGCGCCACCCTCGATGACAAATAGGAAAGCGTGCTTGTTGCCTTCCTATGGGAGAATATCGATGTGTTTGCCCAGCATCCATCTGATATCCCCGGTGTTCCCAGGGAGGTAATCGAGCACCACCTTGTTGTCTGCCCACATGCCCGACCTATCAAGCAGAAAGTCCGAAAGTAGGCCTTGGAAAGGTAGCAGTTCATTACGGAAGAGATCAAGAAACTTGAAGCAGCTAGTTTGGTCAGAGGAGTGCTACACTCCACCTGGTTGGCAAATCCAGTGGTAGTCCAGAGGCTAACAGAAAGTGGAGGCTTTGCATAGATTTCACATATCTCAACAAAGCCTGCCTGAAGGACCCGTTTCCCTTGCCGCGCGTCGATCAGATTGTGGATTCCACTTCGGGCTATGATCTGCTCTTCTTTCTGGATGCATATTCAGGGTATCATCAGATCTTCGTGTCCAAGGAAGATGAAGAGAAGACATCGTTCATCACTCCCTGTTGTACATACTGTTTTGTCCGCATGCCGTTTGGATTAAAGAGTGTCGGGTCCACTTTTGCAAGGGTAGTCTAGATTGGTTTCGAGCCACAGCTGCACATAAACATTGAAGCTCATATGGATGATATTGTGGTTCAGGCCAAAGATAGAGCCACCCTTATTCAGGATTTGGAGGAGACATTTGCTAACATGTGCAAGATCAACTTGAAACTCAACCCGGAGAAGTGTGTGTTGGGCGTTCCGTCCGACAAGCTGCTTGGGTTCTTTGTATCCCATCGGGGGATCAAAGCCCCTGACAAGATTAAAGCTATCGAGCAGATCCAAGCACCAAGGACAGTCAAGGATGTAAGGCGCCTAATAGGGTGCGTTGCCGTGCTAAGCAGATTCATCTCCAAGTCTGCCAAGCGCGCCCTATCGTTCTACAAAATTTTGAAGAAGGCAGGGACCATGAAGTGGACTCCTGAAGCAGATGCAACTTTGCAAGAGTTGAAGGCCTACTTGTCCTCTGTGCCCACCTTGGTTGCTCCTAAGCCACAAGAGGCGTTGCTGCTATACTTAGCGGAAAACTGATACGTCTCTGCCGTATCTATATTTTTTTATTGTTTGATGCCAATATTATACAACTTTTACATACTTTTGGCAACTTTTTATATGATTTATTTGGACTAACTTACTTATCCAGTGCCCAGTGCCAGTTCCTGTTTGTTGCATGTTTTTGTTTCACAGAAAATCCATATAAAAAAGTCCAACCGCGATAAAAATTTACGGAGAATTATTTTGGAATATATGTGATTTTTAGGAGGTGGAATCAATGCAAAAGGGGGCCCACAGTGCCCACAACTCACCAGGGCGTGCCAGTCACCCCCTGGCGCGCCCAGGTGTCTTGTGCCCTCCTCGAAGGTCGGTTGGGGCCCTTCTTCGGGCGCAAGAAAGATAATTTATGGAAAAAATCATGTAAAAATTCCAGTGCAATCAGAGTTACGGCTCTCCAGGAATTTAAGAAACCGTGAAGGGCCAGATTTGGGAAACGCAAACAGAAGAGAACAGAGAGGGAGATCCAATCTCAGAGGGGATCCCACCCCTCCAATGCCATGGAGGCCATGGAGTAGAGGGGGAACTCTCCTCCCATCTAGGGGGGAGGCCAAGGAAGAATAAGAAGGAGGGGCTCTCCCCCCTCGCTTCCGGTGGCGCTGGAGTGCCACCGGGGCAACGATCGGGACGGTGATCTACATCAATAATCTTGCAACTGTCAACACCAACTTTCTCCCCCTCTATGCAGCGGTGTAACACCTCTTCTCCCCGCTGTAATCTCTACTTAAACATGGCGCTCAACTCCATATATTATTTCCCAATGATCTATGGTTATCCTATGATGTTTGAGTAGATCTGTTTTGTCCTATGGGTTAATCGTGATCTTGGTTGGTATGATTGTATATTTTATTTATGGTGTTGTCCCACGGTGCCCTCCATCTCGCGTAAACGTGAGGGGCCCCCACTGTAGGGTGTTGCAATATGTTCATGGTTCGCTTATGGTGGGTTGCGAGAGTGATAGAAGCTTAAACCCGAGTAGGTGGGCTATGCAGTATGGGATAAAGAGGACTTGATAATTAATGCTATGGTTGGGTTTCACGACCTTAATGATCTTTAGTAGTTGCGGATGCTTTCTAGAGTTCCAATCATAAGTGCATATGATCCAAGTAGAGAAAGTATGTTAGCTCATGCCTCTCCCTCACATAAACTTACAAGAATGATTACCTGTACTTGCTATCGATTGCCTAGGGACAAATAACTTTCTTGTTGACACAAACCCTTTTACTAAACACCTAAATTTTATTATCTTGCAAAGTACTTCTAGTTTTATTCTTACAAAGTAGTTCTAGCATCACACCTACAAATAGTTTCATACTTGTTTTCGGTAAAGCAGACGTCAATTGCGTGTAGAGTTGTATCGGTGGTCGATAGAAATTGAGGGAATATTTATTCTAACTTTAGCTCCTCGTTGGATTTGACACTCTTATTTATTGAAAAAGGCTACAAACGATCCCCTATACTTGTGGATTATCAAGACCTTTTTCTGGCGCCGTTGCCGGCGAGTTATATCGTGGGGTGAATATTCTCGTGTGTGCTTGTTTGCTTTATCACTTAGTAGTTTGTAATTCATGTTCTAAGTTGTTCTCTAACTTTAGTTATGGATATGGAACACGAAACACCAAAACAATTAGTGGTACTTGCTACTCATGTAGATGGGGAACCTCCTAAAACCCTCGATGCTCGTTATGTGAAAAATATTATGCACTACTTTGATAATCCTAAGAAAATCCCATTCAACTTGATAATGGGAGTAACGTTGGATCAAGGTGAATACTTTAGGGATTATCGCTTGACACAAAAAGGGAAACTTTTATGGGATCAAATTTATATGTTGCATCGGTATGCTTGGAATTTATGCCAGAGATATGATTATACTTGTTGCTCTAGGATGAATGCTCCACACCTTCCCTTTTCATGCAAATTTAATGATAATGAAACCTTGGCTTCTTATGCTAATGGTATGTATGATTACTATGATGTGGAACGAATAGAAGAATTTGTTGCTTTTAAGGGAGCTTATGAAATTGAATCTGTGTTTAAAAGTTTGAAGATTTTGATGACTCAGTTTATAGACCTGAAATTTTTGCTATCCTTATATATTGCTATGATAATTATAAATACAATTCCGATATTGATGGATTTATTGAGAAAGTCTCCGCTGTCTAAGAAGAGACTAATATTTTGCAGGAGTCTACGCAAGAAGAAAATGATGAAACTATGAGCTCATTGGATGAAAAAGATGATGACGAGAGCGAAGAACAAAAGGAGGAAGAGCGGATTAGCTACCCGTACCCACCTTCTAATGAGAGTAACTCTTCAACTCATATATTGTTTATTTTCCCTTCATGCTTACCGAAGGATGAATGCTATGATAATTGCTATGATCTCGTTGATTCATTTGTAATATCCCTTTTTGATGAACTTGATGCTTGCTATGCTTGTGGCCAAGATGCCAATATGAATTATGCTTATGGAGATGAACTTGCTATAGTTACTTATATTAAGAATGAAATTGTTGCTATTGCACCCACACATGATAGTCGTGTTATCTTTTTGGATTCTCCCAACTACACTATATCGGAGAAGTTTGCTCTTATTAAGGATTATATTGACGGGTTGCCTTTTATCATTGCACATGATGATTTTGATGAATATAATATGCATGTGCTTGCTGCTCCTACTTGCAATTATTATGATAGAGGAACTATATCTCACCTCTCTATGTTTCCAACACGATAAAATTGCAAGAAACTGCTTATGCTATGTATTGGCCTTTACTTGATGTGCATGGATTGTTCTTTTATGACATGCCAATGCATAGGAAGAGAGTTAGACTTCGTCATTGCATGATATATGTTTCTTTGTGCTCACTACTAAATGCCAAATCTTTGTTAATTCAAATTGGCTTTGATATACCTTGGGATCCGGGTGGATCCATTACTTGAGCACTTTATGCCTAGCTTAATGGCTTTAAAGAAAGCGCTGCCAGGGAGACAACCCAGAAGTTTTAGAGAGTCATTTATTTCTGTTGAGTTCTTTTATAAAGTTTAAAAACAAAAAAATAGAGGGGAACTTAAAAACCTTTTCACAAAAGAGAAGCTATTGGAAGTTATGCATTGAAGAAGTGAGGGTCGACCTTGAACACTTGTGTTCATGCTCATGGAAACAATGTAGAATTTTTCATGAAGATTCTCACAAAAATAATTATCCCCTTGTACAATTCCATTGTATTATAAAAAATAATGTGCCAAGATTTGCCTTTAGGATGACTAAATTGCTTGTTGGTTTGTGCGGTGCAAAACAGAAAATTGGCTGTAGTGCTCGATTTTACATTTTTTTTACTGGAACGTCAAACGGTTCTGAAACTTTTTGTACTGTCTTTCTATACAAAATGTTTATTTTGTCCTAATTTTTCAGATTTTTTGAGTTACAGAAGTATGGTGGATGTTCAAATCTTTACAGACTGTCCGGTTTTCATAGATTGCTGTTATAGCTTCATTATTTGCGTATGTTTGAATTCTTGTTGAAGCCTCCTTGACTTGGGGAAATAGAATTGTGATATCATACAGTGGGTAATGTTTGTTCATAATTATACAATAATGTCACAGCAGTACATGATGGGATTTCATTGCCATCTTCACTAGCCCCGCCCCTAAAAGTTCGGTTAAATTTTGTGTGGATGAAGTGTTCGAAGATCGAGGAGGTGTCGATATGAGGAGAAGGACGAGAGTCAAGAGCTCAAGCTTGGGGATGCCCAAGGCACCCCAAGTAAATATTCAAGGAGACTCAAGCGTCTAAGCTTGGGGATGCCCCGAAAGGCATCCCATCTTTCTTCAACAAGTATCGGTATGTTTTCGGATTTGTTCCGTTCACGTGATATGTGTAAATCTTGGAGCGCCTTTTGCATTTAGTTTTCACTTTTCTTTTATGCACCATGCTGGTATGAGATAGTCCATGGTTGATTTATAGAATGCTCATTTCACTTCACGTATATCTTTTGAGTATGGCTTTATAGAATGCTTCATGTGCTTCACTTATATCATTTGAAATTTGGATTGCCTGTTTCTCTTCACATAGAAAACCGTTGCTTGAAGAATGCTCTTTTGCTTCACTTATATTTATTAGAGCATGGTGTTTTGTAGAAAGAATTAAACTCTCATGCTTCACTTATATCTATTTAGAGAGTCAACAGGAATTGGTCAATTGCATGGTTAGTCATAAAATCCTACATAAAACTTGTGGATCACTGAATATGATATGTTTGATTCCTTGCAATAGTTTTGCGATATAGAGATGGAATATGTGGGAGGTACTAGTAAATGGTTGTGTTTAGTAAGAATATTGGTGTTAAGGTTTGTAATTCCCGAAGCATGCACGTATAGTCTCTCGTTATGCTATGATGTTGGAGCATGATTTATTATTGATTGTCTTCCTAATGAGTGGCGGTCGGGGATGAGCGATGGTCTTTTCCTAGCAATCTATCCCCCTAGGGGAATGTGTAGTAGTACTTTGCTTCGAGGGCTAATAAACTTTTTCAATAAGTATATGAGTTCTTTATGACTAATGTGACTCCATGGATTATACGCACTCTTACCTTTCCGCGATTTGCTAGCCTCTACGGTACCGTTCATTGCCCTTTCTCACATCGAGACGTGGTGCAAACTTCGCAGGTGCATCCAAACCTCGTGATATGATACGCTCTATCACACATAAGCCTTATTATATCTTCCTCAAAACAGCCACCATACCTACCTATTATGGCTTTTCCATGGCCATTCCGAGATATATTGCCATGCAACTTCCACCGCTTCCGTTTGATGACTTGAGCATTCATTGTCATATTGCTTTGCATGATCATATAGCTGACATAGTAGTTGTGGCTCAGCCACCGTTCATCATTTTTCATACATTGTTACGCTAGATCATTGCACATCCTAGTACACTACCAGGCATTCATATAGAGTCATACTTTATCATACGTATCGAGTTGTAATTTTTATTTCTTTTGAGTTATAAGTAAATAGAAGTGTGATGATCATCATTATTCATTTTTAGAGCAGTGCCCCAGTGAGGAAAGGATGATGGAGACTATGATTCCCCCACAAGTCGGGATGAGACTCCGCACAATGAAAAAAAAAGAAAAAGAAAAAAAGAAAAAAAAAAGAAAGAAAAAACAGAAAAATAAATAAATAAACAAAGAGAGAAGGGGCATTGTTAGTATCCTTTACCACACTTGTTCTTCAAAGTAACACCATGCTTTTCATATGGAGAGTCTCCTATGTTGTCACTTTCATATACTAATGCGAATTTTTCATTATAGGATTAGATGCACACCCACTTAGTTTTCATATTGAGCTTTCATACACTTATAGCTTTTACTGCATTTGTTGCATGGCAATCCCTAGTCCTTGCATTGATATCGATTGATGGGCATCTCCATAGCTCATTGGTTAGCCGCGTCAATGTGAGATTTTCTTACTTTTTTGTCTTCTCAATATTTACCCCTATCATCATACTCTATTCCACCTATAGTGCTATATCCATGGCTTGTGCTCATGTATTGCGTGAGGGTTGAAAAAGCTGAAGCGCGTTAAAAAGTACGAACCAATTGCTCGGCTTGTCATCGGTGTTGTGCATGATAAATACTTTGTGTTAAGAAGACAGAGCATGACAAGACTATATGATCTTGTAGGGATAGCTTTCTTTAGCGTTGATATTTTGAAAGACATGATTGTTTGTTGGGATGCCTGAGTATTGATGTCTTTATGTCAAATTATAGACTATTGCTTTGAATCACTTATGTCTTAATATTCATGTCATGACTAGATATATGATCAAGTTTATGTTAGGTAGCATTCCACATCAAAAATTATCTTTTTATCATTTACCTGCTCGAGGACGAGCAGGAATTAAGCTTGGGGACGCTGATACATCTCCATCATACCTATAATTTTTTATTGTTTCATGCCAATATTATACAACTTTTACATATTTTTGGCAACTTTTTATATGATTTATTTGGACTAACTTACTTATCCAGTGCCCAGTGCCAGTTCCTATTTGTTGCATGTTTTTGTTTCACACAAAATCCATATCAAACGAAGTCCAAATGCGATAAAACTTTATGGAGATTTTTTGGAATATATGTGATTTTTAGGAGGTGGAATCAACGCAAACGGGGGCCCACAGTGCCCACAGCCCACCAGGGCGCCAGGCACCCCCTGGCATGCCCAGCTGTCTTGTGCCCTCCTCGAAGGTCGGTTGGGGCCCTTCTTCTGGCGCAAGAAAGATAATTTATGGGAAAATCGTGTAAAAATTTCAGCGCAATCGGAGTTACGGATCTCCGGGAATTTAAGAAACCGTGCAGGGCCAGATCTGGGGAACGCAAAACAGAAGAGAATAGAGAGGGAGATCCAATCTCGGAGGGGCTCCCGCCCCTCCACCGCCACTGAGGCCATGGACCAAAGGGGGAACTCTCCTCCCATCTAGGGGGGAGGCCAAGGAAGAATAAGAAGGAGGGGGGATCTCTCCCCCTCACTTCCGGTGGCGCCGGAGTGCCACCGGGGCAACGATCGGGACAGCGATCTACATCAACAATCTTGCTACCGTCAACACCAACTTTATCCCCCTCTATGCAGCGGTGTAACACCTCTTCTCCCCACTATAATCTCTACTTAAACATGGTGCTCAAATCCATATATTATTTCCCAATGATCTATGGTTATCCTATGATGTTTGAGTAGATATGTTTTGTCCTATGGGTTAATCGTGATCTTGGTTGGTATGATTGTATATTTTATTTATGGTGCTGTCCTACGGTGCCATCCGTCTCGTGCAAACGTGAGGAGCCCCCGCTGTAGGGTGTTGCAATATGTTCATGGTTCGCTTATGGTGGGTTGCGAGAGTGACAGAAGCTTAAACCCGAGTAGGTGGGCTATGGCGTATGGGATAAAGAGGACTTGATACTTAATGCTATGGTTGGGTTTCATAACCTTAATGATCTTTAGTAGTTGTGGATGCTTGCTAGAGTTCCAATCAGAAGTGCATATGATCCAAGTAGAGAAAGTATGTTAGCTCATGACTCTCCCTTATACAAAATTACAAGAATGATTACATGTACTTGCTATCGATTGCCTAGGGACAAATAACTTTCTTGTTGACACAAACCCTTTTACTAAACACCTAACTTTTATTATCATGCAAAGTACTTCTAGTTTTATTCTTGCAAAGTAGTTCTAGCATCACACCTACAAATAGTTTCATACTTGTTTTTGGTAAAGCAGACGTCAAGAGCGTGTAGAGTTGTATCGGTGGTCGATAGAACTTGAGGGAATATTTGTTCTACCTTTAGCTCCTCGTTCGGTTCGACACTCTTATTTATCAAAAAAGGCTACAAACAATCTCCTATACTTGTGGGCTATCAGCAACCAACCAAGCGGTTTGTGCAGCCTTGGTGGCGCAGCGGGAAGTGGACGGAGCAGAGAGTGAGCAAGAACCAGAGAAGGATCAGGACAACAATGAGCACGACAGCGAGGCAACCCCAAGGACACGGCAATGAAGAAAGTGGTGCAGCGCCCAATGTACTTCGTTAGCTCCTTGTTACAGGGGGCTAGATCGAGGTACTCTGGCATGCAAAAGTTGATCTTTGGTCTCATCATGGCCTCAAGGAAACTGCGCCACTACTTCCAAGCCCATGAGATCATGGTTGTCACTTGTTTCCTGTTGCAAAGGATACTCTGAAACCCTGAGGCTACTGGCAGAATAGTGGAGTGGGCTTTGGAGTTATCCAGTTTGGGTTTGAAGTATGAGAGCACAGCAACAATCCAGAGCAGGGCATTGGCAGAGTTTATTGCAGAATGGACGCCAACCCCTGATGAGGAAGTGACAGAGACAATTATCCCCGGCAAGGAATCTCCCCAAGAATGGATTATGTATTTGGATGGTGATTTTTCCCTACAAGGTGCAGGGGCTGGCGTGCTTCTTGTCGCCCCCTATGGAGAGCACTTGAAGTACGTTGTCCAGATGCATTTTGCCCAGGAAGAGGCAACCAACAATACAACAGAGTATGAAGGGCTCCTTGCCGGGCTCAGGATTGTTGCACAATTCGGAATTAAGAAGCTGGTCATTCGAGGAGATTCACAGCTTGTGGTGAGACAAGTCAACAAGGATTACCAAAGCCCATTGATGGAGGCATACGTCGAGGAAGTGAGGAGATTGGAGGAACGCTTTGAAGGATTGCAAACAGAGCACGTATCCCGTGCGGAAAATAACATAGTTGACCATATGTCAAAGTGTGCTGCACAGAAGCTTCCTATGGAACCAAGGACTTTTGTTCTCCATCTTACTTAGCCCTCTGTATCCCAACAACAATGGCCCGAAAAAGGAGGAATTTGGACTCTAGTAAGCCTCTCCTGGTAGAGTCGTCCGCTCCTGGCAGAGACCCTGCCGGAAACAACTCCTCGCTACCTGCCGGACCGCACCCTCCAGCTGGGCCCACGGACCCTTTGAATGAGGCATGTACTCCCGTAGTAGAGGAGGTGCCGCTAGTCCTCATTTCCGAGCCCCCAGGATCCAACTTGGGCAAGGCACATAGTCCACTTCCTCCAAACCGGAGAGCTTCCCGGCGACTGAAGTGAAGCTGAAAGAGTAACCTGGAGGGCCAGTATATATCAGTTTGTCGATGACACTCTATACAGAAGGAGGCCCAACGGTGTGAAATTGAAGTGCATCTGCCGGGAATAAGGAAAGGAGCTGCTGCCTGAGATACACAAAGTCATGTGTGGCTCCCACATTGGATCAAGGGCATTAGTTGGGAAAGCATTCCGGCAAGGATTCTATTGGCCCACAGCCCTCCAAGATGCGGTCAAGCTAGTCACCAAGTGTGAAGCCTGCTAGTTCCATTCCAAGAACATACACCTGCCTACCCAAGCTCTTCAGACAATCCCTTTATCATGGCCATTTTTGGTCTGGGGGCTCGATATCCTTGGCCCCTTCCCCCGAGCAATCAGGGGCTTTGAATTCTTGTTCGTTGCTATCGACAAGTTTACAAAGTGGTCGGAAGTGACTACCATGAGAAAGGTGACTGCACAGTCAGCTATCAAATTCTTGAAAGAATTGGTGTGTCATTTTGGAGTTCCGGCAAGGATCATTACTGACAACGGCACCCAGTTCACGAGTCGTGCATTCATTCAATATGTTCATGCCCTCGGATGCAAGGTCTCATTTGCTTTTGTTGCACATCCTAGAAGCAATGGACAAGCTGAGAGGGCGAACGCTGAAGTGCTGCGGGGACTCAAGACAAGAACCTTTGATACGCTGCAGAAGCACGGCAGGCGGTGGATCGATGAGCTGCCGGTAGTTCTCTGGTCCCTCAGAATGACACCAAACCGAGCTACCGGGCAGACTTCTTTCTCCCTGGTCTAACAGGCAGAAGCAGCTATCCCCACAGAACTCATTTACGGGTCGCCTCGAGTGCTTGCCTATGATGAAGTAGCGCAAGATCAGCACCGGCGTGACGATGTTGTGCTACTCAAGGAGAGCCGTCTCCGGGCTACTACGCGTGTTGCACGCTATCGGCAAGCCATGCGTCGCTATCATAGCCGCAGGGTTCATGCCCGGTGTTTTGAGGAAGGCAACCTTGTCCTTAAGCGCGTTTAGTCTGCCAAGGGTACGAACAAGTTGACGCCGAAGTGGGAAGGCCCTTACCGGGTAGTACGAGTCACCAGACTTGGCGCAGTCCGTCTGGAGACCGGGGATGGCATTCAATTGCAAAACTCATGGAATATTGAGCATGTCCGCAAGTTCTACCCATAAGGCGCGGCTGTCGGGCCCTGCCCAGCAGCCACCCTTTTGTATAGGCCTTGCCTCAGTTGCATGTAACCCCTTGAATAAAGCCAGGGTGATGACCCTATGCAAGAAAAAATAAACGAAGCGCTGGGGGGCCCCCGACCAAGTTGCATGCATGCATAAGCATTCCAGAGCAGTGCATAAGCATTTCATGAACATTTGCATATGCATATAGATAGGGTCGCATCTTGCATTCATTCTCATCTGCATGAAGCTGCAGGTTCCTATCATGAACTTGGCTTCAACAAGGAGTTGAGAAGATAGCCCGGCACTGATACGTCTCCAACATATCTATAATTTTATATTGTTCCATGCTATTATATTATCTGTTTTGGATGTTTAATGCGATTCATTATACACTTTTATATTATTTTTGGGACTAACCTACTAGCCCAAGGCCCAGTGCAAATTGCTATTTTTTTTGCATATTTCAGTGTTTCGCAGAAAAGGAATATCAAGTGGAATCCAAACGGAATGAAACCTTCGGGAGAGTTATTTTTGGAACAAACGTGATCCATGGGACTTGGAGTAGACGTCAAGAAAGAAGCGAGGCGGCCACGAGGCAGGGAGGCGTGCCTGCCTCCCCTGGGCGCGCCCCCCACCCTCGTGGGCCCCTCGCAGCTCCACCGACCTACTTCTTCCTCCTATATATCCATATACCCCGAAAACATCCAGGGCACTACGAAACCCTATTTCCACCGCTGAAACCTTCTGTACCCAAGAGATCCCATCTTGGGGCCTTTTCTGGAGCTCCGCCGGAGGGGGAATCGATCACAGAGGGCTTCTACATCAACACCATAGCCTCTCTGATGATGTGAGAGTAGTTTACCACAGACCTTCGGGTCCATAGTTATTAGCTAGATGGATTCTTCTTTCTCTTTGGATCTCAATACAATGTTCTCCTCGATCTTCTTGGAGATCTATTCGATGTAATTCTTTTTGTGGTGTGTTTGTCGAGATCCGATGAATTGTGGGTTTATGATCAAGTTTATCTATAAACAATATTTGATTCTTCTCTGAAATCTTTTATGTATGATTGGTTATCTTTGCAAGTCTCTTCAAATTATCAGTTTAGTTTGGCCTACTAGATTGATCTTTCTTGCAATGGGAGAAGTGCTTAGCTTTGGGTTCAATCTTGCGGTGTCCTTTCCCAGTGATAGCAGAGGCAGCAAGGCACATATTGTATTGTTGCCATCGAGGATAAAAAGATGGGGCTTATATCATATTGCTTTAGTTTATCCCTCTACATCATGTCATCTTGCCTAATGCATTACTCTGTTCTTATGAACTTAATACTCTAGATGCATGCTGGATAGCGGTCGATATGTGGAGTAATAGTAGTAGATGCAGAATCATTTCAGTCTACTTGTTGCGGACGTGATGCCTATATACATGATCATTCCTAGATATTCTCATAATTATGCACTTTTCTATCAATTGCTCGACAGTAATTTGTTCACCCATCGTAATACTTATGCTATCTTGAGAGAAGCCACTAGTGAAACCTATGGCCTCCGGGTCTATCTTCTATCATATAAGTTTACAATCTATTCTATTTTGCAATCTTTACTTTCAATCTATATCATAAAAATACCAAAAAAAATTATCTTATTATCTCTATCAGATCTCACTCTCGTAAGTGACCGTGAAGGGATTGATAGCCCCTTTATCGCGTTGATTGCGAGGTTATTATTTGTTTGTGTAGGTACGAGGGACGTGCGTGTAGTCTCCTACTGGATTGATACCTTAGTTCTCAAAAGCTGAGGAAAATACTTATGCTACTTTGCTACATCACTCTTTCCTCTTCAAGGGAAAACCAACACAGTGCCCAAGAGGTAGCAAGAATGATTTTTGGCGCCATTGCCGGGGAGATCTACGCACAAGTCAAGACATACCAAGTACCTATCACAAACTCTTATCCCTCACATTACATTATTTTCCATTTGCCTCTCGTTTTCCTCTCCCCCACTTCACCCTTGTCGTTTTATTCGGCCTCTTTTCCGCTCGCCTCATTTTCGTTCGCCTCTTTTTGCTTGCCTTTTGCTTGCATGTGTGTTGGATTGTTTGTCATGATGGCTCAAGATAATACTAAATTGCGTGATTTTTCCAATACCAACAATAATTCTTTTATTAGCACTCCGATTTCTCCCCTTACCGATGCTTAATCTTGTAAAATTAATACTACTTCGCTGAATCTTGTCATGAAAGATCCATTTTCTGGCCTTCCTAGTGAAGATGCCGCTACCCATCTAAACAGCTTTGTTGATTTGTGTGATATGCAAAAGAAGAAAGATGTGGATAATGATATTGTTAAATTGAAGCTATTCCCGTTTTCACTTAGAGATCGTGCTAAAACTTGGTTTTTGTCTTTGCCTAAAAATAGTATTGATTCTTGGAACAAGTGCAAAGATGCTTTTATCTCTAAGTATTTTCCTCCCGCTAAGATCATCTCTCTTAGAAATGATATTATGAACTTTAAGCAACTAGATCATGAGCATGTTGCACAATCTTGGGAGAGGATGAAATTAATGATTCGTAATTGCCCTACACATGGTTTGAATTTGTGGATGATCATACAAAAATTTTATGCTAGATTGAATTTTGCTTCTAGGAATCTTTTAGATTCGGCCGCGGGAGGCACTTTTATGGAAATCACTTTAGGAGAAGCTACCAAACTCCTAGATAATATTATGGTTAATTATTCTCAATGGCCACCGAAAGATCTACTAGTAAAAAGGTTCATGCTATAGTAGAAATTAATGTTTTGAGTGGAAAGATGGATGAACTTATGAAATTGTTTGCTAATAAGAGTGTTTCTTCTGATCCTAATGATATGCCTTTGTCTACTTTGATTGAGAATAATAATGAATCTATGGATGTGAATTTTGTTGGTAGGAACAATTTTGGTAACAACGCATATAGAGGAAACTTTAATCCTAGCCCGTTTCCTAGTAATTCCTCTAATAATTATGGTAATTCCTACATCTTATGGAAATTATAATAGATGCCCTCTGATTTTGAATCTAGTATTAAAGAATTTATTAGTTCACAAAAGAGCTTCAATGCTTTGATTGAAGAAAAATTGTCTAAGATTGATGAGTTGGCTAGGAACGTGGATAGAATTTCTCTCGATGTTGATTCTTTGAACCTTAGATCTATTCCGCCTGAGCATGATATCAATGAGTCTCTCAAAGCCATGAGAATATCCATTGATGAGTGCAAAGGAAGAACCGCTAGGATGTGTGCTAAAAAGATTCTTTTATAAAAGCGTGTTCTTCTAGTTTTGATGACAATAAAGATGAAGATCTAAAAGTGATTGGTGTGTCTCCTATTAAATCTTTGTTTTGTAATATCAATCTTGTTAATGATGGGACTGGAGATGAGTCAACTTTAATTAGAAGGCGGCCCAATGATTCGGAGTTTTTAGATCTTGATGCAAAAATTGGTAAAAGTGGGATTGGAGAGGTCAAAACTTTACATAGCAATGAACCCACTATTTTGGATTTCAAGGAATTTAATTATGATAATTGCTCTTTGATAGATTCTATTTCCTTATTGCAATCCGTGCTTAATTCTCAGCATGCTTATAGTCAAAATAAAGCTTTTACCAAACATGTCATTGATGCTTTAATACAATCTTATGAAGAAAAGCTTGAATTAGAAGTCTATTCCTAGAAAACTTCATGATGAGTGGGAACCTACTATTAAAATTAAAATTAAAGATCATGAATGCTATGCTTTATGTGATTTGGGTGTTAGTGTTTCCATGATTCCAAAAACTTTGTGTGATGTGTTAGGTTTCCGTGAATTTGATGACTGTTCTCTAAATTTGCACCTTGCGGATTCCACTATTAGGAAACCTATGGGAAGTATTAATGATGTTCTTATTGTTGCAAATAGGAATTATGTGCCCGTAGATTTCATTGTTCTTGACATAGATTGCAATCCTACATGTCCTATTATTCTTGGTAGACATTTCCCTAGAACGATTGGTGCAATTATTGATATGAAAGAAGGGAATATTAGCAATTTCCGTTAAGGAAAGGCATGGAACACTTCCCTAGAAAGAAAATTAAATTACATTATGAATCTATTATGAGAGCCACTTATGGATTGCATACCAAAGATGATAATACCTAGATCTATTCCTATTTTTATGCCTAGCTAGGGGCGTTAAACGATAGCGCTTGTTGGGAGGCAACTCAATTTTATTTTTGTTTCTTGCTTTTTGGTTATGTTTAGTAATAAATAATTCATATAGCCTCTGTTTAGATGTGGTTTTATGCTTTTAATTAAGTGTTTGTGCCAAGTAGAACCTTTGGGAAGACTTGGGGGAAGTTTTTGCGATCTTGCTGTAAAAACAGAAACTTTAGGGCTCACGAGATTTACTGCCAGTTTTTACTGGAGAGTGCGATTAGGTTGATTATTTTTGCAGATGATTAATAGAAAAATTACTCACGTCCAACAATTTATTTCAGAATTTTTGGGGTTACAGAAGTATTCGAAACCTACAGATTACTACAGATTGTTCTGTTTTTGACAGATTCTGTTTTTCGTGTGTTGTTTGCTTATTTTGATGCATCTATGGCTAGTATCGGAGGGTATGAACCATAGAGAAGTTTACAGTAGGTTTAACACCAATTTAAATAAATAATGATTTCATTACTTTACCTTAAGTTGTGGTTTGTTTTCTTATACAAACGGAGCTCATGAGATTTTCTGTTGAGTTTTGTGTTGTGAAGTTTTCAAGTTTTGGGTAAATATTTGATGGATTATGGAATAAGGAGTGGCAAGAGCCTAAGCTTGGGGATGCCCAAGGCACCCCAAGGTAAAATTCAAGGACAACCAAAAGCCTAAGCTTGGGGATGCCCCGGAAGGCATCTCCTCTTTCGTCTTCTTCCATCGGTAACTTTACTTGAGGCCATATTTTTATTCACCACATGATATGTGTTTTGCTTGGAGTGTCTTGTATGATTTGAGTCTTTGCTTTTTAGTTTACCACAATCATCCTTTCTGTACACACCTTTTGGGACAGAAACACATGAATTGGCATTTATTAGAATACTCTATGTGCTTCACTTATATCTTTTGAGCTAGATAATTTTGCTCTAGTGCTTCACTTATATCTTTTAGAGCATGGTGGTGGTTTTATTTTATAGAAATTATTGATCTCTCATGCTTCACTTATATTATTTTGAGAGTCTTTTAGAACATCATGGTAATTTGCTTTGGTTATAAAATTAGTCCTAATATGATAGGCATCCAAGGTTGGTATAACAAAAACTATCATAAAAAGTGCATTGAATACTATGAGAAGTTTGATACTTGATGATTGTTTTGAGATATAAAGATGGTGATATTAGAGTGTGCGAGTTGAGTAGTTATGAATTTGAAAAATACTTGTGTTGAAGATTGCAAGTCCCATAGCATGCACGTATTGTAACCATTGTGTAACAAATTTGAAACATGAGGTGTTCTTTGATTGTCTTCCTTATGAGTGGCGGTCGGGGACAAGTGATTGTCTTTTCCTACCAATCTATCCCCCTAGGAGCACGCGTGTAATGCTTGGTTTTTTATGACTTGTAGATTTTTGCAATAAGTATGTGAGATCTTTATGACTAATGTTGAGTCCATGGATTATACGCACTCTCACCATTCCATCATTGCTAGCCTCTTCGGTACCATGCATTGCCCTCTCTCACCTTGAGAGTTGGTGCAAACTTCACTGGTGCATTCAAACCCCGTGATATGATATGCTCTATCACACATAAACCTCCTTATATCTTCCTCAAAACAGCCACCATACCTACCTATTATAGCATTTCCATAGCCATTTCGAGATATATTGCCATGCAACTTTCCACCGTTTCATTTATGACACGCTTCATCATTGTAATATTGCTTTGCATGATCATGTAGTTGACATCATATTTGTGTCAAAGCCACCATGCATAATTTATCATACATGTCACTCTTTATTCATTGCCCTTCCCGGTACACTACCGGAGGCATTCATATAGAGTCATATTTTGTTCTAGTATCGAGTTGTAATCATTGAGTGTGATGCTCATCATTAATAGAGCATTGTCCCAAATAAAAAAAGAAAGGCCAAAAAAAGAAAAAGGAAATAAAAAGGGACAATGCTACTATCCTCTTTTTCCACACTTGTGCTTCAAAGTAGCACCATGATCTTTATGATACCGAGTCTCTTGTTTTGTCACTTTCATATACTAGTGGGAATTTTTCATTATAGAACTTGGCTTGTATATTCGAACAATGGGCTTCCTCAAATGCCCTAGGTCTTCGTGAGCAAGCAAGTTGGATGCACACCCACTTAGTTTCTTTTGTTGAGATTTCATACATTTATAGCTCTAGTGCATCTGTTGCATGGCAATCCCTACTCCTTGCATTGACATCAATTGATGGGAATCTCCCTAGCCCGTTGATTAGCCGCGTTGATGTGAGATTTTCTCCTTTTTTTTCTTCTCCACATAACCCCCATCATCATATTCTATTCCACCCATAGTGCTATATCCATGGCTCATGCTCATGTATTGCATGAAAGTTGAAAAAAGTTTGAGATTACTAAAGTATGAAACAATTGCTTGGCTTGTCACCGGGGTTGTGCATGATTAGAGCATTCTTGTGTAATGAAAATGGAGCATGACCGAACTATATGATTTTGTAGGGATGAACTTTCTTTTGCCATGTTATTTTGAGAAGACATGATTCCTTAGTTAGTATGCTTGAAGTATTATTATTTTTATGTCAATATTAAACTTTTGTCTTGAATCTCTCAGATCTGAATATTCATGCCACAATAAATAAAATTACATTGAAAATTATGCTAGGTAGCATTCCACATCATAAATTCTGTTTTTATCATTTACCTACTCGAGGACGAGCAGGAATTAAGCTTGGGGATGCTTGATACGTCTCCAACGTATCTATAATTTTTTATTGTTCCATTCTATTATATTATCTATTTTGGATGTTTAATGGGCTTCATTATATACTTCTATATTATTTTTGGGACTAACCTAATAAACCAAGGCCCAGTGCAAATTACTGGTTTTTTTGCCTATTTTAGTGTTTCGTAGAAAAGGAATATCAAACGAAATCCAAACGGAATGAAACCTTCGGGAGAGTTATTTTTGGAACAAACGTGATCTAGGGGAATTGGAGTAGACGTCAAGAAAGAAGCGAGGCGGCCACGAGGCAGGGAGGCGCGCCTGCCCCCCTGGGCGCGCCCCCACCCTCGTGGGCCCCTCGTAGCTCCATCGACCTACTTCGTCCTCCTATATATATCCATATACCCCGAAAACATCCGGGGCACCATGAAACCCTATTTCCACCGCCGCAACACCATAGAGATCCATCTTGGGGCCTTTTCCGGAGCTCCGCCGGAGGGGGAATCGATCACGGAGGTCTTCTAGATCAACACCATAGCCTCTCCGATGATGTGTGAGTAGTTTACCACAGACCTTCGGGTCCATAGTTATTAGCTAGATGTCTTCTTCTCTCTCTTTGGATATCAATACAATGTTCTCCTCGATCTTCTTGGAGATCTATTCGATGTAATTCTTTTTGCGGTGTGTTTGTCGAGATCCGATGAATTGTGGGTTTATGATCAAGTTTATCTATGAACAATATTTGATTCTTCTCTGAAATCTTTTATGTATGATTGGTTATCTTTGCAAGTCTCTTCGAATTATCAGTTTGGTTTGGCCTACTAGATTGATCTTTCTTGCAATGGGAGAAGTGCTTAGCTTTGGGTTCAATCTTGCGGTGTCCTTTCCCAGTGACAGCAGGGGCAGCAAGGCACATATTGTATTGTTGCCGTCGAGGATAAAAAGATGGGGTTTATATCATATTGCTTGAGTTTATCCCTCTACATCATGTCATCTTGCCTAATGCGTTACTCTGTTCTTATGAACTTAATACTCCAGATGTATGTTGGATAGCGGTCGATGTGTGGAGTAATAGTAGTAGATGCAGAATCGTTTTGGTCTACTTGTCGTGGACGTGACGCCTATATACATGATCATGCCAAGATATTCTCATAATTATGCACTTTTCTATCAATTGCTTGATAGTAATTTGTTCACCCACCGTAATACTTATGCTATCTTGAGAGAAGCCACTAGTGAAACCTATGCCCCCCGGGTCTATCTTCTATCAAATAAGTTTCCAATCTATTCTATTTTGCAATCTTTACTTTCAATCTATATCATAAAAATACCAAAAATATTTATCTTATTATCTCTATCGTATCTCACTCTCGTAAGTGACCGTGAAGGGATTGACAACCCCTTTATCACGTTGGTTGCGAGGTTCTTATTTGTTTGTGTACGTATGAGGGACTTGTGTGTAGTCTCCTACTGGATTAATACCTTGGTTCTCAAAAGCTGAGGGAAATACTTACGCTACTTTGCTACATCACCATTTCCTATTCAAGGGAAAACCAACGCAGTGCTCAAGAGGTAGCAGGCATTGCGATCTCCGGCAACCCAAACAGATAAGTTCTACCTCTTGTCCATTAGTGTTCTGTAAGCTATAACTTGTGCATGAGAAAACATCACCACTATTTTGAGACTTAGGTGCTCCCATCCTTGACTTGAATGTTGCTTCGGTCAGGATGGTAGTAGTGGCCTTTGGTAAAAGGAAGTTGGCGAGGGGCTGGTCCCTTTATATTTTGCCGGGTAGACATAGTTCTCCGGCAAGTAAAAGGGTGCCGGTGTGATAGCCTACCGAGGAAAACTCGTTTATTTACACTAAAGAGGCATCCCACCTCTGCATGGACATATACATGCACGGGCTCCCGGCAAGGTTCATCTTTTTCATTAATATGCTGATAATACAATTACAAGCATTACAGAACACACATATGGACTCGAGAGATTACATTATCTGAATTAAAATTTGGCAAGTGCCTACAAGTTTAAGATTGAAAAAAGATAAGTGCCCCGTAATGCCCTTTCTTGTCCCTCTCCTCCTAGGCACGGTCGTCGAAGGTGGGGAGGGCAAAAGGAGCGCCTGGGCAGAAGCCCAGCCTGCCCCCCTCGGGCTCCAGGAAAGGTAGCCCGGCGGGAGCGGGAGAGCATCGGGGAATGCTTCGATGGAGAGCACAGCGGACACGACCCGTTGACTACCGCCACCAAGGCCAGCAGGACACGGCAGGGCTAACGGAGCTGCAGTCCAAGAGGAAGCCTGCTGGGGTCCAGCTGGGGGACTGCAAGAGGAGCCAGGGGGCGCCATCCCCACCTCTGCATCCAACTCCCCGGCATATCACATTGCCGGGAAGGAGATGCGGATGTAGATGATGGTGCTGCCGCCCGATGAACATGGTGCGGGCGGCGCTCAGCCGGAGTCAGAGTCGTTGCTCTCCCGCCCGCTGCTATTATCATTGCCGTCATTGTCCTCCTCGTCGCTTTCACTCGAGGAGGAGCTTTCGTCATCGGTCGAGCTCTCCACGCAGCACCCTAAGCGACCTCCTGAGCGCCCGAAGATCTTGACAGAGAGCAGGCCGTTCTCCATTAATTTGAACTGGAGAACGTGCCCCTCTGAGAAGCCATGGGCGTGAGCAGAAGTCTTCCAACTACGGCAGAGGTACATCATGTGAGGGGCAGGGAAGTCGACATCAACCCGCATGCCACCATTCCCACAGCCCCTCATATGCAACCTCAGAGAGCGTGGCTGTTCGAGCTCCATCTCCCGCGCGAATGGAGTTGGAAGGCGAAAGTGGTCACACGGAGGTTTGTACAGCCTGATGATAAACTCACGAGGGTGATCCCCGACATGGCCTTCCACTGGAGGAAGAGCCGCTGACGGGTGCACGGCCAAGGCGCCGCCCCGCCCTCCTCTTCCTCGAGCACCACGGCGACCTCGGCCCCGCCCTCTCCCTCCTCCCCTCATGGCGGGCTCCACCGCCGCAGGATCCAGAGGGGGAGGGATGCGCTATCGAGTAGAAGCCCTTGTCACCGCCACTAGGGCACTACCGCGCCCTCGTCCCTCATCATGGCTAGAAGGGAAAGGTTGCGGAGGGGAAGAAGAAGGAGTGTGTGTGAAGAAGCTCTGCCCCTGCCCCCTCCTTATAGGAGGAGAAGGTAGGTGGCTGGCCTCTCACAGGAAATGGTTGCCCCTCTCCTCCAATGCGGCCTCCCTGCGCCTTCTACGACTACAAGAATCAAGGCCGACCCTTTGCCCCAACCATCGGTGCCCGGTTTTCAACCATGGTGCATGTTCCCGCGCTATCCGCATCCACCACCTACCACGCCCAATGCATGCAGAACACGTGGCGGGTGCGTGCGAAATGGGAGGCAAGTGGGATGGCAGTTTCCACCCCGTGATCGTGGGACGTGGAGGATCCATGGGCCACGATCAAGGTTCTTCCATAGCACTGCGCAAGACGCGTGGGGAAACCGAAACTGGCCTAGACCCAAGATTAATGAAGGAGAAAAGAAGACCTCAAGACCACTTATTAGGCCCTACCCCGACAACGCTCGGCAGCACGTTCGGGGCAGGCCCGGGGACTTCTATCGTGCAACAAACCCTGGATCTGTTGCCTAGACTTTGCACAGGCACGGGAACGGGATTAAGGCACCAACCCAAGTCAGAGTCCAAAGAACCAAGAGCTTTGAAGGACCAACATGCAGATCAAGAAGACCAAGATCAAGCGAGAAGAGCAAGATGTCACCAGGAGAAAAGCCTCCCTTGATGGGCAGGCGAGCTCGACAAGGACGAGGCCACCCCTGGAAGAAGACGTCCAAGACATCCTGGCAGGGCCTGCCGGGACTCGCGAAGGCAAAACCACCTCATCCAACCACTTCGCCATGACCCACGTCATCAATCAATGCAGTGTCAAGCCACGAAGTGACTAAGTGGCAGCCATTCACCACATGGCAGCCTCTTTCTACATGAAATACCTACATATGACACCCGTCCTGTGACGTGTCAAGCGAGCAGGCGTGGAGCTAGCGAGATAGCCCGGCAAGGCCGGTCACCCAATGATGTGACGTTAAGTGTGCATTTAATGCGCCTTGTGAGCCTACTACACAACCTTCTTCTTGTAGACGTTGTTGGGCCTCCAAGTGCAGAGGTTTGTAGGACAGTAGCAAATTTCCCTCAAGTGGATGACCTAAGGTTTATCAATCCTTGGGAGGCGTAGGATGAAGATGGTCTCTCTCAAACAACCCTGCAACCAAATAACAAAGAGTCTCTTGTGTTCCCAACACACCCAATACAATGGTAAATTGTGTAGGTGCACTAGTTCGGCGAAGAGATGGTGATACAAGTGCAATATGGATGGTAGATATAGGTTTTGGTAATCTGAAAATATAAAAACAGCAAGGTAACTAATGATAAAAGTGAGCATAAACAGTATTGCAATGCGTTGAAACAAGGCCTAGGGTTCATACTTTCACTAGTGCAAGTTCTCTCAACAATAATAACATACTTGGATCATATAACTATCCCTCAACATGCAACAAAGAGTCACTCCAAAGTCGCTAATAGCGGAGAACAAATGAAGAGATTATGGTAGGGTACGAAACCACCTCAAAGTTATCCTTTCTGATCGATCTATTCAAGATTCCGTAGTAAAATAACACGAAGCTATTCTTTCTGTTCAATCTATCATAGAGTTCGTACTAAAATAACACCTTCAGACACAAATCAACCAAAACCCTAATGTCACCTAGATACTCCAATGTCACCTCAAGTATCCGTGGGCATGATTATACGATATGCATCACACAATCTCAGATTCATCTATTCAACCAACACAAAGAACTTCAAAGAGTGCCCCAATGTTTCTACCGGAGAGTCAAGACGAAAACGTGTGCCAACCCCTATGCATAAGTTCACGAGGCCATGGAACTCGCAAGTTGATCACCAAAACATACATCAACTGGATCACGTGATATCCCATTGTCACCACAGATAAGCACATGCAAGACATACATCAAGTGTTCTCAAATCCTTAAAGACTCAATCCGATAAGATAACTTCAAAGGGAAAACTCAATTCATCACAAGAGAGTAGAGGGGGAGAAACATCATAAGATCCAACTATAATAGCAAAGCTCACGATACATCAAGATCGTACCACCTCAAGAACATGAGAGAGAGAGAGAGAGATCAAACACATAGCTACTGGTACATAACCTTAGCCCCGAGGGAGAACTACTCCCTCATCGTCATGGAAAGCACCGGGATGATGAAGATGGCCACCGGAGAGGGATTCCCCCCTCCGGCAGGGTGCCGGGGGTCTAGATTGGTTTTCGGTGGCTACGGAGGCTTTTGGCGGCGGAACTCCCGATCTATTTCTGTTCTCCGATGTTTCTAGGGTATATGGATATATATATATATATATAGGCGAAAGACGTCGGTCAGGGGGGCCACGAGGCGGGGGGGGCG
This sequence comes from Triticum urartu, assembly GCF_003073215.2. Taxonomy (NCBI): domain Eukaryota; kingdom Viridiplantae; phylum Streptophyta; class Magnoliopsida; order Poales; family Poaceae; genus Triticum; species Triticum urartu. The sequence goes on along the minus strand of NC_053027.1, from coordinate 431,123,801 downwards.
CCCCCACCCTCGTGGTGGCCTCAGGACTCTTCTGGCCCACCTCCGGTACTCCGTGGGCTTCTTCTGGTCCAAAATGATCTCTGTGAAGTTTCAGGTCAATTGGACTCTGTTTGATTTTCCTTTTCTGCAATAGTTAAAAACAAGGGAAAAAACAGAAACTGGCATTGGGCTCTAGGTTAATAGGTTAGTCCCAAAAATCATATAAAATAGCATATTAATGCATATAAAACATCCAAGGTTGATAATATAATAGCATGGAACAATCAAAAATTATAGATACGTTGGAGACGTATCAAGCATCCCCAAGCTTAATTCCTGCTCGTCCTCGAGTAGGTAAATGGTAAAAACGGAATTTTTGATGTGGAATGCTACCTAACATATTTATCCATGTAATCTTCTTTATTGTGGCAAGAATATTCAGATTCATAAGATTCAAGAAAAAAGTTTAATATTGACATGAAAATAATAATACTTCAAGCATACTAACAAAGTAATCGTGTCTTCTCAAAATAACATGGCCAAAGAAAGTTATCCCTACAAAATCATATAGTCTGGCTATGCTCTATCTTCACCACACAAAATATTTAAATCATGCACAACCCCGATGACAAGCCAAGCAATTGTTTCATACTTTTGATGTTCTCAAACTTTTTCAATCTTCACGCAATATATGAGCATGAGCCATGGACATAGCACTATAGGTGAAATAGAATGGTGGTTGTGGAGAAGACAAAAAGGAGAAGATAGTCTCACATCAACTAGGCGTATCAACGGGCTATGGAGATGCCCATCAATAGATATCAATGTGAGTGAGTAGGGATTGCCATGCAACGGATGCACTAGAGCTATAAGTGTATGAAAGCTCAAAAAGAAACTAAGTGGGTGTGCATCCAACTCGCTGCTCACGAAGACCTAGGGCATTGTGAGAAAGACCATCATTGGAATATACAAGCCAAGTTCTATAATGAAAGATTCCCACTAGTATATGAAAGTGACAACATAGGAGACTCTCTATCATGAAGATCATGGTGCTACTTTGAAGCACAAGTGTGGTAAAAGGATAGTAGCATTGCCCCTTCTCTCTTTTTCTCTCATTTTTTTGTTCTTTTTTTGGGCCTTCTCTTTTTTTATGGCCTCTTTTTTTCTTTTTCTTTTTTATTTTTCGTCCGGAGTCTCATCTCGACTTGTGGGGGAATCATAGTCTCCATCATCCTTTCCTCACTGGGACAATGCTCTAATAATGATGATCATCACACTTTTATTTACTTCCAACTCAAGAATTACAACTCGATACTTAGAACAAAATATGACTCTATATGAATGCCTCCGGCGGTGTACCGGGATGTGCAATGACTCATGAGTGCCATGTATGAAAGAATTATGAATGGTGGCTTTGCCAAAAATACAATGTCAACTACATGATCATGCAAAGCAATATGACAATGATGAACCGTGTCATAATAACGGAACGGTGGAAAGTTGCATGGCAATATATCTCGGAATGGCTATGGAAATGCCATAATAGGTAGGTATGGTGGCTGTTTTGAGGAAGATATATGGTGTGTTTATGGTACTGGCGAAAGTTGCGCGATACTAGAGAGGCTAGCAATGGTGGAAGGGTGAGAGTGCGTATAATCCATGGACTCAACATTAGTCATAAAGAACTCACATACTTATTGCAAAAATCTATTAGTTATTGAAACAAAGTACTACGCGCATGCTCCTAGGGGGATGGATTGGTAGGAAAAGACCATCGCTCGTCCCCGACCGCCACTCATAAGGAAGACAATCAATAAATAAATCATGCTCTGACTTCATCACATAACGGTTCACCATACGTGCATGCTGCGGGAATCACAAACTTTAACACAAGTATTTCTCAAGTTCACAACTACTCAACTAGCATAACTCTAATATCACCATCTTCATATCTCAAAACAATTATCAAGTATCAAACTTCTCATAGTATTCAATGCACTTTATATGAAAGTTTTTATTATATCCCACTTGGATGCCTATCATATTAGGACTAGTTTCATAACCAAAGCAAACTACCATGCTGTTCTAAAGACTCTCAAAATAATATAAGTGAAGCATGAGAGTTCATCTATTTCTATAAAATAAAACCACCACCGTGCTCTAAAAAGATATAAGTGAAGCACTAGAGCAACAACAAACTACTCCGAAAGATATAAGTGAAGATCAATGAGTAGTCGAATAATTATGCAACTATGTGAAGACTCTCTAACATTTAAGAATTTCAGATCTTGGTATTTTATTCAAACAGCAAGCAAAACAAATTAAAATGACATTCTAGTAATGGGAAACATCATGTGAAGAAGCAAAAACTTAGGATCAACCGAAACTAACCGATAGTTGTTAAAGAAGAAAGGTGGGATGCCAACCGGGGCATCCCCAAGCTTAGACGCTTGAGACTTCTTGAAATATTATCTTGGGATGCCTTGGGCATCCACAAGCTTGAGCTTTTGTGTCTCCTTAATTCCTCTCATATCACGGTCTCCCTAAATCTCAAAACCTTCATCCACACAAAACTCAACAAGGACTCGTGAGATAAGTTAGTATCAACCAATGCAAAAACCTTATCATACTCTACTGTAGAAAATCACTAAAATTATTATTCAACATTGCATACTAAATTACTCTGCATATTTAATAGTCCTATCCTCAAATATAATCATTAAAGAAGCAGACATATGCAAACAATGCAAACATAACAACAATCTGCCTAAACAGGACAGTCTGTAAAGAGTGCAGCAACATCCATACTTCCCTACCTCCAAAAATTATGAAATAAAATTCCCACTGTAGTAAATTTATCAGAGATTATTATGAAAAATGTTTCAAAATTTTATCACATTCTGACTTTTCTAGGGATTTTTTGCAACAGCGGTAAACTTTCTGTTTTCAAACAGCAACATGTGGACTTGTAAAATAGGCATGGTAAAGGATATTAATGCCACTTTTATTGAAATAAAAGATGCAACACATTGTTATAAATAACAGCAAGCAAATCCTAACAAAATAAATTGACTCTCCAAGCAAAACACATATCATGTGGTGAATAAAAATATAGCTCCAAGTAAAGTTACCGATGAACGAAGACGAAAGAGGGGATGCCTTCTGGGGCATCCCGGAGCTTAGGCTCTTGGTTGTCCTTGAATATTCCCTTGGGGTGCCTTGGTCATACCCAAGCTTAGGCTCTCGCCACTCCTTATTCCATAGTCCATGGAATCTTTACCCAAAACTTGAAAACTTCACAACACAAAACTTAACAGAAAACTCGTAAGCTCCGTTAGTATAAGAAAATAAATCACCACTTAGGTACTGTTGTGAACTCATTCTAAATTCATATTGGTGTAATATCTACTGTATTCCAACTTATGGTTCATACCCTCCGATACTACTCATAGATTCATCAAAATAAGCAAACAACACATAGAAAACAGAACCTGTCAAAAACAGAACAGTCTGTAGTAATCTGTATCAAACGTATACTTCTGTAACTCCAAAAATCCTGAGAAATTAGGAAGTCCTAGGAAATTTGTTTATTAATCTAATTCCAAGTAGAATAGGTATTTTATCGCTCTCTGGTAAAAAAATGAAAATTATTCTCGTGAGCGCATACTTTCTGTTTTTTACAGCAAGATCAAATAACGATCACCCAAGAAGATCCAAAAGGCTTTACTTGGCACAAACAGTAATTAAAACATAAAAAACACAATTATAACAAAGTATAGATGATTAATTTATTACTAAACAGGAACAAAAAGCAAGAAAAAATAAAAATTGGGTTGCCTCCCAACAAGCGCTAACGTTTAACGCCCCTAGCTAGGCATGATGATTTCAATGATGCTCACATAAAAGAGAAGAATTGTAACATAAAGAGAGCATCATGAAGAATATCACTAGAACATTTAATTCTAACCCACTTCCTATGCATAGGGATTTTGTGAGCAAACAACTTATGGGAACAATAATCAACTAGCATAGGAAGGCAAAACAAGCATAACTTCAAAACTTTAAGCACATAGAGAGGAAACTTGATATTATTGCAATTCCTACAAGCATATATTCCTCCCTCATAATAATTTTCATTAGCATCATGAATGAGTTCAACAATATAACCAGCACCTAAAGCATTCATTTCATGATCTACAAGCATAGAATTTTTCTTACTCTCCACATAAGAAAACTTCTTCTCACGAATAGTAGTGGGAGCAAACTCAACAAAATAACTATCATGTGAGGCATAATCCAATTGAAAACTAAAATCATGATGAAAAGTTTCATGGTTATCATTAATCTTTATATCATACATGTCATCACAATAATCATTATAGGTAGCAACTTTGTTCTCATAATCAATTGGAACCTCTTCCGAAATAGTGGATTCATCACAAAATAAAGTCATGACCTCTCCAAATCCACTTTCATCAATATAATCATCATAAATAGGAGGCATTCTTTCATCATAATAAATTTGCTCATCAAAACTTGGGGGACAAAAAATATCACCTTCATCAAACATAGCTTCCCCAAGCTTGTGGCTTTGCATATCATTAGCATCATAGATATTCAAGGAATTCATACTAACAACATTGCAATCACACTCATCATTCAAAGATTTAGTGCCAAACATTCTAATGCATTCTTCCTCTAGCACTTGAGCACAATTATCGGAATCCTTATTTTCATGATAGATATTAAAAAGATGAAGCATATGAGGAATCCTTATTTTCATGATAGATATTGCAAGATCTAAAGATATACCTTCAAGCGCTAACCTCCCCGACAACGGCACCAGAAAAGAGCTTGATGTCTACTACACAACCTTCTTCTTGTAGACGTTGTTGGGCCTCCAAGTGCAGAGGTTTGTAGGACAGTAGAAAATTTTCCTCAAGTGGATGACCTAAGGTTTATCAATCCTTGGGAGGCGTAGGATGAAGATGGTCTCTCTCAAACAACCCTGCAACCAAATAACAAAGAGTCTCTTGTGTTCCCAACACACCCAATACAATGGTAAATTGTGTAGGTGCACTAGTTCGGCGAAGAGATGGTGATACAAGTGCAATATGGATGGTAGATATAGGTTTTGGTAATCTGAAAATATAAAAACAGCAAGGTAACTAATGATAAAAGTGAGCATAAACAGTATTGCAATGCGTTGAAACAAGGCCTAGGGTTCATACTTTCACTAGTGCAAGTTCTCTCAACAATAATAACATACTTGGATCATATAACTATCCCTCAACATGCAACAAAGAGTCACTCCAAAGTCGCTAATAGCGGAGAACAAACGAAGAGATTATGGTAGGGTACGAAACCACCTCAAAGTTATCCTTTCTGATCGATCTATTCAAGAGTCCATAGTAAAATAACACGAAGCTATTCTTTCCGTTCAATCTATCATAGAGTTCGTACTAGAATAAAACCTTAAGACACAAATCAACCAAAACCCTAATGTCACCTAGATACTCCAATGTCACCTCAAGTATCCGTTGGCATGATTATACGATATGCATCACACAATCTCAGATTCATCTATTCAACCAACACAAAGAACTTCAAAGAGTGCCCCAAAGTTTCTACCGGAGAGTCATGCAAGACATACATCAAGTGTTCTCAAATCCTTAAAGACTCAATCCGATAATATAACTTCAAAGGGAAAACTCAATTCATCACAAGAGAGTAGAGGGGGAGAAACATCATAACATCCAACTATAATAGCAAAGCTCGCGATACATCAAGATCATACCACCTCAAGAACACGAGAGAGAGAGAGAGAGAGAGATCAAACACATAGCTACTGGTACATACCCTCAGCCCCGAGGGAGAACTACTCCCTCCTCGTCATGGAGAGCACCGGGATGATGAGGATGGCCACCGGAGAGGGATTCCCCCCTCCGGCAGGGTGCCGGGACGGGTCTAGATTGGTTTTCGGTGGCTACGGAGGCTTCTGGCGGCGGAACTCCCGATCTATTCTGTTCTCCGATGTTTCTAGGGTATATGGATATATATATAGGCGAAAGAAGTCGGTCAGGGGGGCCACGAGGTGGGGGGGGCGCCCCGCACCCTCGTGGTGGCCTTGGGACTCTTCTGGCCCACCTCTGGTACTCCGTGGGCTTCTTCTGGTCCGAAAGTGATCTCCATGAAGTTTCAGGTTAATTGCACTCCGATTGATTTTCCTTTTCTACGATAGTTAAAAACAAGGAAAAAACAGAAACTGTCACTAGGCTCTAGGTTAATAGGTTAGTCCCAAAAATCATATAAAATATCATATTAATGCATATAAAACATCCAAGGTTGATAATATAATAGCATGGAACAATCAAAAATTATAGATACGTTGGAGACGTATCATGTACCACGCTCCACCACCACTCTTCTACCATCAATCCACCAAAGCAGGATTAGGGTTTTACGCCTCACGGCGGCCTGAACCTGGGTAAAAGTACATGTGTGATCTCTGTCATGCTGCCCCACGCTCGTCTGCTCTTTGTGCAACGCGATGTCCCCCTGCCAAAACAGCAAGGGGGCCTCTGGTCCCATAGGTGGCCGCGGTTTCCCATGACATCATTGCCTTAGATATCATCATAACTTTGCGCTTTTCTATCAATTGCTCGGCAGTAATTTGTTCACCCATCGTAATATTTTCTATCTTGAGAGAAGTCTCTAGTGAAACCTACGGCCCCCGAGTCTACTTTCCATCGTATAAGTATCCATTCTACAATTTTAGTTTCCTATTTACTTTCTTTGCAATCTTTACTTCCCGTTCCATAAACCAAAAATACCAAAAATATTACTTTACCGTTTATCCATCTATATCAGATCTTACTTTGCAAATAACCGTGAAGGGATTGACAACCCCTTTATCGCATTGGGTGAAAGTTAGTGTTTGTTTGTGCAGGTATTCGGTGGCTTGTGCATTGTCTCCTACTGGATTGATACCTTGGTTCTCAAAATCTAAGGTAAATACTTACTCTACTTTGTTGCATCACCCTTTCCACTTCAAGGGAAAAACCAATGCAAGCTCAAGAGGTAGCAGTCGTCGGGACAAATGTCCTTTCAGCCCCCAATCCATGAATCACTCACGGGTACTCTACGAGCCGACCCGACTTTAGTCACCACATGTATCATATATAATATGTATGTAAGTACATACCCGTGATCACCTCCCAAGTGATCACGGCCCGGTAGTATAGCATGGCAAACGGACAAGAATGTAGGGCCACTAATGATAAACTAGCATCCTATACTAAGCATTTAGGATTGCACGTAAAGGTAACAGTAGTAGTAGCAAAGACAGGCTATGCAGCAGAATAGGATTATCTGAAAGTAGTAACATGCTACACTACTCTAATGCAAGCACTAGAGAGAAGGAATAGGCGATATAGGGATGACCAAGGGGGGTTTGCTTTCCTAGAAGCTCAGTCGAGAAGGAGGGGTCATCAACACCGTAGTCGTACTGGGTAGCAGTGGCGTCGGTCTCGGTGTCTAACGAGAGAAGAGGGGAAGAAACAATAAATATAATGTAAACATATGCATGACGATGCATGACATGACAATGAGCGGTGCTAGGTGTGCCCTAACGTGGTATTAGGTGCTACCGACGAAGGGGGGAAACATCCGGGAAAGTATTCCCGGTGTTTGATGTTTTCAAACAGATGAACCGGAGGTGGACTGTTGCATGTTCGCTATGCTAGGGACATGCGGTGAACGAACGGACTGGGTATTCGGATCGTCTCGTCGTTCTGAGCAACTTTCATGTACAAAGTATTTTCATCCGAGATACGGATTATTTAATATTAATTTTCATTGTTTAAATTCATTTTTAGAATTAATAGAATTAAATTAATTAGAAAAATGCAATTATGATGTCAGCATGATGTCATGATGATGTTAGCAGTCAAGCAGTCAGTTGACTTAGTCAAACTGACATGTGGGTCCCACTGTCATTGACTGTTAACTAATTAACCAAGATAATTAGTTTAATTAACAGATTAATTAGGTTAAGTTAATTAATTAATTAATTATATTTTTGTCTTTTCTTTTTATTATTATTAACGTTCTGGGGCGTGGGGCCCGTTGGCCATAGGCCCATAGGCCTAGCGGGGTGGGGTGTTAGCGGGTGTAGCCCGAACGGGTGCTAGCCACGGGGGCGCACCCGATTGGGCGTTGCGGTGCCTATGGCCACGGCGGCCGGCCACGGCGATCCAGGGCGGCGTTGAGGTGGGGTCGAGCGGCTAGTAGGGCGACGGCCACGCCGGTGGCCGGAGGCAGGCGCGGCATGATCTCGCGAGGGCGTGTGGTGGCAGAGTGAGCGAGGTGAGTCGTGGGCAGGGGCACGCGTGTGAGGTGGTCGTGGGTCGATGGCAGGTGCGGTGAAGGGGCCAGCTGCGGCGAGAGAGCAGCGGGGCCACGCGGGCGGCAGGGCGCCGGCGGCCAACGGGGCGACCAGGGGCAGCAAAAAAAGGCGGCGACTACAACGGAGCCACGGGACATAGGCGACCAGGGCGAGGTCAAGGCAGACGCGAGCGGGGGAGGGGTTGCTTCGCGCGCGGCCAAGGCCAGGGAGTGCCTGGCGGGGCGCCTGTGGGGTGCGCAGGGCGCGAGCGGGGTGGTGCCCGTGGGCCTGGGACGACAGCGAGCACGGGACGGCGCGGTGGCCGGAACGGGCGACGGGGAGGGCGAGAGAGGGAGGCACTCATGGACGGTGTAGGGGAATGGCAGCGATCTCGAGGAGGAGGACGGGGATGACGGCGAGGTCGAGGCGGTGGTGCAACGGTGGGGTGGCGTGCATCGTCGGCGTCCGGCGAGGAGGGGGATGAGGAGGTGAGGAGGCACACGGACGGTGAGCTCCGAGCAGTGGCATCGGAGGTGATGGTGGCGATGAGCTTCGGGCGGCGGCGATGGGCGACGAGGCGTCGAGCCCGATCCAGATCTCGATCGGCGCGCTACAACAAGAACCACCCTATTGCAACGCATGGATGCGTTGTCGTTTGTCCGCATAAACGTTGCAAAGGTCTACACCAACGGATTCATATGTGTTGTCGTTGGTGGCGTTGCAAGGGTCTACAACAACGTATATAGATCTGTTGGTGATCTGGGAAATAATGTGTTGCAAAGCAACAACGTATTCATGCAACGCTTCTATGCGTTGGTGCTTGCAAAATAGAATAACCTCCATATATAATCATTTATAACACTGTTGTTCTATGCACTGGTGCTTATAAAATAGAATAACCTCCATATATAATCATTTGTAACAGTAGGTAGTTTGAATGGCAATACAAGGTAGAACTTTAGTAAAATTCGATAGAGTAGAAATGAAAATGATATATTGATTCAATGGAACAATCTGTTACATTACAATGGAAGTATCATCAATTAGGAGTACATCACTTCCTTCGAAAAATAAAATAAAACAAAATATAAAATTTCTAAACATTCAGAGAATTGTCTTGTTTTTCCTCCAAGTACCAAGAACCATCATACGTTCTCCAAGCTCCAAGTAATCATCTTGTATTGAAATTCTCACCTACAAAGAAAAATCATAATACTATTTAGGCATAAATTCTAAATGAAGTTTAAAAATAAACATAATATGTATTGTACATAAAAGGATCCACATAAAAATTACAAAGTGTGCAAGAAAAGATTGTTGGGGGAGAATAAATAATCTTATGTATGTGTAACAAATGACTTAGGAGGACATGTTAAAACACTGATTATCTTTGACCAATCCAGTGTGCATGTTCACTGCGAACAGCCAGCGGCATGTATTCACTACTAACAATTATCCATAGATTATATTATATCAAGAATGATATGCATTCAGCAACCAACTAAATGATGAGTAGGCAAGCAATAATATCGACTATACAAAATTGGATATTTCCGTTTTCTAAAGGTCTCAGCACTAACTAGTTTAGTGTCACGATTACCCACGTACTGCTCATGCTTGCTATGACGTATTAGGAGAAAAGAACTCAATGCCAACAGCTCAAAGTCATTAACTAATCTACATCACAAAAAAATTCGTAGTTACCTGAGAACTACAAAGTCACATTATAATTTCTCAATCAAGATTCAAGAATAAGACTCTTAGAACTAGTAGAAGAAACAACATGAAAAAGAAACACTTCTTTAGATTTGGTCTTTTCTAGGAAAAAGTAGTGGAGTTTTGTTTCTAGAGAAGGTAGGATCCAAGGTGTTTACAGGGAAATAAAATAATTTAATGTGGTAATATTTAATTTTTCAAGACCAACCTATCAATAAGCTGAATATATATTTAAGAAAAAAGCATCAGGGGCGACCTATGTAATGGCTGAACAATATGAATAATAGCAAACCTAACTAATGGATGAACAATTCTATGTCAGTACTTACCCAGTTATAAGAAACACTGCCCATGTGCCTTTCCTGCCAATGTAGAATATCATATGCCCAAGAGGATTTGATCTTTGGTCACAATTCAGCTCCCTAATCATGTATCATTTGTCATGCATTGAAATACCTGAATATCAATACCTATATGAATCTACAAAATATAGGCATGTACAAAAGTTATGATCGGAAAAAATAGACATATACTGGCACACTTAACTAACAAAGACTCGCTGGACTAGTTAGTGTAAAAATTAAGGATATGGAATAAATAAGAATGCTGCATCATGAGGAGGAGATAAGGAAATGGACACCTTAGTGGACTGAACCAGGGGAGGATTTATCAAGTAAGCGAATGGGTTGCCCGACTTTCTGTGATTATGTCATAAGCTATACATTTCCATCTGCCCCTGAAGCTGCACGCCAATAAAGAAAGTTAATCCCTTACATGATCAGCCAAGGCAAATTAATGATTTTAACACAATCTTATCAATCTGCGCATCTATTTTCAACAGTTCAAAACCTGACCTGTAGGACAGTTTCATACCAACATCATGGTTACTGCATTGTTTAGATACTGATAGACTGCTAGCTGACATCTTGCAAGCACAAAAATTTCAAGGGAAAAAAAATCATATGATGAGATACAGGTGGAACAAATAATACTAACCATTGCATGGAAAAAGGGGCCATGGACTCAATAAGGAGCTAGACGGTTTCATGATTATTATTGTACGCATTGTACATATTATTGAGTAAATTTTGCAATGGATAGTAAAAAAGAGAATCTGATCAAGAGAAAGATTAGAGAAGAGATAACAAGTAGTTCGTTCAATTTGCAAGAATTTTAAAACATACAGATCTTCTATATTTTTATTTGGGAATGAATATCATCTACTGTATAGGTACTAATATAAGGAGAAGCAATATCAGCAGCAATCATCGGCAGCAGCAATAGCAACCAGCGGTGATAGCAAACAATCAGTGTCAGCGGTAATCATCTTCTATCTACTGTATAGGAAGTTAGGAACTAAGGAGCAGCATCGGCCTAGTAATCAGTGGCAGTAGCAAACAATCAGTGTCACATGGCTGTACTTTCAATCAGCACGGACGCACCACACAGAGACATCAGACATGCACACGAGCCAACCACGCACGCAGCTGTAGACAAACGCACGCGAGACCACCAGAGCTTGAGCACGCCGGGCGCCAAAATAAATCCAAAAGGGGCACCACCGCCGCTGAAGGCTTCGCGAGCCACAAGAACCACCCGCACGCGCGGGATCCAACTGGCAGTTGAGGAACACGGCCGGAGTTCCACCCTATCCTACTCTCACCTCGGGTCCGTCTCCACTGCCGGCCAGCACCGAGACAAGGGAGCATCACCCTACACACAGCTTGTTTCAAATCCATGCCCGAGCCTGCAGCAGCGACGCGGAGCAGTGGCCTCCGAAACAGAGGCGAGTGAGCTGCGCCGGCAATCCGTGTCGACTAGCACTGCAGGACGCGTGCAGTGGCGTGGAGGACGTCGCCAAGGAAGAATATAGGACGAGTGCACTGAGGGGGAGCCTGACCTATGAGCGACGTCGCGGGACAGCGCCGGATCTAGGTAGAATTGAAGGTGGCGGTGGCCGCAATGGAAGATAGATGGGAAAGAGGGGAATCGGGGGAGAGAGATGGCGGGCGAGGTATTGATGGGGGGTGCGGGTATGGGGTGGTTTGATTTATTTTAGGGAGAGGAGGTTGGCTCTAAGCGCCATAGGCGACGAGGAGTTTTTTTTAATCATCCTTAGGGACGAGGAGGTTAGATTTAAGTGCGGGAGGTGGGAGGTGGGATAAACAACAGATCCTATAATATCGTTGGTACAAATGTGTTGGTATAGGGGTTTTTTTGTTGTAGCGGGGGGAGGGGGAGAGAGCGACGTGGGGGGAAGTGGGAGCGAGTGGGGGTGGGGGTTAGGGTTTCGGGGGGTTATGGGCAGTGTGGGGCGGGGGGGCTAGGCTAGCGGGCTGGCCTGGCTGCGAGCTAGATCGGTTGGCCCAGTGGGGGGAGGATTCCCGTTTCCTTTCTTTTTGTTTTCTATTTTGTTCTTTTCTTTTTATTTATTTTTTCTTTGTTGTTTTCTCTTATTTCCAATATACTATAGTTTTAGAAAAATACCAAAGTTGTACCTAATTTAGTATATGCAATTATGCCACATTCTGAACATTTTAGTTTTAATGTTTGAAATTTTTTGATGTCTGTCAATAATTCAAATTTGAATTTGAACCATTTCAAACTAATGCGAGCTTAGCAACACTAACGGAGGTGACGTGGCATCATTAGCATAATTATCCGGGCGTTACAGTAATTCCCGCCCTTACCCATCCAAATTTCCTTCCGTCATACCCCTTTGGCTAAAAAACCCTAAGAAAACTCTAATCTGGCCACAACATATTATTTATTGTGCTGAAATGCTATTTTTCTCTACTAAAATGCTATTGAAGGTTGTTGTCGATTGCGTGCATGGGTTTCCCCATGGGGATAAAAACCGATGGGGATGGGGATGGGAATATTTTTATCCCCGTAGGCGGGTATGGGATGGGGACGAGCATGGGAAGGTTGTCGCAGGGACGGGGATGGAAGTCCAATACCCGCCTGAGTAATCCCCATTGCCAGCCTAAACACCCACCCCTACGAATATATGCATGCACACCCTACTCATATAAATATCTCTGAGATACTAAGCCAGCGCAACAATTTTAGATGGACAAAGTCATCACATGCATCTCGTGGCCATGACTTCTCCAACTAAAGGAACATCATCGAAAAGTCTAAAATAAATTCAGAAAAATATGAGCATTGGTGCCAAGTGTGTGACTTGAACCCTTGGTGGTTTTTTTAAACTTATGGCATACTTTATTCAAATTATATTATGGTTACATCTGTTAAAATATAGTACCCGCCTCTCTCCATCAGTTCGGACTTTTGGAGCAACTGGCTGGTGCATGAATTCAATAATGTTGAGTATTATAATTAGTTAGGAAATATAGGATAGACTAAGAATTATTCTAGTTCGTCTTCTGCTCCAAGAAGATTATGTACTTCTATATATATGCCCACGAGGCTAAAGCAATAAATCAACATACAATTCAACCAATCCCTTATCTATTCCTCTTACATGGTATCAGCCTAACCCGATCCAAACCCTAGCCGCTGCCGTTTTTGCATCGCGCTGCCCCGGGTAGGTCAATCTCCATGATCTCCACATCGGGGCGTGCCGCTCGTACCTAGGGTCTGTCTATCGATCGTGTTGATCGGCTTCCATAGAGAGTCTTTTTCCCTATCCTTTGATCCAGGTTTTCTCTTCTCGCTGGTCATTTTGATCAGTGTTTTCTTTTTGGTTTTTTAATCTAAGATCGGTTTGCGTCACCCGTCGACCCTTGTGCGCCTCTACAATGACACTAGCACCACCACCCGGCCTCTTCTCCAACACGGCGGCCTCGCATGACGCGGCGGCCCGTAATGGTCCTCGTCTTGCATGTCTGCCCACCCGTCGCTCTACACCAGCCGTCGCCCCCGAGCTCCGACTGGGACTTCTCCATAACCTAAAGCCTACGCCGTGTACGGATGGTAACTCACGCTCGACGGTACGTTGGCCGCTCATGCCTAACTGCTCGGGCACCGGTGCTGTATTGGCCGCTCGGGCATAGCCGCTTGGGTACCGGCACTACTTTGGCCGCTCGGGTGCCGGCGATGGATGCGCTCATCCACGCGTTGTCCCACGCCGGCCATCATCGCCTTCTTCTGCTCGGACTCCTCCATCACCCCGCATCCACCGTCCATGACCTCGACCTCATCACCAAGAAGCATCCCCGACCTCGTGCGCGATCAGATTGGTCACCCGGCCACCCGTGATCCACTCCATCTGTGCCGCGCGACCAACCTGATCAGTCGTTTGTGCACACCTCCGCAGGTCCCGTGAAGATCGGCCCCGAATATGCCCCCCTCCATCAATCGAGCAACGGGCTGCCGCTGCGTCGCCTCGTCGGCAGCGGCGCTGCCATCCTGTTGTTCTCCCCGTGGCTACTAAAGGAAATATGCCCTAGAGGCAATAATAAAGTTGTTATTTATATTTCCTTATATAATGATAAATTTTTATTATTCATGCTTGAATTGTATTAACCGGAAACTTGATTCATGTGTGGATACATAGACAAAACACAGTGTCCCTAGTAAGCCTCTACTAGACTAGCTCGTTAATCAAAGATGGTTAAATTTCCTAACCATAGACATGTGTCTTCATTTGATGAACGGGGTCACATTATTAGGAGAATGATGTGATGGACAAGACCCATCCGTTAGCTTAGCATAATGATCGTTAAGTTTTATTGATATTGCTTTCTTCATGACATATACATATTCCTCTGACTATGAGATTATGCAACTCCCGAATATCGGAGGAACACCTTGTGTGCTATCAAACGTCACAACGTAACTGGGTGATTATAAAGATGCTCTACAGGTGTCTCTGAAGGTGTTTGTTGGGTTGGCATAGATAAAGATTAGGATTTGCCACTCCGAGTATGGGAGAGGTATCTCTGGGCCCTCTCGGTAATGCACATCACTATAAGCCTTGCAAGCAATGTGACTAATGAGTTAGTTGCGGGATGATGTATTACGGAACGAGTAAAGGGACTTGTTAGTAACGATATTGAACTAGGTATGAAGATACAGACGATCTAACCCCGGGCAAGTAACATACTGATGACAAAGGGAATAACGTATGTTGTTATGCAGTTTGACCGATAAAGATCTTCGTAGAATATGTAGGAACCAATATGAGCATCCAGGTTCCGCTATTGGTTATTGACCGGAGATGTGTCTCGGTCATGTATACATAGTTCTCGAACCCGTAGGGTCTGCACGCTTAACGTTCGATGACAATTTGTATTTATGAGTTATGTGTTTTGATGATCGAAGTTTGTTCGGAGTCCAGAATGAGATCACGGACATGACGAGGAGTCTCAAAATGGTTGAGAGGTAAAGATTGATATATTGGAAGGTAGTATTCGGACACCGGAAGGGTTCCGGAGTGTATCGGGTAGATACCGAAGTACCGGAGGGGTTACCGGAACCCCTCGGGGAAAGATATGGGCCATAGGAGGGAGGCTAACCAGCCCGCAAGGGGCTGGTGCCCCCCCCCCACAAGGGAGGAGGCCGAATTAAACTAAGGGGGCGCCACCCCCCTTTCCTTGTCCTACTCCCTATCCTTCCAGTTTTCCCCCTCCGATAAAGGAAAAAAGGGGGCGAATCCTATTAGGACTGGAGTCCTAGTAGGACTCCCCTCTCCTTGGCGCGCCCCTTGTGGCCGGCATCCTCCCCTCCTCCTTTATATACGGGGGCACCCCCAAAGCACATCAATTGTTCCTCAGCCGTGTGCGGTGCCCCCCTCCACAGTTTACCACCTCGGTCATATCGTCATAGTGCTTAGGCGAAGCCCTGCGCGGATCACATCACCAACACCGTCGCCACGCCGTCGTGCTGACGGAACTCTCCCTCGACCCTCTACTGGATCAAGAGCTCGGGGGACGTCATCGTGTTGAACGTGTGCTGAACACGGAGGTGACGTACGTTTGGTACTTGGATTGGTTGGATCGTGAAAACGTTCGACTACATCAACCGCGTTACTAAACGCTTCCGCTTTCGGTCTACAAGGGTACGTGGACACACTCTTCCCTCTCGTTGCTATGCATCTCCTAGATAGATCTTGCGTGTTCGTAGGAAAATTTTGAATTACTACGTTCCCCAACAGCTACACCGACCGGTGCGTTGCCACTACGTTTCCCTTTAGGTCATAGCTCACGACAGCGGTCCACGTCGCCATCCCAAGGCAGTCCCCATGGTTGCACCAACCCGCATGCTGCCACTACGTCGCCCCCTCGGGACGTAGCGTCGCTACACGTGGTCCACTCCACCGCCCCCGCTTGTTAACTTCTATGTGGTATGCATTGTGCCGCCTTCCTAGGCATGGGAGCACCACCCTCCGTGCATGGTCCTCATCACACTGTTGGTTCTTCCTTGCCTACTTGGAACACCATCCTCGTGCTCCCACCGGCGACCGACATGGCACCTCACGGGCTGCCTCTGGATCTGCCGACCACCTCTTCATCTTCGTTCAACACTAGCTCATAGCCAGCGTTGCCGTCATCTTCCCCAACCACTTCGTCTACTCTGACAACCATGGGCGACATCGGCACCTTCTACCCCATGTCGATTGGCGCCGCAACCATCATCAAGTCGTCCCCTGCTGACTGATACGGCCCAAACATATCTACTTTTCCCAACACTTTTCGCTTGTTTTGGACTCTAATTTGCATGGTTTGAATTGAACTAACCCGGACTGACGTTGTTTTCATGAGAATTGCCATGATGTTATTTTTGTGCAAAAATAAAACTTCTCGGATTGGGCAAAAAATTTACGGAGAATATTTCCAGAATATATAAAAATGGTGAAGAGAACTACTTGAGGGGGGCCACCTGGGAGCCACAAGCTCAGAGGGCGCGCCCACCCCCCAAGGCACGCCTAGTGAGCTTGTGGGCCCGTGGAGCCGCTAGCAACCCTAAGTCCAACTCCATAAGTATCATCTCACGGAGAAAAAAATCAGAGAGAAGGAATCATCATGTTTTATGATACAGAGCCACCGCCACCTCCTGTTCTTCATCGGGAAGGCTGGTCTGGAGTCCGTTCAGGGCTCCGGAGGGTGGAATTCGTCGCCGTCGTTGAGGGAGTCCTGGATTAGGGGGTGTTCGGATAGCCGGACTATACCTTCAGCCGGACTCCTGGACTATGAAGATACAAGATTGAAGACTTCGTCCCGTGTCCGGGAGGGACTTTCCTTGGCGTGGAAGGCAAGCTTGGCGATACGGATATGTAGATCTCCTACCATTGTAACCGACTCTATGTAACCCTAACCCTATCCGGTGTCTATATAAACCGGAGGGTTTTAGTCTGTAGGACAACGTACACAACAATAATCATACCATAGGCTAGCTTCTAGGGTTTAGCCTCCTCGATCTCGTGGTAGATCTACTCTTGTACTACCCATATCATCAATATTAATCAAGCAGGACGTAGGGTTTTACCTCCATCGAGAGGGCCCGAACCTGGGTAAAACTTCGTGTCCCTCGCCTCCTGTTACCATCCGGCCTAGACGCACAGTTCGGGACCCCCTACCAGAGATCCGCCGGTTTTGACACCGACATTGGTGCTTTCATTGAGAGTTCCTCTGTGTCGTCGCCGTCAGGCTCGATGGCTCCTACGATCATCGATAGCGATGCAGTCCAGGGTCAGACCTTCCTCCCCGGACAGATCTTCGTCTTCGGCGGCTTCGCACTGCGGGCCAATTCGCTTGGCCGTCTGGAGCAGATCGAAATCTACGCCCCTGGCCGTCAGGTCAGATTTGGAAATTTAAACTACACTGCTGACATCCGCGGGGACTTGATCTTCGACGGATTCGAGCCACTGCCGAGCGCGCCGCACTGTCATGACGAGCATGATCTAGCTCTGCCGCCGAACAGTGTCCTGGAGGCCACACCCGCATCGGCTCCGACCCTTAATTCAGAGCCAACTGCGCCGATCGAGGATGGGCGGTTGGACGCCACCCCGGGGGCTGCGACCCCAACGGCGATTGAGCCGAACACCAGCCATGTACTCTGCGAGACTCGTGACTCCAAGGAGCCGCACTCCTCTCCGGACTCCGAACCCTCCACGCCCCTGCCAATCGAATCCGATTGGGCGCCGATTATGGAGGTCACTGCCGCGGACATCTTTCAGCACTCGCCTTTCGGTGATATCCTGAAGTCACTGAAGTCTCTCTCTTTATCAGGAGAGCCCTGGCCGGACTACGGTCAGCAAGGTTGGGGTACGGATGATGAAGAAATTCAAAGCCCACCCACCACCCACTTTGTAGCCACTGTCGACGACTTAACCGACATGCTCGACTTCAACTCCGAAGACATCGACGGTATGGACGCCGATGAAGGAGATGATGAAGAACCAGCGCCTACTAGGCCCTAGAAAGCCACCTCGTCATATGACATATACATGGTGGACACCCCAAAAGAGGGAGATGGAGACGGAACAGCGGAGGATGACCCCTCCAAGAAACAGCCTAAGCGCCGGCGTCAGCGGCGCCGCTCAAAATCCCGCCAAAACAAATACGGCGATTCCAGCACGGGAGATAATAATACTCCGGAAAGTGCCGAAGAAAACCCCCTCCAGCAAGACTTAGCACAGGAGGATGGAGAAACCAGCCCTCATGAGAGAGCGGCAGACAGAGAGGTCGAGGACGATAATTATATGCCTCCCTCCGAAGACGAGGCAAGCCTCGACGACGACGAATTCGTCGTGCCAGAGGATCCCGTCGAGCAAGAGCGTTTTCAACGCAGGCTTATGGCCACGGCAAGAAGCCTTAAGAAAAAACAGCAACAGCTTAGAGCTGATCAAGATTTGCTGGTCGACAAATGGACTGAAGTCCTTGCGGCCGAAGAGCATAAACTCGAACGCCCCTCCAAGAGGTACCCAAAGCGCAGGTTGCTACCCCGATTAGAGGAGGAAGCACTTGATGCGGCCGACCGGCCACCTCGTGGCCGCGACAGAGAGGCCTCCCGGCCCTCCACTCAAGCCGCACCCTGTACCAAGGCACGGGAATATTCGCCGGACTTACGAGACATGTTGGAGGACAAGGCAAGGCAAACACGATCGATCTACGGATCACGTGGGCGCCCCACGGCTCGAGACGATAACCGTCACACCGGCCACAAATTCGGCAGGGCCGAACACAACTCATTGGAGCTACGTCATGATATCGCCTAGTACAGAGGCGCCGCACACCCACTATGCTTTACAGACGAAATAATGGATCATCAAATCCCCGAGGGTTTCAAACCCGTAAACATCGAATCATATGATGGCACAACAGATCCTGCGGTATGGATCGAGGATTATCTCCTTCATATCCACATGGCCCGCGGCGACGATTTCCACGCCATCAAATACCTCCCACTCAAGCTTAAAGGACCAGCTCGGCATTGGCTTAACAGCTTGCCAACAGGATCAATCAGTTGTTGGGAGGACCTAGAAGCCGCATTCCTCGACAATTTCCAGGGCACTTATGTGCGACCCCCAGATGCCGATGACCTAAGTCACGTAATTCAGCAGCCAGAGGAATCGGCCAGGCAATTCTGGACATGGTTCCTAACAAAGAAAAATCAAATAGTCGACTGTCCGGACGCTGAGGCCCTAGCAGCCTTCAAGCACAATATCCGTGACGAGTGGTTGGCCCGGCACCTTGGACAGGAAAAGCCGAAATATATGGCAGCACTCATGACCCGCTTTTGCGCGGGAGAAGACAGTAGGCTTGCTCGTAGCAACAATATGACCAAGAACCCTGGTAATTCGGACACCAGGGACAGTAGTGGCAGGTCGTGTCGCAACAAGCAGAAGCGCCGCATTAATGGCGATAATGCTGAGGATACGGCAGTTAATGCCGGATTCAGAGGCTCTAAATCCGGTCAGCGGAAAAAGGCATTCAAAAGGAATCCTAGGGGCCCGTCCAGTTTGGACCGAATACTCGACCGCTTGTGCCAGATACATGGCACCCCAGAAAAGCTGGCCAACCACACCAACAGGGATTGTTGGGTGTTCAAGCAGGCAGGCAAGTTAAACACCGAAAATGAAGACAAGGGGCTGCATAGCGATGACGACGAGGAGCCCCGGCCGCCGAACAACAGTGGACAGAAGGGTTTTCCCCCACAAGTGCATACGGTGAACATGATATACGCAACCCACGTCCCCAAAAGGGAGCGGAAGCGCGCGTTAAGGGACGTATACGCGGTAGAGCCAGTCGCCCCAAAGTTCAACCCATGGTCCTCCTGCCCGATCACCTTTGATCAAAGGGACCATCCCACTAGCATCCGTCATGGCGGATTCGCCGCATTGGTCCTAGACCCAATTATTGACGGATTTCATCTCACTAGAGTCCTTATGGACAGCGGCGGCAGCCTGAACCTGCTTTACCAGGATACAGTGCGGAAAATGGGCATAGATCCCTCGAGGATTAAGCCCACCAAAACGACCTTTAAAGGCGTAATACCAGGTGTAGAGGCCAACTATACAGGCTCAGTCACACTTGAAGTGGTCTTCGGATCTCGGGACAATTTCCGAAGCGAGGAGTTAATCTTCGACATAGTCCCGTTTCGCAGTGGTTATCACGCACTGCTCGGGCGAACCGCATTCGCTAAGTTTAATGCGGTACCGCACTACGCATACCTTAAGGTCAAGATGCCAGGCCCTCGAGGAGTAATTATGGTCAATGGAAACACCGAGCGCTCCCTCCGAACGGAGGAGCACACGGCGGCCCTTGCAGCGGAAGTACAAAGCAGCCTCTCCAGGCAGTTCTCCAGTTCGGCCACTAAACGACCGGACACCGTCAAGCACGCCCGGAGTAACCTACAACAAGACCGCCTGGCACGATCCGAGAAGGCATAGCAATGCAGCCCCAACCCCAACCCTCGCAAAAAGGCGACGCCAGTACTTTGCGTACATAACTACGCTCTAGAGATACCATGGGTACAGGGGGAGGGGCACCATCACGGCATGCCCAAAAATACGGCTTAAACCGTACCAGGGGCTTCCATTTTTTTTTTAATTTTCTCTTACTTTCAGGACTCCATCCTTCGAAAGGCCTGTTCGGCAGTTCAATTGCCGCACAAACGATGCAAGAACCAGGGAAGCAGACAAGCCACGCCGCAGTACGGAACTCCCAGGTGGTCTCTATCACGAGCAGTATACCTGTTCCGCATACTATTCCGCATCTTGCCCCTGGAACGGACATGTTAACTAGTCCAACCTTCCACTTATTGCATTATTTGTATCGTTCCGCTTTGATCGCAGCCCTTTTTAATAAACAATGCATAGCTTTCGTCTATTTTTGCATTACCTTTTTTCTTTATATATGTTCCTTAACGACATGTTGCACCCGTACACGTTGGTATGGCCAAAATACGCCAGGGGCTTTAGTACCCCTCAATATGGTGTGAGAAGTCCGAACACTTTAACAAGTACGGCACCCCGAACTTATAGCATTATATGCATCGGCTCCGAATCATGTCTTGGGTAAATAGTTGGGTTTGCCCGGCTCCTATGTTTTGGTGCCTTACGTTCCGCTATATCGGCTAAGGTAGAACTAGGAGAACCACTGCGATTGTGCCCCAGTTGAGCTGGGTCGAGCACCTGAGTGGAGAAAGCTAAAACTGATTGTCATGATGAAGCGAGAGCTGGTCGCTGTTCAAGAGGTTTTTCGAGTCCCTAAAGACTTATGCCGCTTAGGGCGAGGAGCCGGCTCTGTCCGGCCAAGGCGTGGATAGTGCCCCGAACTCGGTCTTCCAAATACCAGGGGCTTCGCCGAAATTTAAAATTATAGAATTCTATGGCTAAGTGAGAGTGTTCACGCATTATAGTCCGATTGCCTTGTTCGTTGGGCTGAGCGACTCCCTCGAAGGACCCAAACATGGGAAAAAAGAGTGCTCAGGTTTATCCCCGAACACCCCAGCACTAGCGGCACGGGGGCAGAAGCCGATGACTCGCCATCTCTCAGAATTGATAAACAGCCGCACAGAAGGTAATATTTTAAATTCCAACAGCATTGCTTAGCGCATATAAACAAGTTTTCAGCGCACAGGACAAAACGAGCAAGTTTCACTCAAAAATTACATCCCTAGAACATTCATCCGCCACAAGGCACGCACCCTTCAAAACATCCTTATAGTAATTCTCGGGCTTGCGATGCTCTTTCCCCGGCGGTGGCCCGTCCTTCACCAGCTTCTCAGCATCCAGCTTGCCCCAGTGCACCTTAGCACGGGCAAGGGCCCTACGGGCACCTTCAATGCAGACGGAGCGCTTGATGACTTCGAGCCTTGGACAGGCCTCCACCAACCGCCGCACCAGCCCGAAATAGCTCCTAGGCAGAGCCCCTCCATGGCACAGCCGAACAATGAGGCCCTTCATGGCCTGTTTGGCCGCCTTGTGGAGCTCGACCAGTTGCTTCAGCTGGTCGCTCAGGGGCACGGGGTGTCCGGCCTCAGCATACTGAGACCAGAACACCTTCTCTGTCGAGCTGCCCTCCTCGGCTCGATAGAATGCGGCGGCATCGAACACACTCCGAGGAAGATCTGCGAACGCTCCTGGAGAGCTCCGGATTCGGGTAAGTAACAAGTAACTCACGTTTATGTGTTTGCTTTGCATAAAGAATGCCTTACCCGCCGCTATCTTCTTCACCTCATTCAACTCCTGGAGGGTCTTCTGGGATTCGGCCTTGGCAGACTTGGCATTTTCAATAGCCACCGCGAGCTCGAACGCTCGCGTCTTTGAGTCAAGCTCCAAACTCTCATGTTTTTCCATGAGAGCCTGGAGCTCTTGCCGCACCTTGCCAACCTCGGCCTCATACTTCTCCCGCTCAGTGTGCTCCGAGGCCGCCCTCTTCTCGGCCTCGACCAGCGCTTGCTTAAGGGTCGCCACTTTAGACATGGCCCCTAAAATAGCCACGATAATCCTGTCATTCTTTGCAATTGCACCTTTTTATATATATTTAAAAACAAGGTATTTCTTACCTTCATTGTCCTCGAGCTGCTTCTTGGCACGACCGAGCTCTTGCTCGGACCGCTCGAGGTTCTGCTTTAGCGTGTCCACTTCTGCAGTCAGTACGGCGGACACAAGCAGGCAAGCTTGCATATGCATATTGACTCATTTTTGTTAGACTCCTGTGAATTCTATTTGATCCTCTATTCGGCTTTTCTTCCCGAACGCCAAACAGAGCATCAGGGGCTACTGTCTCTGCGGTACTATTATTTACACATTCTTTACTTACCTCAAAGCCTATCAAAAGGCTAGTACAAGCTTCAGTCAGTCCGCTCTTGGCGGACTGAACCTTCTGGACCACCGCACTCATAATAGTGCGGTGCCCCTCGTCGATGGAGGCGCCTTGGAGCGCCTCCAACATATTGTCCGGCGCCTCCGGTTGGACGGGGGCCGCCGGCACGGTGGACTTGCTCCTCTTGGAAGGAGGTCCCCCACCGGACTCTAGAACCTTTGAAGGTTCCGGAGCGGTGTCCGGCCTAGAGCCGGACTTGGAGCCCTGGGGGGTTTCATCCCCTTTACTCCTGGAGTCCGGGAGGTCGCCTTGCGACGCCTCCAGGACCACCTCCTCCCGGCTTGGAACCTGTTGGGACAACACTTCGGTGTCGTCCGTAGGGCGGGGGGAGGAAGCCGTCGGAAGCGAGTTCACATTCGACGAGTCCAGTGAGCCGCTCGACGACGCGTCGAGCCGGTCTTTGGCTGGGCTGCATAAACATATTCGATGTAAGGGAAAGCTGTGCAATAAACGAATACTATGAATTACTCTGGTATCCGGATACTTATGATTTTGCTAGGGGCTTGGCCCTGGGCTACCACTCCTCTCCGTCGTCGGCGTCGGTGGAGTAGTCCGGAGGAAGGGTTTTCCCCTTCTTGGACCCTCCGGCCTCCCCAGAGAGGGCGGCCTCCCTTTTCTTCTCTCCTCCCGCTGGAGGGGGAGAGTTCTTCTCTTCTTCCTCCTCGTCTTCACGGGAGGAATGCGCCTCGGAACCATCGGATGATGGATCCGACGCTGTCGGATTTCGGGTTCCGGCAGACCCTTGAGGTTCGAACACTGGGGTGCGCGCGGAGATTTCGCCTTCTACCTACCTGCACCCCTCCGCCTCGCTAAGATCTAAGCTATGGAAAGAATAGCACAAGAGACACAGGGTTTATACTGGTTCGGGCCACCGTTGTGGTGTAATACCCTACTCCAGTGTGTGGTGTGGTGGATTGCCTCTTGGGCTGATGATGATGAGCAATACAAGGAAGAACAGCCTCGCGAGGGTCTGTTCTTGGCTGAGGGGATGAACTGCTAGGAGGAGTTCAGTCACCCTTCTCTCTCTCTCTTCTCGATTCTCTCTCCAATTTTGATCCCTCTACCCTGTGGGTGGCTAGTCCTATTTATAGGCAAAGGCCCTGGGCCTCTTCCCAAATATTGAGCGGGAAGGGCGCCAACAATTGGCCATTTTGAAGGGGAACATCTGGTACACTTATCCTGACTAAAGTTGGTCCTCGCCTGCCAAAGGCTCTGGTGGTGACGCTGGCTTGGGCTCCACAATGACTTCTTCCCTGCCGTTGGACTGGTCTTGGTCTCGTTGCACCGAAACGGGTGCCTTTGCTTGATGCTCTCGCCTGCGCTTTCTCCCTTTGCACCAAAGAGGAAAGGAGGACACTGCGCGGGATGGTGCCCGCCTGGCACCCTTGGTCGTCATGGCTTGCGTTACGGGCACCTCGTGAGGTACCCCGCCTTGATCTCTCCGCCTCCTCACGAGCCAGCCTGATGAGGCCGTGCCTGAGGAAGCTCCGTGTCGTCCGCCCCGCGAGGCTTGGCCCCTCGCAAGGGTCTTGTGTCTGTGTTGATGAAGATGGGCCGTGCTGGCCCCCCTTTGAGCCACGCCGCAGGCCGCAGGCAGGCAAGTCTGGGGACCCCTGTTCCCAGAACGCCAATAGCATCCCCCGGGCCCAAGGCGCGCCCGGACTTGGCCGTGCAGGGAGGCGAAAGGGCAAGGGCGAAGCGCCACGAGCCCTAACAGCCTGCGGCCTTGGGCGCCGCGTGGCGCTTGATTGGACGTGAGCGCCTCAGCAACCGCGCGAGTTGATAAAGGAGCGGCATCTGCCTAGGCTTTGCTTTTTGCTTTCTCCGGTTGCTGCTCAGATCCCCTTTCTTGCGCCTCTCCTTCCTTCCTCCAAAATTTCCAGATCTACTTCGACCGCGTGACCTAGGAAGCCATGGCGCCTCGTCGGTCCCCGGCCGGAGCTTGGTACTTGTCTGCCCTGGACTCGCCGAATGTGACGGAGGCGAGCCTCGCCCGGTTGCGCCGGATGGCGGCGGTGCAGGGCATCGACGGGGCGAAGGTGTTCAAGGCCGGCTCCGCCACCCCTGAGGGCCAAGGGAGCACCTTCTATCCGTTCTTTGTAAGTGCCATTGTTGCTGGCCTGGTGCCTCCCTTCTTCGAGTTCTTCTTCTTTGTCCTCCGCCATTATAAGCTATAGGCTCTGCATCTCCACCCCAACTCCGTCCTTCTCCTGGCAATCTTCGCCTATTACTGCGAGGCTCACGTAGGGGTGCAGCCCTCAGTGGCCTTGCTGCGCCACTACTTCTACCTCCGGATCTCTCGCGGTCCTGCTTCCGCGTGCGCGAGCTTCATCGCATACGGTGGCGCCATTGCCATTTCGAACCCCGGGAAAAGGATTGAGGGCTTCAGGAGCAAGTGGGTCTTGGCAGACGCTGGGCGCATCCAACCTCGACTGATCTTGCCCACGGAGCAACCCACGAGCTCCAGCGATTGGGGTCGAGCGGAGCTCGTGGACCCCCGCGCGAAGCTGGTGTTGGAGAAGATGGACGCGGATCTGAGGCCGGCCAACATGGCGGCGGCGAAGCTGACCGGCGCGTCGCTGCTGAGGGAATTGCTGGAGCACCAGCTGGCTCCGCTTCGGCAGTACTCACTTCCAATGTGGAGGCCCCATCCGAGCCCTGCGGCCTTGGCCGACGAAGATCTGGCTGTAGTCCTCCAATCTCTGGTCGGGAGCGATGTGGCGAGGTTGGAGGGCGCTCCTACGTCCTTGTTCCTCCGCGACGACTGGGAGCAGGTAGTGGAGTCCATGCCCGTCTTCAACGGGGACGGGCCCGTGCCCATGGAAACTCCCGGGGAATTGGTGGACGTGTCCTCCGACGACTCCAGCGAAGAGGAGGAAGGAGGGGAGCGGGAAAAAGGGCCTGACTCCGAGGCGACTGACGGAGAGTCAAGGGCTCCCCTCCCCCGGTGCAGGTCCCGCGCTCTCCGCCTCTCTCCGAGCGATGACGACGAGGATGATGACGAGCAGGGCGGTGGGAGCTTGCCCCCGATCCCGAAGAAGGACAGGACTGGGCTGATCTCCCGCGGGTCTGCCCCGGCCCCGAGGCGGACCGCAGACGCACCTTCCGCCCCCGAGCTTCCCAAGGTTGACCCTTCCAGCCGGCTTTCAGGCTTCAAATTTGGCCGGAGGCTGCCTGAGCTCACTGGCGACGACCCATAAGCGCTTGATTCTTGTCTTTATTTCTTGTTCTGCTGCTGAGGCTTGACGTCCACATCTCTTGGACAGGCCGGCGCCCGCAGCAAAGAAGCCGAAGGGAGCTCCTGAGGTTCCATCTGTGGCAGCGCCTCTGCCCGCGAAGGAAGGTGACCGCGACGCACGGGCTTCTCCTGCCCGGTCGTCCTCGCGAGGCCTGGCTGAGCCGGCTGGGGCGAGCTCAGCCCCCATGGCCCAAGTGACTCCCGAGGTGCCTTTGCCTGCTGCCGCCACTACAGCCGTTGGGGCGCAGCAGGCTCCGCCTTAGGATGTTGTGGTCGCGCTGCCGCCTTCTCCTCCTACTCCACCAATTGCTGTCTCTCCAACTCCTCCTGCCATTCTGGATCGTGCTGCTGCTGAGCTGGACCGGCTACGGCAGGATCTTCTTGGCGCCAACCCTCGCTTGGTGGCCGGGCGCTTGGAGCTGGCTTCAGGATGGATTCGCTCCGACGCTTCGATTCGGGCGGCACTGGTCCAGGCCTCGACGGCTTGTGATGAGGAGAGGCAGGCCGTCCTTGAGGCGAAGGCTGCTCGTGACGCAGCCCTGGGGGAGGTGGTCGATGTTCGTGGTCGCTGCAAGGTGCTGGAGGACGAGCTGCAAGGCCTGCGGGACCAGCTCGCGAAAGAGGCCCGCCTTCGCCAAGAGCAGGAAGAAGGTGTGAAGGCTCGCGAGGCGGCCGTCAAGGAGAGGGAGGTCAAGCTCAGGAGGCGCCGTGACCGCCTAGGCGCGCTGGAGCAGGAGTTGGGGGCGAGGAAGGTCGAGCTGGACGACAAGGCCCAGGTTCTTGCCGAGGACCGCGTGGCCTTCGCGGAGATGGAGGAGAAGGCTCTCTCCTCGCTGAGGACGCTTTACGACAGCGGCCTGGAGAGCCCGCTGGCTGGCGCCGAGGATGGCCCCGCCAAGCTGCTTCCCTTCCTGGTTCGCGCTCTTGAAGATGTCACCCTTGGCCTTGGCCCCACGACCGAGGCCGAGGCGTGTGTCCTGTCTTCTGCAGCGCTGACGCGGGTCCTCACCCACATCTACCTTCGCGATCCCGGCGTCGACCTCGACAGCCTGCTGGAGCCAGTAAGCAGCGAGTGTGCCACTGCCGCTGCCGAGGCCGTGAAGGGTCGTGCGGAGGCTCTGCTGGGGAAGTTCCGGGCCTTCAGCACCAAGCCGAAGCAAGGCGCTGCCGACCCCGCTGCTCCATGAGGCGAACCCACTCCGCGCTGCTCCACCGCCGACAAGTGACTCCGTTGTGGCTCCTGTCCTGCCTTTAATTCCTGCACATGTATCATGCCTCGGGGAGGCGTTTAAACTTGCGTTTGGCATTGAGATAACAGTGTGGACTGTAATATTTCCTTTTGAATTCCTTGAAATTTACGCTTTTCCTTCCTACTTGCTTACGTTCTACGCCGGCAGAGCCCGGCCCCGCGCATACCTCAGCCGCCGTTAGCCCCGACCGGAAACCAGGACGGGACCAAGGAGTGAGGGGCTACGTGACAAGTTAGGCTCCTGAGTCGCGATGCTCAGGAGTCCCCCTTGGCGCACGAATAGCAAGTAGGGAGGTGTGATGTGGGTGGATCTACCGTTCTACGTCTGCAGAGCCCGGCCGCGCGCATACATCAACCACCGTTAGCCTTTCAGAACTAAGGAGTGAGGGGCTACGTGACTAGTTAGGCTCCTGAGTCGCGATGCTCAGGAGTCCCCCTTGACGCTCAAACGATCTTCATACCTTGGCTCCGCTCGGGGAGAGACGCGTGACGAACCAGGCCCGGGGGGCCTGGTTGGGTGGCGTGCGTCTGGGCGTGAACCAGGCGTAGCCCCCGTGCCCAGCCCCTTCGCACGGCACTCCCGAGGGGAGGCGTTACGATGAGGCTAGACACTGAGCTCTGGGCTCCCTGAGGTTGATGCGGCCCGGGGGCCACCCTCAGTTGTTTATCACCAGTGCGGGGCATAGCGCTTCCGTATGTGTACGGGCATAGCCGCTCCTCGGCAGTGTCGTCAGCCAGCGCGGAGCATGGTGCTTCCACTGGTACGTGGGAGGGGGCTCCCCTCCGGGAGGAGCCCCCGGGGCGTGTACAGCCCCGCCCTGACACGTGGCTGGCACGGTAGGGCCTGGCGAGGTGTATCTGGGCACCCGTGAGCCAGCGCGGGACTCACGGGGCCCTACCTCTAGGAGGGTTGCGCCTGGCACTGGGCCTTATCTTGTGATGTGTACCTGCAAATTTGGTTAGATGCCGGCACTCTACGTCCTCGGGTCCCGGCCCTCGAGCTGGTCTCAGCCGTCGCTGGTATGCCAGGTCACGATGCCGTGGACAAGGCCAGAGGGTGAGGGCTGGAGAGACAGTAAGAGCCCTGAGTCGCGATGCTCAGGTACCCCCCTTTAACGTGCAAGTGGTCGGCATGGAGAAGAAGAGGTGCCATGGACCGGCATCAAATAATCAAGCATGGTGGGTCGAACGCATAGCCGGAAATAAACGCAAAAGGGATACGTGCCGCTGGGTCTGGCCCGAGCGACTTGGGGATGATGCAGCCCGAGGGGCGCCCCCAACAAAGTAAGCTAACAACATGAAATAAAAGGGATACATGCCGCAGGGATGGACCCACGCGGCCTGGGAATAATGCAGCCCTGGGGGGTGCTCCCAGCTGGAAATGAAACTTGAAAGATGTCACCTGATGATGTTGAGGACGAAGGAGTGTTGGTGTAGCAGACTCGGTGGGCTGCGGAAGCCGATCCTCACGAGCCCCCAGGCCCAGGGGCCTCGGGAGGCTTCGGAGGCGCTGGTGGCTCCTCGCGGACCATCTCCATCTCCGCCAGGGCTGCGGAACGCCTGGCCTCTTGAGCCTCCATGATGCCCCTCATGAGGTGCTAGTACGCGGCAGCCGCGTTCGGCAAGCCGTAAGGCATGCGAACGTAGTTGTGGGGTGGACCTTCGCAGCGCCCCACTCGCGAGGGCCAGAGGCGCTCCAGAGAGGCGACTCGATTGAGCCCTGGTATGTCGATGCAGACGCGCAGCCCACCATCCTCGCCTGGATGGGGAGCCACAGCTGGTAGGCGGCGGCCGCCTTTCATGACTCTTGACTCCTGTAGCTCCTGAATGGCCTTGCTGACGAACTCCTGAGGGTGTGGCCCTCCTTGCCTTATTCCTTCTTGAGGGAAACGTGCTTCAAAACACGCCTCCATGTGGTGCCCAAGCGCCTCCCTCGTGACCTTAGCCAGGTCGGTGGCCCTCCAGGGGAGAGCCCCCGAGCCCTACCTGAGGAAGGCGTCGGGTGCGCTTTCCTATGCGATGGAAGGAGGTTCCCCCTGGGCAGGTGTGGGCCCTGAGGGGCCGGGCCAGACGATGTCTTCTTCTTCTTGGGGGCGGTCTCGGGAAGCCTCCTGCTTCCGCGATCCAGGTCTTCCAGTGATGCAGCCTGAAAGGCTCGTTCCAGGGAACACACCACGTCCTTCTCTTCACAGGGCACCGTGATGACTCCGCCACTTCCTGGCATCTTGAGGACGTTGTAGCCATGGTGAGTTACGGCCATGAACTTGGCCAGCGCTGGGTACCCAAGGATGGCGTTGTACGGCAGGCGAATGTGAGCGACGTCGAAGTCGATGAGCTCGGTGCGGTAGTTGTCGCGTGCCCCGAAGGTGACAGGGAGGCAGACCTGCCCAATCGGGACCGTGGAGCCGTCGGTGACTCCGGAGAAAGGCTTGGTTGGCTGAAGCTAGCTGTAGGGCACTTGGAGATTGTTGAATGTTTCCACGGACAGGACGTTGAGCCCTGCCCCGCCATCGATGAGGGTCCTGGTGACCACCACGTTGCTGATGATTGGGGAACAAAGCATCGGGAGGACTCCGGCTGTGGCCGCACACTTGAGCTGATCTGCTGAGCTGAACGTGATGGCGCACGCCGACCACCTGAGAGGGCGCGTGGCTTCGAGCTTGGGGAGGACTGCATTCACTTCGCGGGCGAACTGCTTGAAGATGCGTTGGGAGGCTGGGGCTTGAGCCTCGCCCAGGATGCAGGCGATCGCGCGCGGCTCCTGGAAGCCCCCAGCCCCTCGTCCTGATGGCGGTCCTCGTTTCTCCTTGGCTGCGGCGGCAGCGGAGGGAGGCCTGCATTGCCTTGCAGGCGATCCTCGCGAGGCTGATCCCTCCAGTCTCCCTCGCGAGGCGGGTCTTGCCAGCGATCCTCACGAGGTTGATCGCGCCACCCTTGGCGCGGGCCGCGGTCTTCCCAGCGTCCTGTGTTCCTTCCTCCTCCTTGACCGTAGCCCCGGTCACCGCGGTCGGGACGACGGCCGATCCTTCCTTCTCGCACGGCTCGGAGCTCTTGACATTCATTGGTGTTGTGGGTGTGGAGGTCGTGGTACACACAGTACCGACTGCCCTTGGAAGATTCGGGCTGATCTCTTCCCCGCTTGGTGTCTGGTTCTGCCGCGAGCACGGCAGCCCCCTTGCGCTTCACATCCTTGGCCTTGGGCTTCTTCTCTTCTGGGTCTGCGGCAGGCAGCTCGAGGAGGGAGAGACGCCTTCCTCAGCCCTGGCGCACTTGGTTGCCAAGTTGAACAACTCCAAGGAAGTGCACAGGTCTTCATGCATCGCCAGCTCCTCCTTCATCTTGACATCGCGCACGCCGTCGGAGAAGGCTGAGATGATGGCCTCCTCGGTCACCTTGGGAATCTTGAGGCGTGCGTTGTTGAAGCGCTGGATGTACTTCTGCAGGGTCTCTCCGGGTTGTTGCTTGATGCGGCGCATGTCGCTCACGGCGGGTGGCCGGTTGCGAGTACCTTGGAAGTTGGCGATGAAGCGGGTGCGCATCTCGTCCCAGGAGGAGATCGTGCCTGGAGCCAGGTTCAGGAGCCAGGTGCGGGCCCCGTCCTTGAGCGCCATGGGAAACCAGTCCGCCATGACCTTCTCGTCTCCGTTGGCAGCTTCGATGCCCAGCTCATAGAGCTGGAGGAACTCCGCAGGGTCGGCTGTGCCGTCGTAACAAGGAGGCAGGTCTGGCTTGAACTTGCCGGGCCACGCGACGCTGTGTAGCTCGGTGGTGAAGGCACGACAGCCTGTTGTGGCCACGGGAGGCCTTGGGTGACGGAGAGCTTGGTCTTGCATGTCCCCACGCGCTGCAGCTGGGAGCAGCACGGGGTCTTGACGTGCGGGAGCAGGAGCATGGTCGCGACGTGCTAGAGCAGGGAGCGTCCGGGCAGCTTCTTGTGGGCGAGGGACTTCTTGGCAGCTCTGCTCTTGCCGCGCTGGCACCTGAC
Organism: Triticum urartu; assembly: GCF_003073215.2. NCBI lineage: Eukaryota > Viridiplantae > Streptophyta > Magnoliopsida > Poales > Poaceae > Triticum > Triticum urartu. The sequence continues at coordinate 431,091,950 of NC_053027.1, read as the reverse complement.
GGAGCGGGTTCCGCCCAGGGGCCACGCGCCTTGGAGCCATGGCGCCTTCTTGAGGAGGAGGCGGCTGGGGCGCCCCCGGAGCTTCGTCGCCCGCGCGGGGCGGGGTGCGGTGCAGCGGAACGTACGGCGCAGGAGAGCCCCCTGCGGCGCGGACGAGCTCGGCGACGCGGTCGAGCCATTCTTCGTAGACGTCGTCGACGGGACGGTAGCGCAGGAGCTCGTTTGCCGCGATGAGCGCAGCTCGAGCCTCCATGGGTGTGCGGAGCGCGCGGGACGAAGAACCAGCTGGGGTGAGCGAGGGAGTAGCGGTGCGGCCGTCTTGCCACACGGACGGATGCTGAGACGACGCTTGCTGCTCGTTCCCCGTCGGGCCGGTGGTGGCGTTGACGGCAGGTGACGGGGAACGGCAAGGACGCCCGCCGACAGGAGCCGTCTGGGCGACGCGGGAAGCGAGAGCGGCCCGGCCCTCAGCACGGGCCCGACGAGCGTCAGACATGGACGCGATGGTCGGAGGAGAACGGGGTGGTGGAAGACGAATTCCGGCGCACCCCTACCTGGCGCGCCAAATGTCGGATTTCGGGTTCCGGCAGACCCTTGAGGTTCGAACAATGGGGTGCGCGCGGAGATTTCGCCTTCTACCTACCTGCACCTCTCCGCCTCGCTAAGATCTAAGCTATGGAAAGAACAGCACAAGAGACACGGGGTTTATACTGGTTCGGGCCACCGTTGTGGTGTAATACCCTACTCCAGTGTGTGGTGTGGTGGATTGCCTCTTGGGCTGATGATGATGAGCAATACAAGGAAGAACAGCCTCGCGAGGGTCTGTTCTTGGCTGAGGGGATGAACTGCTAGGAGGAGTTCAATCACCCTTCTCTCTCTCTCTTCTCGATTCTCTTTCCGATTTCGATTCCTCTACCCTGTGGGTGGCTAGTCCTATTTATAGGCAAAGGCCCTGGGCCTCTTCCCAAATATTGAGCAGGAAGGGCGCCAACAATTGGCCATTTTGAAGGGGAACATCTGGTACACTTATCCTGACTAAAGTTGGTCCTCGCCTGCCAAAGGCTCTGGTGGTGACGCTGGCTTGGGATCCACAATGACTTCCTCCCTGCCGTTGGACTGGTCTTGGTCTCATTGCACCGAAACGGGTGCCTTTGCTTGATGCTCTCGCCTGCACTTGCTCCCTTTGCACCAAAGAGGAAAGGAGGACACTGCGCGGGCTGGCGCCCGCCTGGCACCCTTGGTCATCATGGCTTGCGTCACGGGCACCTCGTGAGGTACCCCGCCTTGATCTCTCCGCCTCCTCGCGAGCCAGCCTGATGAGGCCGTGCCTGAGGAAGCTTCGTGTCGTCCGCCCCGCGAGGCTTGGCCCCTCGCGAGGGTCTTGGGTCTGTGTTGATGAAGATGGGCCGTGCTGGGCCCCCCTTTGAGCCACGCCGCAGGCCGCAGGCAGGCAAGTCTGGGGACCCCCGTTCCCAGAATGCCGACAGACGCCTCCTGGCGCCGGGCACTCTTTCGAGTCCCCGCGGCCTTTTTTGCGGCCTTCTTCTCCGGCACCACATAGGGTGCCGGAACCAGCAGCTTCGCCAAGCGAGCGTCTGCTGGGCCTTCGGGCAAAGGAGCCAGACAGTTGATCTGTCCGGACGTCACCTGCCAATCCTGTCAAAGGTAAGGGAGCTTAAATCTCGCATGGAGTCAAACTATGAAAAACTGATACCCTGTAAAAGGAAAATAACAGCTTACCGCGAGAGCGTGACGCTGCGCACTGAATCCGCAATCCTCGGTAGCGGACGCGGGAGCCTCGGCGCCTTTGAAAATCACCTTCCAGGCATCTTCGTACGTCTTGTCGAAGAGCCTGCTCAGAGTTTGGTGCCGTGCCGGGTCGAACTCCCACAGGTTGAAAGCCCGTTGTTGACACAGGAGGATCAGGCGGATGAGCATAACCTGGACTACGTTGACAAGTTTGAGCTTCTTGTCCGCCAGGGTTTTGATGCATGTTTGGAGTCCGTCAGCTCTCCTTTTTTACCCCAAGACAGGCCCGTCTCCTTCCAGGAGGTGAGCCGCGTGGGGGGTCCGGATCGAAACTCGGGGGGTGCGACCCATTCGGCGTCGCGCGGCTCGGTGATGTAAAACCACCTCGCTTGCCACCCCTTCAGGGTCTCCACAAAGGAGCCCTCGAGCCATAGGACGTTGGCCATCTTGCCCACCATGGCGCCTCCGCACTCCGCCTGGTTGCCGCGCACCACCTTCGGCTTGACGTTGAAAGTCTTGAGCCATAGGCCGAAATGGGGGCGGATGCGGAGGAAGGCCTCGCACAAGACGATAAACGCCGAGATGTTGAGGACGAAGTTCGGGGCCAGATCATGGAAATCTGGGCCGTAGTAGAACATGAGCCCCGGGACAAATGGGTGGAGAGGGAAGCCCAGTCCGCGGAGGAAATGGGGGAGGAACACCACCCTCTCATGGGGCCTAGGGGTGGGAACGAGCTACCCCTTTTCGGGGAGCCGATATGCGATGTCGCTAGACAGGTATCCGGCCTTCCTCAGCTTTTTGATATGTCCCTCCGTGACGGAGGAGACCATCCACTTGTCTCCCGCTCCAGACATGACTGGAGAAGGTTGAGGTGGGGAGTGCGGACTTGGGCGCTGGAGCTCGAGTCCGCAAGAATGGATAGGCGAAGGAGGAAGAAGGCGTAGGTGAAAAGGTGGATCCTTATCCCCTTATATGGGTGGACGCAACTACATGTCCCCACCAAGCCTGGTAAAACTCACTTATCTCCAAGCGCCGTAATCAATGGCGCAGTTGGGTTACCCACGCCCGTATTGATGAGAATCCCGGGATAAGGGGACACGATCTTTGCTTTAACAAGGCGTGCCAAGGAAACCGCCTCGCATAACGCGCTGAGGTGGGATAATGAAACGACTCAGATAAAGGCTTGACTGTGGTGTGTCACGCTACGGAATACGTCAGCAGATTAGATTGGTGTAAATATTATTCTCTCTATGGCAATATGTGGAAGCTTATTTTGCAGAGCCGGACACTACCTTTGCGTTCAAAATCTTCTACGAAGTACTTGGAGGAGGAACCCGCCTTGCAATGCCGAAGACAATCTGCGTGCCGGACTCGTCGTCATTGAAGTCTGGTTCAGGGGCTACTGAGGGAGTCCTGGATTAGGGGGTGTACGGATAGCCGGACTATACCTTCAGCCGGACACTGCGGGACTCCATGGAGCAGGCGAGGCGCAGTTCAATGCCGCCACGGCGGAGGTGCAGCTTGCGCCGGCACCTTTGTCGGTGTTCTAGCAAGCGCGGCAGGAACAACGATACAACTTGTTCCTCCTGGAGTAGCACTAGGTGGCGGAGGGCCAAATCTAAGGTGAGATTGCTAGCGAGGAGGCCGTGGCGGCCATGGCCGCGGGGAACCCAAATTTCGTCGCGGAGCAGTGTGCTATCTACGATGCCACGCTCAAGCCGCAGCTCGGTAGGAAGCGGTAACCGCGGAGGCGTCGTTGCAGGCGATCGTGGAGGAGAACATAGCCAGTAGCACCTCCTACTTGCCGTCGAGGAACCATCAGCCGGCCCGGTAGGACGACGACAGCCAAGGCGCCACCATTTCCCTCGTGGACCTCACGTCCACTAGCGACGGACAAGGCGCGGACTCCTCCGAGGATGAGTAGGCCACGGGAGGAGGCGGGGCCTGGTGTCTCATGTGGGCTAGACCGCACCTTCACTTCATCGGTCTTATTGCCGATACTCATGGAGACGGCAAAAGGAGGACGACATGGGCTTGGACGCTGAGCGCCGCCTCCCTAGGATAGGTTTAGGGGCTAGTCTTCTTTTCGTTCTAAATGTTCAAAATGTCGTTAATCCATCGTGTTTGTATGAAATCCGTCATGTCTGTTCGAAATTCGCCCGTGTTTGCATGAATTTCATTTGGTTTATTGAAAAATAGTTTAAAATGTATGTGGCTAGCGTTGGATGGCTGCCTCCCGCATCCATGTCCGCTGACTGGTCCCCCTGTCTGCAGACGGATGCGAGAGGTTTTTTACGGGTTACCGTTGAACAATGCCTTTATACCCGGAAAGAGACAATCAAAATACCACATTGTTAATAAAAAAATCACGAACTTCCACAGACACACCAAAACCATTTTTTTAAATGAAATCCCAACAACACCAACTGTGGAGCATAGCGTGCTCAATAGTTCTAGTAAATTTTTATGTTTGAACCATATATTCATGTTTTTGATTGAATCCGAGGTTTCAAAAATGAGGATTCTGATTGCAGGGGCGGACATAGGGGACATAGACATATATAGGGTCACATTTATCCGGGGGCAACTACTATAGAATCTGAGCCTACTGTGAAAGAATAGAAAAAATGAGTTTGGACCATTGGATGGCATATTGATGGCTCAGATTCGGGTGGAGCAATCTCTGACTACAAGTTTGCAAATAGGTCCCTGCCTGAGAGTTAATTTGCTCCCGTCGTCCTAATCATTCAGACCCAAACCCGATTCCCCGATGCACCGACACACGCACGATCTAAAATTCCTCCTCCTGCGGCGGCGGCGGCGGCCCAGATCCCTCAACCAAGAGCTGGGCGAGTACGACCAATGGAGGCGTGTTCCAGTGGGGAAGCACCTCAGAGCTGATCAGATCGGAGAGGAGCAGATCGGATGACTCCTGGCCGTTGTGTCGCCGCCCACCCGGTTATGCAGAGCAGATCTGAGCTCGCTGGCTACTAAGCTCCGCCCTACTTTGTGCTCGTCACTGGTCACTGCCTCCCCATCCGAGGTTCCAGGAGCGGTGGGTTCGTCGCTTCCTCCTTCACCTCGTCGGCTGCAAGCAGGTGATGCCATCTCCAGTTCTGTTTTCCTGTACTTTTCCATGTCACTGCTCATATGGGAAGATGCCATTTTATAACTTCAATTTGATGATGTATTGCTACTGTTCTTAGTGGTTTGGTAGTCTATTTTGAAAGTTCTGTTTCACCGGTAATTACTTAGATAACCAAGTTGGAAGGTTGCAGATGGGTAGATAAATCCTCGATTTTAGGACAACTCAATAAAAAATATAATTACTACCTGCGGTTGCTAAGTTTGTTGTCGCAATATGCAGCCATTGGTTGAAAACTTGATGGGACAGTAAGCTCATTTTTATTGTGAAGATGAAGATAGATTTTACCAGTTCATATAATAGATGGATTGTATTAAAATTTTCCAGTTCTAGGCACACCCTTCCGTCTCTAAATTTGATTTTTTATAAATGCAATCTTGTGGTGATATGGCTAGAATCAAGAGGAACACATAAGCTTAACATTTGCATGCTTCGGTAGCAAACTTTTCAAGAGAATAGTCAGTGTACTTAAACTCACAAATGCAAAGTATGCGCTCCTGTAAATAGGCGACAGCGACACCACTGTAACCTTTGTTGTACTTTGCGAGAAAAAGTTAGATGTATGGAACATCATGTACAATCACAGCAATGCTTCCATTAGAAAAAGTACTATAGAAATCGGCAGATGTAGCATAGGCCCTGATTTTTTATGTATCAAAAGTGCAAAACCAATCTCCAGCAGTAGACCCTTTTCATAGAAACCTTGGTGGAACCCTACATATTGTCCATTCTTCTGGAGTTCATGAACACCAGGCACTGATGGGTGAAATTTGCTGGCAGTAATCATTGATGCAAAGCTTGTTGTATAACTTGCTGGACGTACCAGAAGAACAACCTTCCATATACGTTGAACAATTCTAGCTAGAAAGTGTTCCAGTTCCTCTGTAGAAATTAAAATCAAGACTTTAGTAAGACAATAAAGAAATTTCAATGCTGGAATACTGCAATGCGCACCATTTCAGGACTTGCTAGTAAGCATCTGTAATTGCAATTTCTTTAGGTGATAAATGCAAGTCATACAATCAGTTTTTAACCAATTTAAATAATGACAGTGCTGGATGCCAAGATAGATTTTCTCTGTACTGAAGTGCAATTAAAAAGAAAAGGCGCATATATCTTGTAGCTTTACTTCTATTTCGTTTGTTCTTTCTCCTAGGGAAAGTAATATGGCTCGTGCCCTTGTTTCTAATGTGGAAGGTACCCTAATTTCTGATTTCATTCATGCCATACTATCGGACGATGTAAGTTTATTCTCTAATCGATAATGTTGCCATGAAGGCTTTAGGCGCATTGTTTATTTTCTTAGCAGATACACTGAGATTAGTTCATTTCCTTCCTCTGATTTGTCATGCTGTGTTTGTGTTGTGTACCATGAAGATAGCAATGCAGTTCATTAGCAGATACAAACTGGGATTAGCAGCACAAGAAGCTCAATGAGCAAGAAGCATTCGGTGAGCATGAAGCACAAGATGCAAAGGCTGTAGCTTTTATGTGATGTACCACCAAGATAGTAATGCAGCTTTTAATGGCCGTGCTTGTTGGGTTGTGATTATTTTAGTCTACTTAGTCTTGCCCGTGTTGTAACAAAAGTAATCCTCTCATGCTATGTAGCATTTGATATGTATGTATCTCTTCTGTTTGTGTCTTATATGGGATCGTCAGGTTTGAAATGTATGCTTAGGTATGCTTGAAGTGGGTGGTTAAATTTGTCATGTACTTTCTAGTCACCAATATGTCTGGATTTCTTGCATATTTACTGATGTAGCAGAAGCTACTAATTAATCAAATCTACAAGAAGTTTCATGCCGTACATATGTGCAATTTTTTTAAAACCTAAGAGACGGATACCTGTACAGTTTTGTACAATGTCTTATTTATGACAGGCATAATTATTGATATCTGAGGGTGGTTATTGCAAAAGTCATCCTGTATATGTACCTAATAGTAGGGGGTTTTCTTAAAATGTGCATTGAGAACCCTCTGCCTCCATCTGTACCAATCATGCTGCATCCGATGGTCCAGATTTCTTTTTCTATTTTTTCACAGCAAGCTCAGATTCTATAGTAGTTGGCCCCCATTTATCCAGTCCGGTTGGAAACGCTCCGAGTAAGAGATCTGTATCAATTTGCTCGGTCTTTTTTGAGATTTCTAGTCAAAGGGCTGCTGAAAACATGAAAAAAAAATGAACGCCTTTCTGCAAGTCCTTGACCAAAGAAACAACCACGTGCTCGCGTCAACGGCAGCCGGTTCGCACTTCGCAGAAGCGCGCCCCCTCCGCAGTCACCACCAACTCCACTCCGCCCGCCTCGTCCATCTACAAGTACCGTCTCTTCCGCTGCGCCGCACCCCGCACGCCCAGCGCCGGCCACCAACCCCTTCCGTCTAGGCAAGCACCCCGGCGGCGCCAACACCAAGGCTCCTCGGCGGCCGCAGCAATGCTCCTAACCAAGCCCCACCCCGCCCTCACCCTCCCCTCCGCATCCCTCCCAAATCCTACCCTAAACGCCGCCCGCGTCAGGCCGCTCGCCTCGTCCGCGCCCCATGGACGCCGCGGGCGCCGCGTCTCGGCCTCCTCCTCCCCGGCGCCAGCGCAGGCCGCGTCCGCGGCGCTGAGCCGCGTGGACGTCCTGTCGGAGGCGCTCCCCTTCATCCAGCGGTTCAAGGGCAAGACGGTGGTGGTCAAGTACGGCGGCGCGGCCATGAAGTCGCCGGAGCTGCAGGCGTCGGTGATCCGCGACCTGGTCCTGCTCTCCTGCGTCGGCCTGCGCCCCGTGCTCGTGCACGGCGGCGGCCCGGAGATCAACTCCTGGCTGCAGCGCGTCGGCGTCGAGCCGCAGTTCCGCAACGGCCTCCGCGTCACCGACGCGCTCACCATGGAGGTCGTCGAGATGGTGCTGGTCGGCAAGGTCAACAAGCAGCTCGTCTCCCTCATCAGCCTCGCCGGCGCCACCGCCGTCGGCCTCTGCGGCAAGGACGCGCGCCTCCTCACCGCGCGCCCCTCCCCCGACGCCGCGGCCCTCGGGTTCGTCGGCGAGGTCACGCGCGTCGACCCCTCCGTGCTCCGCCCGATCATCGCCTCCGGCCACATCCCGGTCATCGCCACCGTGGCCGCAGACGAGACCGGGCAGGCCTACAACATCAACGCCGACACTGCGGCGGGGGAGATCGCGGCTGCCATTGGCGCCGAGAAGCTGCTGCTGATCACTGACGTGTCCGGCATACTCGCGGACCGGGACGACCCCGGGAGCCTGGTGAAGGAGATTGACATCGCCGGCGTCCGGCGGATGGTGGCCGAGGGGAAGGTGGGTGGGGGCATGATACCCAAGGTGGAGTGCTGCGTGCGCGCACTGGCGCAGGGCGTGCACACGGCCAGCATCATTGACGGCCGCGTCCCGCACTCTCTCCTGCTCGAGATCCTCACCGACGAGGGCACCGGCACCATGATCACCGGCTGAAACTTGTTTGTTTGTTGTTTCTTTCCTTTTCTTTTTTGGTTCATTCATTGGGTTGGATGGTTTTGCATACCTCATTTGTGGTAACTGTGTTTTCGATTCGAATCCTGAACAAGGAATGGTGAAAGATTGCAACTTTAAGCAGAATATATACATTTCGTGGCAAGATTTTCCAATCAAAATCTGCCACTGGACTTTCTTGTCAGCATTCTATCTTTCATCTGAAACTACTCGCTGGCGCTGCTCAAGCTCTACAAGACACGATCAAGGATCCCCACTGACTTTCAATTACATATTTTACAACAGTTTCATGGTCAAATGATTACAGCCCAGTAATATAACAATCAACGTACAAGTTTCGTGTGGATGTAAATCGCGAGGCCTGTGATGTCCTACAAAACGTGTTCGCAGAAATCTTGCAATCACCACACTTCGAAATCCCACGGCTCATAACTGTATCCAAAAGCACCAGGAAATAAAATAAGATAAGCACACTGCATGCAAGCTTAAACATTTAACTACGACCAACCATGGTTACCACACCGGCAATGTAAATTCTGGGCCTTTCAAACCAAGTCCGTGATCAATCTTGACTAAACTACGCTCACTAGATGATGTGCCCCTGCACCATAACTAAGAGGGCATGAAAACACTGAAATTTAAAGTCGACGGGTTGTTGTGCTCACTTGGTACGAGCAACGGCCACCACGATGAAGACGAACACCGAGAGCATGAAGGACACCTTCACTGCATCGCTGTACAGATCGGGCTTATCTTCATCGCTTTGAGGGTGGAAGAGCATGCTGACAATCTTCGCTATATTATCGAAGAATTCCGTTATCTTTGCCTGGGTGTTGGCTAGGATCCACTTAAGCACTGCAGCAGGGCCACAAGAGTTTCCCTTTCTATTAACTTCTTTGCCTGAAAGATGTGGTAGAATGCAGTAAGACAAGGCATGTATGTATACCCAGACGATAATGATACAACTGTGATAATTAATAATTTGGCAAGAGTACACAAATCTGATCAAAATAGTAATTAGATGGCATCTGCCTGACTACTGTTCTAGGGGGAAAAGACCTCTCTTCTAGTAAACAAACAGAAACAGATATATGTGACGCTGGGGTTTATGCCAAACAAAGCTGATCATAAACATTTTAGTGTAAAACATACCATCCTGAAAAGATCTCCTGAATTCTTGCACTGCTTCGTTATTCATTACAGCATCCCAGACAGTCCTATCACATGACAAGGACATAACCATTTTCTGCAAGGTAAAGACGAACTATTCAGAAATTTGACCATGCACAATAACACAAGTGTTAAAATCAAACATGCAGCTTCGGAGAACATGAAGATAGGTTAGGAATAATTCACCTGAACATTAGGGTCTCTTTGCAATAGACGGAAGGCATCCAAAACATTCCTATGCTCCCTGGTCAGAAGAGCAGTAGAGTTGAGAACATATGCAGCAGGTTCGACCCAATCGTCTGATCCTGATGAATTGGTTGATGAAGAATGCTCTGAGTTGGACAGCAATGCTAGTTGTTTCTCAGTTTCATTTGAATTCACATCATAATAAGAACCCTCAAACACCCTGAAACGCAAAACAGTAAATCGATTAAATGAAGAGTAAGAGCAGAAACTGCATCTAAATTATCCCTTTTTAGCATAAAGAGTTCTTGGATAAAGGTCTATAACACCTCATCAGAAAAATTGCTTGTTTTACGCTATTGAAATGAGTATGTCACATTTGCTGCCAGAAAACAACAAAATAATGGAAGCAACCATCAAAAGTAGAGAGTTTGATCATTTCCTATTTAAAAAAGGTACAAGCACCATCTAACCCTGATTGAAAGTTGCTCCGCTGAATACTTGCGGATCCTAACACCCTATAACATCCCAGACAGCACATAGCCACACCCACTAATTACCATTGTAACCACATCATGGATTCGTGATTATCTCATTTTGGAGGGGGTTTCAATCGATGGCTTAAAGTCCTAGCGTGTATCTGCATAAATCAATGAAGTACACGGTACTGCCCCTGAGCCCCATCCAATCATGGCAAAGGAACCAATCAGTACCATAAACAGCACGCAGACAAAATAACACGTTGTGGGAGACGTTTTTGTCGTTGTGCCCGAGAGGAGCTAAGTTTCTCAGATCATACTGAAGTCCGAAGTCTGCAACTGAATTGAAACCATACGAGCGAGGTTAACTCTTTCAGGCCAATCGCCAGCACACGGGAAGGGAGCACCGAAACGCACACATACAAATCCTCCAATCCAATCTAAGCAAGCGGACGAGCGGGAGCAAAGGAATCTTACTCCTGGATGCTAGAGAAGGCGGCGCGGACTTCGTCCCCGGTGGGCGGGGACCAGAACACGACCCTGTAGTCGCTGTCCACCTCCGCGTCGCCGGCGCCCGGGGCCGCGCCGTCGCCCGCGGCGGCGACGACGACCTCCTCCCAGTCGTCCTCCCCGTCGCGGCGCAGCGTGCGGGACTCCCAGCACGCGGCGGCCGCGACGGCGGAGGGCGGGGGCGGGGACGTGGCCCGCAGGAGCATGCCGCCGCCGCCGCCGCCTCGGCTACGCGGGCGGCCCCCGGACGAGGCGGCGCCGGGGGACGTGGCGGACGTGGAGGCCCCGGCGCCGGAGCCGCCGAGCCCGGACGAGGAGCGCACGGCGCGGGTGGCGACGCGCAGGAGGTGCCGGCCGGGCGGGTTCCTCATCGGGCCTATCGGCGGTGAAGGTGAGGGCTCGCCCTCGCCCGCGCTATCCAATCCAATCTTCCTCTGCCGCTGCTGATGCGTTCTGACTGCTTCGTCGCCGTGCGTGCGTGTGGGGATAACAAATAACGGGGAACGGAGTATTGACAGGGAAGTTGGTTGCGGAACCCGTTGCGGTGTGGTTTGATATCTAGGAGGAGGGATGGGGAGGTGGAGTATTGCTTGGGGTCACCCAACTTGCACCACCTCGTTTGGTTCCGTGCGGTGTTGAGCCTGCTCATTGGTTGCTTTGTTTTCCAGTTTTTGTGGTTCAATTGAATTTGCTTTGGTTTAGCAAACAACATCACGTGAAGCCATGTCAAACTGACTGTGTACAAAATTAAATAGTATACTCACTCTGTATCAAAGTATAAGACTTTTTTGACATTGTTATAGTATTTAAAAACATTTTATATCTTGATACAGAGGGAGTATAGCCAAGCTTTAGAATCGGATACATATCCTCGGAAAAAAGAAACATATGAGCCATTCTTTTGAAACTTAGTGGAATTTGTAAACACAATTTAGGAAAGTTATTTAAAGCAGTCATGTTGGTAAAAAATGAAGAAACAAGACCTTGTGAAATTCAGTGTCAATATATGGGCGTTGTGCAAAAATCACAGAATATGTTTATCAATAGGCTACAATATAAGTTATCCAACATATTTGGAGATTGTATCGGTTTAATGCACCCTGGTGAAGATGTAATGCATCTACTTTAAATAAATGGACAACAAAGCAACGAGGGCTTGTTTCTTTAAGACAAAATATGAGGGCATCTTCGATAAGCATGAACCTAAAAACGCAGGAATAGTGAAAGCACACGACTGCAATGCCATGCCCATTTGAATTTACGGAAATTTTGTTCGTCGAGGTTTTGATTGGATGCTAAGCTTTCTATGAAACATTCTGGTACAAATGAATCCTTGGGAAAAGAAAAAAAATTGTATGATACGATATACAAATATTATTGACAAACATGGCCAAAAAAACTCCATAACAGACAGTTTATGGGGGCAAACTAACCTGTAATTGGATGTTTAGAAGGATAGTGATATCCCCGGCTCACCAGGGTTCTCTAGACTTGACACTAATGCTTACATTTTTCTGGATTTATTGCAAGCCTCCTGGCGATGTGCATTCAATAGGAGGAGACGTTTTCGTCGACTTCGTCAATCTTAAAATGATGTGTCGGCTCGGTTTTTTGGAGGTGGTCATAAAGATAGAGTGTACGTCCATGCGTTTATAGAGATGAGTGCATATGTGTACGTACCAACGTCTGCGTCTATACTGCATTAATAAAAAGACAGTTTATGGGGCCATGAACTAAGAGCCGACGTGGACGAACTACTACGTTCCATCCCCTCCTTTGTCGGGCGTTGCTTTGCCCCTGCGGGGTACGATTTGTCCACGTCACCGCTTTCCCCATCATGCAAGACGTTATGCATGTACCGAATTTGCGTGACATGGAGCCCGAGGAGTAGACCGTCCGACCCCACATGGTCGCACGCCATCGCCATTGCTTTCAGAATCCAGGCACGCAACTCCAGCCAGCTGCCCGCGCCGGCGACCAAAAGACGGCGGTGCCGGCGAAAGTTTCAAAATGGCGCGTGCGTAATTGTAAGATTTAAACCGCGAGCGCGTGCGCCTGACGGGTGTCTTCACGCCATCACGCACCGCACCCGACCGCCGAGGTTAGCCGTGAGCGGGCGCCGTGGTGCACCGGGATGCCAGGTGGGCATACGTGGAAGAACCAGCAATCCGAATAAGCCCGGGATGTACGGGGAGAAGCAACGTGACGGCGGCGGCGCGTGGCGGCCGACGGGGAGAACGGGCTGACGAGTCGTCGGGGGTACGAGGTCGTACGTCGCGTGAAGCCTTGATCGGTCCCGATCGCATGCGTGCTGAGGAAACACGGCCGCGTGAGAGTCCGAGATGGATGCGCAAAGATGCATGGGACGATAAGGATAACGTGACGACTGTGTGTTGTTGGGTTAGAACTTAGTAGAAGACAAGTTCGTGAGTTTGAAGGCTAACGAAATGTGTCAAAGTATGATACTTCCTCCGTCCCATAATTAATAATGCTCTTATATTACGGGACAGAGAGAGTAGTAATTAGTGGTTTAACCAAACAAGCCATTGCTCAAGAACGCAAGCTGGTTAGACAAGTTGAAATACCAATCCGACATCCCCAAAGTTATTATGGAACCAACAAAGACTTCAGCAGCGAAAACACGTATCTTTCGTAATTTAGTTGAGTCGAATACGCCCACTTGCAAAAAAGAGAACCTGCTGAGAGCACTGTGTTGCTAGATGATCAAAACGTGAGTCAATCATACCTGCCGAATTTTATTTTATTTTTGTGAGAAAACATCTTCAGGGATCCAGCCAGGCAGTCACCGACTAACCGAAAGCTTTACTTTATTTTTTAGACAATCTCACAAAACTTTATTAAATCATCACAATTTTACATGGACGAAAGTTAGGGATCCTAGTTCATGTAAGCAAACATGTAGGCCAGCCCTCAAAAATAAAGCATGTCTCGCTAAATTGTGAGACTAGACATTCGAGCTCATAAATTAATGTATGAAATTACACCTAGCAAAAACTCTAGAACGATCATTGATTTCTTGGATAATTGCACCATAACTTGCTGCACTTCCTTGCTTGATATCATGTATGATCACCTTGCAATCAAAAGCAAAATGGATCTGATGAACATATAGGTCGCCAGCCAGTGCCAAAGCTCTCCTCATTGCTAGAGCTTCCAAAGTTGTTGGATCCCCATCCCCATAAAAACTATAGCAGATGCGCCCAGAAAACCTCCAAGGTGGTCTCTGCATACTGCTCCAACAGCTCCAATCGATTCGTTCCTCGTTAGCGCCGCATCAACATTAATTTCGCATAAGCTATTAGTGGAGGCAGTCAATGGTTTGGCCATGGTGTGTTGATCTAGTGCTCCTTGAAGAAGGTTTCTACAAAATTTGTATCTCAGACAGAAAAGAATTTATGAAACAGTCGGTCGATAACGGGCTCCGGAATATATCCTCGTGTATCGTCTTTCTCCTAGCATGCCAAACAACCCAAACCATGACCCCCATTCTGATGAACTCGTCATGTGGTATGGAATCGTGCAACGTGAAGATCCAACCTTTTGCATCTGGATCCTGGTTAGGGCACATATGTGTTCAACCAAATTTGCAGGAGAAAGAGCCCAAACACTCATTGCCATGGAACAATGGTAAAGGAGCTTGCCCGCTGGTATGGAGTGTTGCGCCAAATGCCACAAGAACACCCTGGTTTTTCTTGGCACATAGATCTTCCATAAAAGAAGTCCAACTATTATGTTCTCAATCCATTTAATGATCCTTGTTGCCCTTCCAGCCAGCTTTCTCTGCTCAACTTAGTATGCAAAATCATTCGATGTGCAGATCAAACTGAAAAAACACCACGACCGTCCTTACTCTAAGACCAAAAATTGTCTACCCTCCTCGTGCATAGCAGGATCTTCAGAATCTCTTTAGCTTCTATGGGAATGAATATTGTCTTCACTACATCCTTGAAAGGATCGATATAGTTGACTAGGGGGGTGAATAGGCAACTAACAATTTTTAGCTTTTCTTTACCAGTTTAAACTTTGCATCAAAGTAGGTTGTCTAGATATGCAATTAGGTGAGCAACCTATATGATGCAATAACAGCAAGCATGCAAGCAAGCAAGGGATAAAACACAAATAAGCTTGCACAAGTAAAGGCACGAAATAACCAAGAGTGGAGCCGGTGAAGACGAGGATGTGTTACCTAAGTTCCTTCCTTTTGAAGGAAAGTACGTCTCTGTTGGAGCGGTGTGGAGGCACAATGCTCCCCAAGAAGCCACTAGGGCTACCTGTGACGGCCTCGATTCAATCGTACACTACTCATACACGCAAATGTGTACGATCAAGATCAAGGACTCACAGAAAGATATCACAACACAACTCTAGACACAAATTAAAATAAAACAAGCTTTATATTACAAGCCAGGGGCCTCGAGGGCTCGAATACATAAGCTCGAATACATAAGAGTCAGCGGAAGCAACAATATCTGAGTACAGACATGAGTTAGACAAGATTGCCTTAAGAAGGCTAGCACAAAAGCATCAATGATCGAAAAGGCAAGGCCTCCTGCCCGGGAGCCTCCTAACTACTCCTAGTCGTCTGCGGTCTTCACGTAGTAGTAGGCATCCTCTGGGTAGTAGTAGTCATCGGTGGCGTCGTTTGGCTCCTGGGATCCGTCATCTGGTCGTAACAATCGGGTATGGGGGAAAAAGAAGTAGCAAAGCAACCGTGAGTACTCATCCAAAGTACTCGCAAGACTTACATCGGATCTAAACTAAGTATGCATCTGTATCAAAGGAATGGGTTGTATCTGTGGACTAAACTGCAGAATGCCAGAAGGGAAGGGAAAAGCCTAGCCTATCGAAGACTAGCATCTTCTGGAAACCACCATCTTGCAGCAATAGGAGGGAGTAGAGTAGCATAAAGTAAAGTAGTAGAAGTGTTATCAACCTCGGCCAGAGATCCTTTCTCGACTCCCTGCGAGAAAGCAATCCCAGAGCCATACTATCCAGTTCTCATCTCCATTTCTCATATCCATTTCTCATCACAGTCCATTCTCATCTCAGGTATGCAGTTCTAGTTGTATCGATCGTGATACAACTCCAAGTGTCTGTTACCGTAGGACAGGCTATCGATAGATGTTTTCTTCCCTGCAGGGGTGCACCAACTTACCCACCACGCTCGATTAACTCCGGCCGGACACACTTTCCTGGGTCATGCCCGGCCTCGGCCAAACAATACGTCGCAACCCGACCTAGGCTTAATAGAGAGGCCAGCACGCCGGACTAAACCTATGCCCCCAGGGGTCATGGGCCATCTCCCCGGGAACTCCTGCACGTTGCGTACGCGGCCGGTGAGCAGACCTAGCTACCTCCTTCAACAAGGCAGGAGCTTACGCAGTCCAACCCGGCGCGCGCCGCTCAGTCGCTGACGTCTATTAAGCTTCGGCTGATGTATACGACGCAGAACGCCCATACTATGCCCACGTGATGGTTAGTGCTATCAGGCCAGAGGCCCATCGGATCAAATATCCAAATCGTAGTGGATTAGGAACGCGCGGTAACGAGCAGAAACTCGCGATCGATGTGACCCCGTCGCCCCGTCTCGAGTACTTGCGGCAAGGGCTAAGAATGCCCGGCCACGCCTCGTAAGTATCTCGCGGGCACCTTCCAGGTCAACCCGACTCCACATCACTCGCTATTAAGCTTGCGCGGGTACCTCTCAGGGTCGACCCGTCTTTAGTAACATGGTTCAGTGCAAAGTCATAGTAACCATAGTAACTGTGTGTCTAACACCAAAGGGGAAACCCAAGGAATCACCCCCGGAGAATTCCACTCGATGTTATCATCAAGGTGAATGTAAGAGTATCCACCCTTGAGGTTCACACTTGAGGGGTTGCACGACAGAGCCGTAACGGAAGTGGTTAAGGAGGAAATCACCCTCGATGACCTCGACCAGTTAGCTACACTATAGAGATCTCATCAAGAGTGGTGTAAGAGGTTCCACCCTCGGCACTCGATGGTAACTCTGTGGAGTCGTACAACTAGGGGGGTGATGTGCGGTGTCGGGGACTGGTCAGGGGCAACAAGGACAAGGTGGGGGTCACTGATGGATCACTAACCAACCTATACTAAGCAGTATAGGATAAGCAGGTAAGGTATGAAAGCAGGTAACAACAACAGGCTATGCATCAGAGTAGGATCATACAGAAAGTAGTAGCAGTTCTAATGCAAGCATGAGAGGGAAAGAAATGGGCGATATTGGAATGCTCAAGGGGGGTTTGCTTGCCTGGTTGCTCTGGCAAGGAGGGGGTCGTCGTCAATGTAGTCGATCACAGGGGCTGCATCGGCCTCGGGTCTACCGGAGAGAAGAGGGGGAAGAAACAGTAAATACAAAGCAAACAATGCATCACAAAATATAAAAAGGCAAAACGCGATGCCAGGGGTGACCTAACGCGGTACTAGGCGATACTGGTGAAGGGGAGAAACATCTGGGAAAATATCCCCGGTGTTCTGCGTTTTCGGACAGATGAATCGGAGGGGAAAGTTGCGTGTTCTCTATGCTAGGAAGGTGTGGCGGACAAACAGGCTGCGTATCCGGATTTGTCTCGTCGTTCTGAGCAACTTTCATGTACAAAGTTTTTCGATCCGAGCTACAGTTTATTTAATATGATTTTCTAAAGTTTTTATTAATTTCTGGAATTTTAATTATTTATTTCAACATTATCCAGAATAGTAAAGGATGACGTCAGCATGACATCAGCAGTCAACAGAGGAGTTGACTGGCCAACTGACGTGTGGGTCCCGTTCGTCATTGACTGTTTAAACTAATTAGGGTTTAATTAAACGGGATTAATTAATTATTTAATTTAACTATTATTTATTTTATTTTATTTTTTAATATATATATTTTAAACGTTTTGGGCATGGGCCCCGTTCGTCATAGGCCCAGGGGCCTTAATGGGCGCGGGCTAACGGGGCAGAGCCCCAGGGTGCGGTTGCGGGCGACGGGCGTAACGGGCGCCCGCAGTCTGCCCAGGGCGAGGCGAGGCCGTGGCCACGGCAGGGCTTGCCGCAGCGGGGGTGCGAGGGCCACGGCGGGCGGAGCTGGTAACCCCGACCAGCAGGACGGGGTGCAGCAGAGCAAGGGGCAGGGCTCGCGCGCGGCAGGTGGGGCGAGCAGCAGCGGCGCAAGCAGCAGGCAGAGTGGCGCAGCAGGGGATGAGAGCGGGCGCGGCGACGATAGCGGCTGGAGGTGGGCGCGCAAGGGGGCGCGGCGAACGCTGCTATCGGGAGGACGGCGGTGCGCAGGCACGTGCATCGGGCGTGGCCGGGTCGCATGGCGCGAGCGGCGACCGCGGCGGAGTATGAGAGCAGAGAGGGGGGAGGCGTGCGAGGGGCGCGCGGTGCGCGCTGTTGGGTGCGGCGACCGTTGTGCGGGGCCGCGGCTAGGCGCGGACGTCGCCGTGACGTGCGAGGGCGGAGGAGAGGCCGAGGGGGAGGCCTCACCGTACGTTGATGGGAAGGGGGCGGCGAGGCGTGGTGGAGCTCGTCGGGGAGGAGGACGACGAGGCGGCGGGGAGGAGGTCGAGGACGGGGCAGACCGGCGATGGTGGCCGTCGGCGACAAGGGCGGCGGGGTCGGGGCGTGCCTGGCACGATCCAGATCGGGGGGGGGGGGGGGGGGCGCTGGGCGGCATGGAATCGAGCGGGAGACGGGGGCAGTTCCCCCGATCCAGATCGAGGGGGAGGAGGGAGCGAACGTGGGGGGATGCGAGTGCGTGGGCTAGGGTTTCGGTTGCCTGGGGGTTAGTAGTGGGGGAGGCCATCTAGGCCAGGGACGCGCGGGATGGGCTGGCTGGTTGCGACCAGCTGGGCCAAGAGGCCCTCTGGGGAGGGGGGGGTTCTGTTTTTTAGCAGCAGGCTTTTGCAATTAAACTAGCCAACAAATTACTTAGCAAAATTGTGTGCCTGGCCAAAACAATTACTAGGGAATAATGTGCTCTGCCATAACAAGTATGGACAAGTTTTGATTCCATTTGGGATTTTCAATAATGGAAAAGGCATTAATAGTGCTATTTTGGCACTGTTTAAAATGCTTAGGACCATTTTGTAGTGTATGGTGATGTTGTTTTCCTTAACAATCATTTGTTATGGAAATTTTGACAAATGATGAACATTTTTGCAGCAATATTTGAGCAACTTCAAATTCCACTTGCATTTGAATTTGAACTCAGATAAGGATTTTGAAATAAGATGTTTCACCACCGTGATCAAGCATTGCAATGATGATGACTTATCATGATTGAGAGGAGATCACTGTAGGGTGATGCTGGGGATGTTACACTACCGTATTCTCCTCACGCCCTCACACAATGCGAGATGCCGTGATTCCACTATTGGTGCCCTTGGAGGCGGCAACCGGACCTTTACAAACAAGGTTGGGGCTCTCTCCACAACTTAATTGGAGGCTCCCAACGGAGCTGCACCACAATGGAATGTGGCTCCGAGGTGACCTCAACCGTCTAGGGTGCTCAAACACCCAAGAGTAACAAAATCCACACAAGAAAGTACGGGGGAAGCAAATATCCTTTGGTGGAAGTGTGGATCTAGGTCTCCTCCTTCAATCCCTAGCAAATCAACAAGTTTGAGTGGCTAGAGAGAGAGATCGGGCAAGAGAGCTTGAGTAGCATTAATGGTGGAGTGAGAGAGGTAAGAGGTAAGTGTGGTAGGTAGAAGAACCACCCTTATATAGCAACCCTAAAAATCCAACCGTTACTGCGTTTCCTGTACTACAGCGGTACAACCGCTCCTTGCACCAGGACTCACAGTTTACCTCCAGAACCCTACCAGGCGGTACAACCAGGCGACCAGGCGGTAGTACCAGTTTATGTGAATAACCGGACCAACCGCCCAGCCACCGCTCAACCACCGCATAGAAACAGTAGGGAGTCACCCCTTAGTGCGGTAGTCGAGCGGTACAGGACCGGTGCAACCGCTTGGCCTTGAGCGCTTGGGCGGCTAAGTCCTGAGCCGTAGAACTGCTCAGGGCACCGGAGGTACCGGTACGACCGGACCAACCGGGCCACCACCGCCCGAGTACCGCACCAAAACAGGAGCTTGACCGGTACTTGGGCGGTACTTGGCCGGAACAACCACCGCAGTCCTCCCTGAGCATGGTGGCGGTACCACTGCCCAGAAGCAGCGGTACAACCGCTCGATCAAGACTGATAAGCGCCAAGAACCAGCGGTACAACCGCTCTAGAGAGCGGTACAACCGCCGGGAAACCATAGCAAGCAGTAAGACAAGAAGGGAAATGCTCTCTCTCACAACTAAGGAAGGCAAGAGAGGGGTGAGGCAAGTGTACGTGAAAAGATTCCTCCAACTCCTTCCAATGTGGATTCCCTCTTGATAGTACGGGTTCCCTACTACCAAAGAGATAAAAAGCGTAGAAAACACCGTCTTCGATCTTTTCCTTCCAGAGAGAGTAGCTATCTGATGAAAGCCTAAACACCGAGAACCTGAAGCACTTAGCACAAGATTATACCAACAAAGGGTTGTCATCATCATCCAAAACACAAAGTAAGGAAATGCCCTAACAGTCTCCCCCTTTTTGGTGGATGATGACAACAACATGATTTGCACACGGGAAGTCTAGAAAATATAGACGGGACTCCCCCTAGACGTGTGCCCCAATTTTGACACTCATTAAGGGAGAGACTCCCCCTAGATTTTATAGACTCGCCACTCCTACTAGACATGTGAATGAAAGCATAAGGTACATAATAGGAAGGTAAGGACTATAACGGATAGAACAACAACAAAGTTAACGACAAGGATAGATAAAGATGCGCATGTCTCACACCATGCAACAAGTTCCACGAACGAAAGTTCAACACGACACGAATGGACAAACGAATCCTGAACCAAGCAAATCAAAACAAGAACCCATGCAAATCCCGATACCTAAACTCTCTCCCCCTTTGGCATCAAGACACCAAAAAAGAAAAGAGCGAAACTAACGCCCTAGAGCTCAGTCGTCCTCCTCTGACTCCTCGGTAGCATCTGGATCCTCATCATCAGCAGACTCATCATCTTCGTCCTGATCTGGGTCCTCCATGATGTCATCATCATCAGCAAAGGAGGTGGAGGGCTGGCAAGGAGCCTCATCATCATACCACAGGCTGTGAGTAGAGAGCCAACATTCCTCCGGTGTGATGCTCTTCTCAGAACCACTCTGAACTGGCATGTTGAGGTGCTTCATCATTGCAATCTGACGATGCCGTGCGAGCTTCTCATTGACATGGGCCTCATACAACTTTTTCTGAATGTCAGTCTGGAGGCAGAAAGTCTTCTTCACCTTGGTTGTGAGCTTGGCCACCCAAGAGGGCTTGGCCCGTGGCTCCATCTCAAAGTCCTCATCATCCGAAGTGGCATAGACATCCTCAGGAGCATTAGCAGGAAAGCGAGGCTCGGCATGCTTCTTTTCTTGAGTAGCTTGACCTCATGAACAGTGAGATTATCCGGAGAAGTGAGAAGCTCTCCAGGACGGCGAACGGCCCAAACTGAGTTCAGAAAGCACATGACAAACGGAGCATAAATAGGAACCTTCCTGTAGATGACCATGTTGTACATCTCGTGCCACAGCCAGTTGGACACATCAAACGTTTCACTAGAGCCCACATTGGTCTTCATAGCAACCATCAAGTCAACAAGATAGCCATGAATTTCATCTTGATTCCCCACCTTGGGCAGAAGCACATTGCGAAACACTCGATGCATGATGTCATAGACCTTCACCAAGTCCTTGGATTTGCTAATGATACCACGACCCTAAATGTACAGAGGGGCAAGCTTCTCCTTAGGCATGGACTCAGGATGATCGTGAGGGCGAATGCCACCTCTCCCTTCTAGACCGGTATCATCATACGCAATAGCATTGCAGAAAGCTCTCCAGGGCAGCTGGAAGAGCTCATCACGGCACATGAACGATAGAGTGCGAGCATCATCTTCTCCAAAATGAATAGTGGCATAGAACTGATGGATAAGCTGAACATCAAAGTCACAGTTCACTGACATGAGCTTGGCCAAATCAAATTCCTCATAGAGAGCCAAAGCCTCACCAAAATACTCCAAGTTGTTCCTCCAATGGTCAAGATCGATGGTCCACTGCTTGGCATACATGTTCTTGTTGTGCTCAAAGAGTTCATGAACAATCCGTACTTGCATCTCATTCCGGAACTGAACGGTGGTCCAACGAGGTGCTATAGGAACCTCATAAGGATTCTTTAAGAGGAAGGCTTCCCAATCCATGGCTTTCCAACGGTGCAAGGGCAAGACCACATGTTGCTTGGCAGCGGCAGACTTCTCACGACGAGTGGGCTTGGTGGGAATCACAACTTCTTCATCAGACTCAACAGGGCATGGGCATATCCTAGCCCGCTTCTTGGTCTTGCGAGGAGCAGAGCGAGAACTAGAGCCACCCGCGAACACACGCGAGAAGAACACAAGAAACCCAGCAAAGATGAGAGGATTGCACACACGAGCAGAGGAAGAGACAGATTGCACAAACATAGAGGACAAAACAAGGCTACGTGGTGCAGATATCCCGGTTGAATCGGTTCTCCTACCGGCAGTACCACTCCAGCGGTTGTACCGCCCGCATAGGCGGTAGAACCGCTGAACAGGGGTGAGGGAGTCCTGCATTAGGGGGTGTCCGGATGGCCGGACTATACCTTCAGCCGGACTCCTGGACTATGAAGATACAAGATTGAAGACTTCGTCCCGTCTCTGGAAGGGACTTTCCTTGGCATGGAAGGCAAGCTTGGCGATACAGATATGTAGATCTCCTACCATTGTAACCGATTTTGTGTAACCGTAACCCTCTCCGGTGTCTATATAAACCGGAGGGTTTTAGTCCGTAGGACAACATACAGAACAACAATCATACCATAGGCTAGCTTCTAGGGTTTAGCCTCTCCGATATCGTGGTAGATCTACTCTTGTACTACCCATATCATCAATATTAATCAAGCAGGACGTAGGGTTTTACCTCCATCAAGAGGGCCTGAACCTGGGTAAAACTTCGTGTCGCTTGCCTCCTGTTACCATCGGCCTAGACGCACAGTTTGGGACCCCCTACCCGAGATCCGCCGGTTTTGACACCGACATTGGTGCTTTCATTGAGAGTTCCTCTGTGTCATCGCCGTTAGGCTTGATGGCTCCTACGATCATCAATAGCGATGCAGTCCAGGGAGAGACCTTCCTTCCCAGACAGATCTTCGTCTTTGGCGGCTTCGCACTGTGGACCAATTCACTTGGCCATCTGGAGCAGATCGAAAGCTATGCCCCTGGCCGTCAGGTCAGATTTGGAAGTTTAAACTACACGGCTGGCATCCACGGGGACTTGATCTTCGACGGATTCGAGCCACTGCCGAGCGCGCCGCACTGTCACGACGAGCATGATCTAGCTCTGCCGCCGAACAGTGCCCTGGAGGCCGCACCCGCATCGGCTTCGACCCTTAATTCGGAGCCAATTGCACCGGTCGAGGACGGGTGATTGGACGCCACCTCGGGGGCTGCGATCCCAACGGCGATCGAGCCGAACACCAGCCTTGCACTTCGCGAGACTCATGACTCCAAGGAGCCGGACTCCTCTCCAGACTCCGAACCCTCCGCGCCCCTGCCGATCGAATCCGATTGGGCGCCGATCATGGAGTTTACTGCCGCGGACATCTTTCAGCACTCGCCTTTCGACGACATTCTGAAGATACTAAAGTCTCTCTCTCTTTATCAGGAGAGCCCTGGCCGAACTACGGTCAGCAAGGTTGGGATACGGCCGATGAAGAAATTCAAAGCCCACCCACCACCCACTTTGTAGCCACTGTCGACGATTTAACCGACATGCTCGACTTCGACTCTGAAGAAATCGACGGTATGGACGTCGATGAAGGAGACGATGAAGAACCAGCGCCTATTGGGCCCTGGAAAGCCACCTCGTCATATGACGTATACATGGTGGACGCACCAAAAGATGACGACGAGGAGCGGAAGGATGCACCGAAGGCTTGTTTCCTCGAAAAGCAGTCAAAGCGGCGACGCAAGCGCCGCCCCAAATCCCGCCTCGACAGAAATAACGATCACACAGACCCAGCGCTGGAGCAGGGCGAACCGCTGCCGAACAACGGCAATCCGGATAATCAAACCGAACAAACAAATTCTATCAAGGATAATGGTCCGGACGACATAACGCCGGACAGGCACCCGGAGCAGCAGAATGCCCGTAAAAGGCTTGTTGCCACCGCGAGGAGTCTTAAAAAGCAGAAGCAAAGGCTCAAGGCTGCGCAAGACACACTCCAAATCAGATGGAGTAAAATACTCAACACATCAGCGAGGTACGGCGACAATCGCCCCTCCAAGGGCTACCCAAAGCGGAAGCTGCTACCTGAATTCGATGAGGAGGCCTCAGACCCCCCACAACCAAATATCAAAGCAGCCACCTGGCCGGATAGACGACCCCTCTACCAACACAGAGCGGCATACAACGCCACTCACAATACAACACGCGACCCATGCAAGGGCTCGCACCCAAAGGACGGCGCAACAAGATCCATCTATGGACCACGCAAGCGCGCCCCAGCATACAATGCAACACAACAAACATCCGAACAATGCGGTACACCCAGCTACAGGGGTGCCGCACACCCCCTATGTTTCACCGATGAGGTGCTGGACCATGAATTTCCAGAGGGATTCAAACCCGTAAACATAAAGACATACGATGGAACAACAGACCCTGGGGTCTGGATTAAGGACTACATCCTTCATATCCATATGGCTCAAGGAGATGATCTCCATGCCATCAAGTACTTACCCCTCAAGCTCAAAGGGCCAGCTCGTCACTGGCTTAAAGGCCTCCCCGAAAGCTCCATTGGAAGTTGGGAAGAGCTCGAAGACGCCTTTCGGGCAAATTTTCAAGGGACTTATGTCCGCCCTCCGGATGCGGACGATTGGAGTCATATAACTCAACAGCCCGGAGAGTCAGCCCGAAAGCTTTGGAATAGGTTTCTTACTAAAAAGAACCAGATTGTCAACTATCCGGACGCCGAAGCCTTGGCAGCTTTTAAGCATAGCGTCCGTGACGAATGGCTCGCCAGACACCTCGGCCAAAATAAGCCGAGAACGATGGCCGCATTAACAAGCCTCATGACCCGCTTTTGCGCGGGTGAGGACAGCTGGCTAGCCAGATGCAGCACCAGCGACCCTAGTACATCTGAAGTTAGAGATGGAAATGGGAAATCACGGCGCAACAGCAATAACAAACGCCAGAATAAAGAAGACAGCACGAAGGGCACGGTAGTAAACGCCGGATTCAAAAGCTCTCGGCCAGGTCAAAAGCCACCCTCTAAAGGCACCAGGGATGAACTGTCCAGCCTCAACAAAATTCTGGACCAAGTATGTCAGATCCATAGTACCCCTGGTAAACCTGCTAATCATACCCACAGAGAATGTTGGGTCTTCAAGCAGTCCGGCAAGCTCAACGCCGTACACAAGGGGGAGGATACACCAAGTGAAGACGAGGACGGGCCTCCCAAGCAAGACACCGGGGAACAAAAGAAATTTCCACCAGAAGTCAAAACAGTAAACGTGTTACACATGATCAAGGGAAAAAACAACACGACACTCCCAGGAAAATATACCCAAGTGCCTGTCACCGCGAAGTCCTGCCACTGGTCGTCTCAACCGATCACTTTCGACCATCACGATTACTCGGCAAGTATCCGACGCGCAGGATGGGTTGCCCTGGTATTAGACCCAGTAATTGGCGGATATCACTTCACACGAGTCTTGATGGACGGTGGCAGCAATCTAAACCTAATATATAAGGATACAATCCGCGGGATGGGGTTAGACCCAACAAAAATTCGCCATAGCAATACTACCTTTAAAGGAGTAACGCCAGGCCCAGGGGCTCGTTGTACGGGCTCCCTCCTACTACAAGTTATATTCGGCTCCCCTGATAACTTCTGTCGCGAGCATTTAACCTTCCACATCGCTCCGTTCCAAAGTGGCTATCAAGCACTGCTCGGAGGCGAAGCTTTCGCTCGCTTTAATGCAATACCACACTACGCCTCCCTCACACTCAAGATGCTCGGTCCACGTGGCATCATTTTAGTGAACGGAAATATCAAGCGATCTCTGCGCGCCGAAGAGAGTGCAGCTGCCTTGGCAGCCGCACACTAGAGGCGCCCGGACCAGCGAAAGCATCCAATAGGTCGTCAAGACCTCAGACACAACTAATCAGTCTGGCGCCGCTATTTATACCGAATAAATGGTCACACCCCTATTTGTCAATACAAGGGGCTCAACACGCGCAGACAAGTGGCAATTTCTTCTCATCTTGAATTATACATGGTTTCTTTAAAAACTATCTTTTTGCACGACAACTTTTTCACCTAAATTCCTCTCTTTTACAGACGATCATCGTGCTACACCCGTCCAGGATACGGCACAACGGAGACATAGGCGCAGACATGCAGCAGGGACCCGCTCCAAGGATTCTTTTTAGATTAAGACCCTACGTAAACCTTTTTTACTGTCTCTTATCGATACATATCCACCGTTGAGAAGGATGCTGACGTCTTGGCATGTGGCCACGCCAGAACAATGCACGTACCTAGACACAAGGGGCTTCTTACAAAGGCCATTATTTAGGCCCGGTTTATACCACAAAGACCGAATACCTTAGGGAGTGTTCGGCGTCGTGAGTTTGGCCCTATATGCATCAGCTCCGAATCATTGTCTTTGGTCAAATGTTGGGTTTGCCCAGCTCCTGTGTTTTGGTGCCTTACGTTCCGCTTTACCGGCTAAGGTAGCACCAGGAGAACTACTGCGATTGTGCCCTGGTTCATCCGGACGAGCACCTCAGTAGAGAAAGCCGAAAACTGACTGTCATGATATAGCGTGAGACTGGTCAACCACTCGATGACCTGTTGGAATGTTAGAATTCCTCCGCCTTAACGAAGGGCCATTTTTCGGCCAGGCATGTACGCACCCCGGGATCGGGAGAGTGTGGAGCCACCAGGGGCTATCTAGTAGCCCCACTGTCAAACTCCTATGGCTAAGTGAAAGTGCTAAAGCATTATAGTCCGGTTGCCTCGCTCGCTCCGCTATCACCTCCTTAATAGGACCAAGACGCCGGGTTAAGTGTGAACGCGTGTTTTTGTGAGCACCTTTGCATTATATGCGTGGGGGTTGAAGCCGACGGCTGCAATCTTTCAGGTTATACACATGTATACATAAACGGCCGCCCAGGAGGCATCATATTACTTTCAGGAAAAAGTACAAAAATAGCCTTATAAAAATTTATAAAAGCATTTCACTTACAATGAGATTACATATCACTCAAACATAATATCTTTTGAGCACTGGGTCTCTATCAAACGAGCACCCTCAAGAACTTCTTCAAAGTAGTGCTCAGCAGCCATTCGACCTATGGCCGAATCCCGCGCTGCAACAGTGGTAGCATCCATCTCCGCCCAGTATGCTTTAACACGGGCAAAGGCCATCCGTGAGCCCTCTATGCACGCCGACCTCTTCATCGCATTAATGCGCGGCACCACGTCAAGGAACTGATGCACCAAGCTGAAATAGCTGTTCGGTTTTGGCCTTTCCGGCCATAGCTGATCCACAACAGACCTCATGGCGAGTCCGGACAACCTATTCAGTTCGGCCCATTCGGCTAATTGGTCAGTCAATGAAAGCGGGCGCTTGGGAGAATGGAATTGTGTCCAAAACAGCTGGTCCACTTCACGGTCCGTCTGACCCTGGAAGTACTTGGCCGCATCGGCAGCGCTCGCCGCCAAATCCATATACACATCCTCCGAACTCCACAGCCGATCCAGAGAGGCATACCGTGGATCTCCGAACTTCCTCCGCAACATAAAGGATTTCCCAGCTACAATATCCCCGGCTTCCCGCAGCTCCTCCTTCTTCGCCCTCATAGCAGAGTGGATGTCTTTTCTTGTCGCAGTAGCCTTCTCAAGGTCCGATGCCTTCGCTAGGTTTTCCTTTTCAAGAACCCGACAACGGTCGGCGGCGTCTTTTAATTCTATGGCCATCTTGGCCATCTTATCTCGGCTCTCGCCATGCGTGGCCTTCTCGGCTTTCAACTCTTCGACCGCCTTTAAAGCAGCCGCATTACCAAACCTCGCATGTTCCTTGGCTCGGGCAAGTTATGCCCGCAAGGCTTCAACAGTGGCAGCTCCATCTGCAGTCACAACATATTAAAGATACTGGCATCATGCTGCTCTTACTATGTGGCGTTTACCAGATAATGACACTTACCCTGTGCCTCGTCAAGCCTTTTGTTAACAAGCTCAATGTCGGCGTCTGCCGCATCCAACTGCCGTTTTAAATGGGCAAACTTGCTAGTCCGGCTAGCCACCGGAGCTTCCATCACCTGCACATAGAGGCAGTATGGTTATTACCTGGGAATATGATCCTCTGTTCGTCGTCGTTTCTGATGACAACCAGAGTCTCAGGGGCTACTATCTACACAGGGCACACCTAGCATGTGCAGGACTATCATACATTATTTTACGTACCTCAAAGCCTGTCAGTAGACTCATAAAAGCTTCATGCAATCCGCTTTTGGCGGACGAGATTCTCTCCATCACCATATTCATCAGCACATGGTGTTCATCTGAGATGGCCGCTCGCCCCACCAACTCCCTCAAAACATCCGATCGCACACCAGACGGTGCCGGACTCTTTTGTCCGCTCTCTTCGGGAGCCGGACACTGGGAGCTTCGGGGGTCAATGGGATTATCTTCTGGCCTCACCAGACTCGGAGAGGCCCTCCGCGATGACACTTCGGGGTCGCCCGCTTCCGGAGCGGAGGAGTCCGGAGGAGGCGTTTCGCTCTCCATCATCTCTGGAAGAAGATCCCCCGAAGACGAGCTCATTTGAGAGGGGCTAAGGCCCGAACTGCAAAAGTATATGCGGTGGTTATTTTCTCAGAAGAAAAAGATGGCATACCTATACTATTAAAGTATTTCGGGTCACTTACGACTCGCTGGAGAATTGATCCCTCGCGGACTTTGTGCGGCAAAAGCACCCCGCAAGGTAGGACCCTCTATGGGAGACTTCTTCTCCCGTTTGGAAGCTTCGGCTTCCGAATCCCCGGGCGCAGTCCTTTTCCTCCTCCGGTCGTCTTCCTTCATGGAGACGCTCGCTCCCTCGGTTAGAATGGGCAGCGTTGGGGGCCCGCGTCCGCCCGTATTATCCTCCCCAGTATCTTCCTTCAAGGGCTCCGGGCAAGGTGTGACCTGGAGCATCTTTTCCAATACCAGATTATCCAAACCCTCAGGGAGGGGGGCCGAACACCGAAGCAACTTCGCCTTTGTTAGCCAGTCCTAGTCAAAAAGCAAACTCTCAGAAATAACTTCGTAACAAATGAGAGATAGTATGTTCGGTCGGAAGATTCCTTACCTGTTCGACGGCGCGGTTACTGCTCAGGCCCACGTCCTCGGTGATTTCCGGACACTCTACCTGAGGTTCGAAGAATGACTTGTACATCTCCTCGTGCGTCAGGCCAAGGAAATTTTGAATGACACGCGGTCCCTCGGGATTGAACTCCCATAAGCGAAGGGGCCGGCGTTTGCAAGGCTGGACTTGACGAACCAGCATAACTTGTATTACTGCAACCAAACTAAAATCTCCATTGAAGAGATCTCGAATGCGGCTTTGCAGTATAGGCACGTCCTTGGCTGGACCCCAGCTCAGACCTCTGCTGATCCATGACATCAGTTGTGGTGGAGGGCCCGAGCGGAAAACAGGGGCGGCCGCCAACTTGGCACTTCTAGGAGCCGTGATGTAGAACCACTCCTGTTGCCACAATTCAGACACCTCTGGAATGGAACCTTTGGGCCATGGAGCTCCCGTCATCTTGCATATTGAGGCACCTCCACATGCTGCATGTTGCCCCTCGATCATCTTCGGCTTTACTTCAAAGGTCTTGAGCCACAGGCCAAAGTGAGGGGTAACCCGGAGGAAGGCCTCACACACGACAATAAATGTCGTGATATGAAGAAAGGAGTCCGGAGCTAGATCATGGAAATCTAGCCCGTAATAAAACATCAAACCCCTGACGAAAGGATCCAGAGCAAGGCCTAGACCTCGGAGGAAGTGGGAGACGAACACGATGTTCTCGTTGGGTTCGGGGGAGGGGACGGCCTGCCCTCGGGCAGGCAGCCGATGCAAAACCTCGGCGGTCAGATATCTGGCCTCCCTCAACTTTTTGATGTCTTCTTCCATGACGGAGGAAGGCACCCATCGGCCTTGAAGGCTAGATCCGGACATGATTGAAGGTTCGCAGCACCTGACCTGAACTTTGAATGTTTGAGCTTGAGGTGGGGGAAGGGTTCGATTAAGCACGGGGGGGGGGGGAATAAAAGCCTTGTCCCTTTATAAAGAGGGTGAATATCAAGCGTCCTCTCCGTGGCCATTTGGACTTGCCTATAGTCTAGGAGTCCTAGAAGCGGTTGGGTTACCCACGCCCGTATTGATGAGAATCCCGGAATAAGGGGACATGATCTCTGCTTCGACGAGACATGCCAAGGAAACCGCCTCGCATGACACGCTGAGGTGGGACAATAAAACGATTCGAATAAAGGCTTGGCCGTGGTGCGATGTCACGCTACGGAATACGTCAGCAGATTAGATTTGTGTAAATATTATTCTCTCTATGGCAATATGTAGAAACTTATTTTGCAGAGCCGGACACTATCTTTGTGTTCAAAATCTTCTATGAAGTACTTGGAGGAGGAACCCGCCTTGCAATGCCGAAGACAATCTGCGCGCCGGACTCGTCGTCATTGAAGCCTGGTTCAGGGGCTACTGAGGGAGTCCTGGATTAGGGGGTGTCCGGATGGCCGGACTATACCTTCAGCCGGACTCCTGGACTATGAAGATACAAGATTGAAGACTTCGTCCCGTGTCCGGAAGGGACTTTCCTTGGCGTGGAAGGCAAGCTTGGCGATACGGATATGTAGATCTCCTACCATTGTAACCGACTTTGTGTAACCCTAACCCTCTCCGATGTCTATATAAATCGGAGGGTTTTAGTCCGTAGGACAACATATAGAACAACAATCATACCATAGGCTAGCTTCTAGGGTTTAGCCTCTCTGATCTCGTGGTAGATCTACTCTTGTACTACCCATATCATCAATGTTAATCAAGCAGGACGTAGGGTTTTACCTCCATCAAGAGGGCCCAAACCTGGGTAAAACTTCGTGTCCCTTGCCTCCTGTTACCATCCGGCCTAGACGCACAGTTCGGGACCCCCTACCCGAGATCCGTCGGTTTTGACACCGACAAGGGGCACTACCAGTAGGACACAGATCTAACCGCGAAATATGAATCACACTAGTCATATTCTAACCTCTAATAAATGCAATCTACACAGGAGGCAAAAATAGATCTCTTCCACCCAATAGTTTAAACAATAAACACGAAATTTAAAGTAATGCCCTAGAAGTAGGGAAAGAACCCTAGAACGAAGAACGAAGGACATGGGTCATTATCGGCATCCATGGGAAGAGATCGGGAGGGAGGTGGCCTCCACGGAGAGGATCCACGGAGACCCCACGGATCCGAAGCGCGAGAAGCACTCCGGGGTAGAGGCAATGGCGACCGGCAGCTAGGGCACAAGATGGGAAGGACTGGGGATGAAGGGAAAAAGAAACACCCTTCAGCCCCGTCGGGTATATATAGGCCCCAAAGTCGCGCAGCGGTTTTACCACTCAAGGGAGCGGTTGTGCCGCTGCCTGGTACTAGCCAGTGGTTGCGGGCGGTATTTCCGTCGCCAAGTAGGCAACGGTAGTACTGCCGTATCCAACCGGTAGTACCGGCCAGATGGGCACCCCAATGGTTGAGCGGTGGAACCGCTCAACCACCGCTGGGAGACCTCCTGGGGCGGGACAGCCCGAGTGTACCAGCAGCAGAACCGCCCATAACACCGGTTGTACCGCCCGGTCACCATCACCTAAGCCAAGATCAAGTGTGCAATTGGACTAGATGGTTCATAGGACAGGGAAGGCTTGGGATAGAGAAGACACTGGAAAAGAAAGAGTGTGAGGATCTCCAAGAGCCTAAAAGGAAGACAATGAAGGAAAACCACACTTGGAGACCCCAACACCTTGAGCCTAAGAAAACAGACTAAGGCAAGGACAAAAAGAACGACCACAAAGGACAAACTCTCCGAAAGAGGTCGGTGGCCGGAGCCACCTATGTATGAGTCAAATGGTATGGCACCGCGAAGAATTATCCTTGTTCCCATGACCAAAACTCGTCTTTGAAGCACAAGTACCATAAAAAATGGCTAAAGTGAAAGAGTTGATCAATTTATGCATAATAGGGGGGAGGGAGAGTTCATTGAGAGAACAACACTCCCCCTATGTCCATGCCTATACCTAAACAAGATAACAAGTTGAGTATGGTGGGGTGTGCAAGGGTTCAAGCAACATTGCTTGAATTAGTGATATTTAGCTCATGCCTTAACTCGCGAAATCTTGCTTCATCCAAGGGCTTCGTGAAAATATCCGTAAGGTTATCATGAGTGTTGACATAGTTGACCTCGATCTCCCCTTGCCTAATGTGATCCCGGATGAAGTGATACTGAATCTCAATATGCTTCATCTTGAAGTGTTACACCGGGTTGAGAGAAATCTTGATGGCACTTTCATTGTCACACCAAAGAGGCACTTTGTCACAAATGACACTGTAATCCTTTAAAGTTTGCCTCATCCATAGAAGTTGTGCACAACAACTACTGGCCGCCACATACTCCGCTTCGGTGGACGAGAGAGACACACAACTCTGCTTCTTTGAAGACCAACTTGCCAAAGAGAAACCAAGGAATTGGCACCCTCCGGAAGTGGACTTCCTATCTGTCGTGGTTCTAAGTCTGACAGTAGAATAGGGGGGTAGGAATGTAGATGCAAGATCCTAGCTATGGAGGAGTTGTACACGCGAGTTTTACGAGTTCAGGCCCTTCTCGGAGGAAGTAACAGCCCTACGTCTCGGAGCCCGGAGGCGGTCGACTGGATTATATGCGTGTGAGTTACAGGGGGTGCGAACCCTTGTCCCTGAGGAGGGGGTGGCTTATATAGAGTTCGGCAGACCCCTCTCGCCCTCAGTTACAAAGGGTTTAAGGTACATAAAGATGGAGACGTTACTGGTAACGCCTGCAATAAAGATACATAATGACCATTAAAGCTATGACTTAATTCCCGACTGTTGCAGAGTGGAGTGGCTCTAGATCTTCTGGTACTTGAGTGATTGTCCATACGGTCGAGTGTCTTCAAGACTGTCGAGTGGTACATAGCTTCATGGTCGAGTGGATGATGATTTTTCTTCAAATGCTTCTGGTTCTTTTAGAGATGTCCTTGCGGAGGGTATCTTGGACAGATCCATGACCCTACCCTAGGTACATAGCTTCATCATTAGCCCCCGAATGGATCAGGGTTTGAGTGAGGAAGGAGTTGAGAACACTCCCGACTCATTTTTCGTGCTATGAGTATATCTTGTTCTGGATCAATGAACTGAGGTGACGACACCAACTTCTTTTTTAGTCGCCTTGATCCATTCTTAGTTTTTGTTGAGTGAACTTTTACTGAAGAGTTTCGAGTGATGATGTGGAGGATGTCTTCCGTCTGACAAGTTGTTCTACTGTCCATGGATTTCGCGGGATTCGAATTTTGGGAAGCGCGCCAGGCGGGGGAGGCGCGGTAATCGGGATGGATTAGGAAGGTCGCCTCAATCCCCGTGCCACCTTTTTTGCCACGTATCGCACGAGCGACTGTTGAGGGATTTGATAAGATCGTCCGAGCCTACAAGTCAGTCACTCGGAAGTGTCCTTATAAAAGGCACCGGACCGGGCTTTTGAACAGTGCACCCTCATTCTCCTTCGTCTTCCTTAGATTTCTCCACTGTGCCTGCTTCCGCTCTCGGCATCGTAGCCCCGCTCGGACTCGATTCGCTGCCATGGGGAAGGAGAAGACGGTGGCGTTGGAGCATGCAAAGAAGGCGACGGCGAAGGCGAAAGGAAATAGGACCAGCCGGGGTGGATCCTCGTCAAGGTCCGGCCTGCCGCCAGGCTGGATCCAGGGCGACTGGATCCGCTCGACGATCAGCCAAGATGACATCAACGATCTGGTTGAGGGGGGACTGATCCCCCACGAATCGGCGCGGCTCCCGTGGAACGAGACCGAGCCGCGGCCGCAGGAGAGTGAGTGCGTTCTCCTTGCCACTCATGTCGACCGCGGGTTTTCTTTGCCTCCCCACCCTTTCTTTCGTGGTTTTTTGAACTTCTTCGGGGCTCAACACCACCACTTTACTCCAAACACCATCGTGTACCTTGCTGCCTTCGTGTCAATGTGCGAGAATTTCTTGGGTTGCCGACCGCACTAGGGTCTCTTCAAGCACATATTCACATGTCGCTCCCAGACGGTCAAGAAGGCCAACCCGAGTGACGAGAGGACGCACGTGATACAGATGTGCGGGGGCCTTGGAATTCAAATGAGGAACAAGAGCACCTTCCCAGCTATGATCCTTCCCGACTCGGTCCGGGGCTGGCAGTCGACCTGGTTTTACTGCAAGGATCAGCCGACCCCAGGTCAGTCGACTGGACTTCCCCCTTTTCCATGGGTCGAGTGGAGAAGCCCTCCTCTTTGAGAGTGATCTCGGTGGAGAAGGCGCAGGTGAAGGTGTTGGTCGAGCGGGTTGTCCAACTGGTCCGCGACGGAGTGACTGGTATGGACCTGCTGGAGGTCTTCCTCAATCGACACATTCAACCACTCCAAGCTCGTGACCATCTGATGTGGATGTACTCGGGACTCGAGGATTCCACTCGGATACACCCGGAGGACGTTAGTGAGGACACAGTGGAGAAGTGGCTGAGAGGAATCACCGGCAACAAGGATAATCCCCGGGGGTCCAGGAGGGTGGTTCCATTCGACCATTTGCGCCAGCCAGAACATGTATGATTCTGCATTGTCGAGTGTCTTCTTGATTTACTATGTAGTATCTTGTTGACGGTCGACTGTCTTTCTTTTGTTCATTGTCTTTTTAGGCTCTTATTGATATGTACTCGCTGCCCAATGGAGTGCAGGAGCAAAATGTCGAGGGAGAGGCGAGCGGGGGCGAGAGCGGCGAGTGGCACTCGGATGCAGAGGAGGACGAGGAGAGCGACGACCTGAGTGACAAGGAAGAGGTCGACTCTCCTCCTCGCAGAGAGAGGAGGTCCAAGCATGCTCATGACCCGGCAAGCATCCCCGACCTGGTGGCCACACCGACTGAGCAATCTTTGAAGCACCCTCGGACGTCTTCTCTAGTGCTGACTGAGAAGGGACCGAAACAGCTCAAGACTGCGCCGCCTCCAGCGCCGAAACCATCGAAGGCCACATCCTCCAAACCACCGAAGGCTTTGCCCAGAATCAAAGTGACCATTCCCACCATCTCCGGGTAATCATCTGGCCCGATCTTTTGGCCGACTCGAGCAACAGAACATAACCGACTGAATGTTGACATTTGCAGTGCTGCTACATCTGAAACTTCTTCCCGCCAATACCGAGATGAGGAAATGGAAGACGCGGTTACCTCCAACCCAGGTAAAACCCTCGTGATCTTGTTCTTGATTATTTGGTCGATTAAATTCTGGCGATTCACTTGGCGTCGACTGGTTTATTTGCAGCCCCACCCAACGTCATCGAGCTTCCGGATGATGATGAAGATGTGGCCCCTAGGCCCAGAAAGAATAAAAAAGTAGCAGCTGGCAAGACGTCTCAGCAGGGACCGATGACAACACCAACCGTCCAGCAATCCGAAGACGCAGGTGGGTCCTCTGTAACTTTTGTTGTCCCATTATCGAGTGAGCGCCCTGCACCGTTGATTGTACCGGTGTTTCCTTCAGTCTTCCAACCTCACGCTTCAGAGCTCCAAGCTGCCGCACCTGGGTCGTCTGCCCCCTTCTTCACCAACTACCATGTTCCGGAAAGCCAGTCGGACGCGGCTGCGGAGGCCATCCGTCAGGCTAACGTGATGATGGAGCGGATGAAGACGGTGCACGAGAACAGCCATGCTGCTTACGATGCTAGCGCGGCTCTTCAGGCCAATGTCCAGGTAAGTAGGCTTTCGACTGACCTTGTTCTATTAGGATGATCTACCTGAAATATTTTATTTCATACAATCTCTTATTGTTTGCATCGAATCTGTACACCCACTGGGTGTTTTGTTGTCTTTAGCATTCGCGCTCTTCCACTCAGCCTGGGCGAGTGGGATCTGAACCGGTGGGAGCACGCTAAGTGCACCCACTGGGTGTAGTCCCCGAGACCACAGTCGAATGCGAGCAGTCGACTGGGGTCTGAGTACTTTTCCCTTTCCTTTCTTCCACCCAACCCGGGCTGACCGGCCGAGTGGGATCTGAACCAGTGGGGGCACGCCAAGTGCACCCACTGGGTGTAGTCCCCGAGACCACGGTCGACTGCGGGCAGTCGGCTGGGGTCTGAGTAAACTTTTAAGTTTTATTCACTCGGAAGTAAATAATCTTTGATCTTGTCGATTGATGTGTCTTTTACCCTCTGCAGAAATCTTGTACTCTTATTGCCAAGTTCACCGAATTTGAGGAGAAGCAGAGACAACTCAACCTTGACTTGGAGTTGGCCCAACAAAAATTGAAGAAAGCTCAAGATGAAGTTGCTAGTACGGAAGGTAACTGCCTGTCGACTGCTCATGTCGATCGTCCTTTAAAGTATTTCTTTGATTTCTTGTTTGATCCGATTGCTTATTTTGTAGAGAAAATGAGGTTGGCTCTAGAGAAGAAGGACTTAAACCTTGCGGCTGCGCAGAAGGAGGCTCAAGATAAGACTGCCCTTGCAGACCAGAAGTTGGCTTCGGTCGAAGTGCTGGAAGAAGAAGTAAGCAAGCTGAAGTCCTCTCTCACTGATTCCAACCGAGAGGTAACTCGTCATAAGAAGGATAAGTTGGCTCTGAATGAGAAGCTAGAGTCTGTGGCTCGTAAGAGAAATGGCATGGAAGCCTATCTGAGAACTCTTGCCAAGAAGCTCTATCTTATGCTGGAAGGTACTCCTTTTAATCCAACTGCTTTACTGCCTGCAAGTTAGTTCTGTCCAGTCGACTCACTAACTCTTTGACTGTAGAATTCTGCCAAAACTTTGACAAGGAGACTGGACAGATCAAGACGGTTTTGGACCCTATTGCTTCTCCAGTCGGCGACGAGGCTGCCATGAATGTGCTTCGACTGGAATCTCGTGTCGCCAGTGTGGCAAGTTACCTTGCTCGTCTGAAGGTGGCAGTTTCACGGATCGACTCATCACTCTGGCCAAGTGCGACGCTTCAAAATGACATCGAATCTCTGATGACTCGACTCAACAAGGTCCCTGGTCGAGTGCAAGAGTGGAAGAAGTCCTCTGCCCGGTGTGGTGCTGACGTGGCGTTGTCCTTGGTAAGAGTCCACTGCAAGGAAGCCCGCAAAGATAAGCTGGCGGCGATCAAGGTCGCCAACACCAAAAGGCATGACTTCCAGTCCTTTATGGAGACTTTCATCGCTGCTGCCACTCGGATCACAGATGGAATCGACTTGGACGAATTCGTCGAACCCGCCAGCCCTCCTCCTGCCGAGTGAACAAACTATGAGATTTAAACCTGTCTTAAATTTGCCTCGGAATGCCGAGTGGTTGTTGTAATCATTAAACTCCTTCGGGCTTGATGCTCGAATACTTTTGATTTGTCGCTTGGAACTTTAGGATTTATCCGAACTGCTTTTAAATATGCTTGCGATTGCTTTTGGAATCTGCTCCCTATTTGGAATGACCTTCGTGTTTGAGATGCAGCCTTGAAATGGAGACTTCAATCGAACCGCGCCTTGTCGTCCTTGCGGACAAGGATGGAGCGCATGTTTTATTTGTGGCGTAGCTCGAAGGAGAAGGTTGCAGTCGACCTGCGCCTCGCCGTCCTTGCGGACAAGGATGGAGCGCACGTTGTATTTGTGGCGTAGATTGAAGGAGAAGGTTGCAGTCGACCTGTGCCTCATCGTCCTTGCGGACAAGGATGGAGCGCATGTTGTATTTGTGGCGTAGCTCGGAGAAGAGGGCCGCGGTCGAACTGCACCTCGTCGCCCTTGCGGGTAGGGATGGAGCATACGTTGTACTTGTGGTGCAGCTCCCAGGGAAAGGATTGCAGTCGGCTTGCACCTCGTCGTCCTTGCGGATGGAGATGGAGCGTACGTTGTATTTATGGCGCAGCTCCAAAGGAGAAGGACGGCTCACCACTCGGTAGGATTTTACAAACTTAGGCGAGTACTGTACTGCAGCTAAGCCCCTGAGTGGGAGGATTGCTCACCACTCGGTAGGATTTTACAAACTTAGGCGAGTACTGGACTGCAGCTAAGCCCCCGAGTGGGAGGATTGCTCACCACTCGGTAGGATTTTACAAACTTAGGCAAGTACTGGACTGCAGCTAAGCCCCTGAGTGGGCTGCTCGCTCACCACTCGGTAGGATTTTACAAACTTAGGCGAGTACTGGACTGCAGCTAAGCCCCCGAGTGGGAGGATTGCTCACCACTCGGTAGGATTTTGCAAACTTAGGCAAGTACTGGACTGCAGCTAAGCCCCCGAATTGGGAGGATTGCTCACCACTCGGTAGGATTTTACAAACTTAGGCAAGTACTGGACTGCATCTAAGCCCCCGAGTGGGAGGCTGGCTCACCACTCGGTAGGATTTTGAAAACTTAGGCGAGTACTGGACTGCAGCTAAGCCCCCGAGTAGGAGGATTGCTCACCACTCGGTAGGATTTTACAAACTTAGGCGACTAGTGGACTGCAGCTAAGCCCCCGAGTGGGAGGATTGCTCACCACTCGGTAGGATTTTACAAACTTAGGCGAGTACTGGACTGCAGCTAAGCCCCCGAGTGGGAGGATTGCTCACCACTCGGTAGGATTTTACAAACTTAGGCGAGTACTGGACTGCAGCTAAGCCCCCGAGTGGGAGGATTGCTCACCACTCGGTGGGATTTTACAAACTTAGGCGAGTACTGGAATGCAGCTAAGCCCCCGAGTGGGAGGATTGCTCACCACTCGGTGGGATTTTACAAACTTAGGCGAGTACTGGACTGCAGCTAAGCCCCCGAATGGGAGGCTGGCTCACCACTCGGTAGGATTTTACAAACTTAGGCGAGTACTGGACTACAGCTAAGGCCCCGAGTGGGAGACTGGATCACCACTCGATAGGAT
Organism: Triticum urartu; assembly: GCF_003073215.2. Classification (NCBI taxonomy): domain Eukaryota; kingdom Viridiplantae; phylum Streptophyta; class Magnoliopsida; order Poales; family Poaceae; genus Triticum; species Triticum urartu. Next base: position 431,052,925 of record NC_053027.1, on the reverse strand, counting down.
TTTACAAACTTAGGCGAGTACTAGACTGCAGCTAAGCCCCTAAGTGGGAGGATTGCTCACCACTCGGTAGGATTTTATAAACTTAGGCGAGTACTGGACTGCAGCTAAGCCCCCAAGTGGGAGGATTGCTCACCACTCGGTAGGATTCTACAAACTTAGGAGAGTACTGGACTACAGCTAAGCCCCCGAGTGGGAGGCTGGCTCACCACTCGGTAGGATTTTACAAACTTAGGCGAGTACTGGACTGCAGCTAAGCCCCTGAGTGGGAGGATTGCTCACCACTCGGTAGGATTTTACAAACCTAGGCGAGTACTGGACTACAGCTAAGCCCCCGAGTGGGAGGATTGGTCACCACACTGTAGGATTTTACAAACTTAGGCAAGTACTGTACTACAGCTAAGCCCCTGAGTGGGAAGCTGGCTCACCACTCGGTAGGATTTTGAAAACTTAGGCCAAACGGATTCGCAGCTAAGTCACCCACTGGGGGATTTCAGACGTAAATAAAAGCAACAACAATCGTTCGAGAGGACTATGAAGCTCTTGTCTTTGATAAACAAATTACAAAGGTATTTCTTATTACATTTTATTCGAACCAGTACTTAAGTATAAAAGGGGCAGAGCAGGTCCGCATTCCAAGCCTGTGGCTCGTCTTTCTTATGCTCGACACTGTAAAGGTGGTATGCTCCATTGTGGAGCACTCTGGTGACAATAAAGGGACCTTCCCAAGCCGGGGCGAGCTTGTGTGGTTTCTGTTGATCCACTCGAAGAACCAAGTCACCCTCTTGAAAGGCTCGACCCCTCACGTGTCTAGCGTGGAATCGACGCAAGTCTTGCTGATAAATGGTCGACCGGATCAAGGCCATCTCTCTCTCCTCCTCTAGGAGGTCGACCACGTCTTGCCGAGCTTGTTCTGCTTCATCTTCAGAGAAGAGCTCAACTCGTGGTGCATTATGAAGCAAGTCACTCGGTAGAATAGCTTCAGCTCTGTAGACCAAGAAGAATGGAGTTCAGCCAGTCGACCGATTGGGAGTTGTCCTCAATCCCCAAAGAACTGATGGAAGTTCATCAACCCAGGCGCCTGCTGCGTGCTTGAGATCTCTCATCAGTCAGGGTTTTAGTCCTTTGAGAATTAGGCCATTTGCTCTTTCTGCTTGTCCATTTGACTGGGGATGGGCGAATGAAGCATAGTCGACCCGTGTGCCTTGTGAGGCGCAGAAATTTCTGAACTCATCAGAATCAAAGTTCGATCCATTGTTAGTGATGATGCTGTGCGGAACCCCATATCTGAATGTCAACTCTCTGATGAAGCTGACAACAGTACTAGCTTCAAGATTCTTAATAGGCTTGGCTTTGATCCATTTGGTAAACTTATTGACTGCTACGAGCACATGAGTGAAGCCACTCCTACCAGTCCTCGGTGGACCAACCATGTCCAATCCCCAAACAGCAAAGGGTCGGACGAGTGGAATGGTCTTCAGGGCTGATGCAGGTTTGTGTGACATATTGGAGTAGAACTGGCAGCCTTCGCATCTGTTGACTATATCTTTCGCCATTTCATTTGCTCGTGGCCAATAAAATCCAACTCGGTATGCTTTAGCCACAATGGTCCGAGAGGACGCATGGTGACCATAGGTCCCTGAATGGATGTCGTGGAGGATCACTCGACCTTCTTCTGGTGTTATGCATTTCTGGCTGACCCCGGTTGCACTTTCTCTGAACAGCTGTCCTCTTATTACAGTAAAGGCCTAGGATCGACAGACGATCTGTCGAGCCTCTTCTTCATCCTCTGGGAGCTCTTTCCTAAGGATATATGCAATGTATGGTACTGTCCAGTCGGGAGTGATGACCAACACCTCCATGATCAAGTCGACCATGGCTGGGACCTCGACTTCAGTCGGATCTGTGGCACTCTTAGGCTGTGGGGGTTCTTCAGTGAAGGGATCTTCTTGAACTGAAGGTGCATGAATATGCTCCAGGAACACATTACTGGGGATGGCTTCTCTCTTGGATCCTATCTTTGCTAAATCATCTTCTGCTTGATTTTTTCAGTCGGGGTATATGATGGAGCTCTAACCCCTCAAACTTCTTTTCCAACTTCCTCACACCACGTTGCAGTAACCAGTCATGGCTGGGCTTCTGACGTCCCACTCCTTCATCACTTGATTGACTACCAAATCTGAGTCGCCATAGACCATGAGGCGACGGACGCCGAGTGAGATGGCCATACGCAACCCATACAAGAGTGCTTCATATTTTGCTTCATTATTGGAGGAATCAAAGTGAATCTGAAGGACATATCTGAGCTTGTCTCCTCGGGGGGACACCAGTACCACCCCAGCACTGGAACCATTCAGCATCTTGGAACCGTCAAAGAACATGGTCCAGTGCTCCGAGTGAACGCGAGTCGGCAGTTGTTGTTTGATCCACTCGGCGAGGAAATCCGCTATTGCTTGGGACTTGATAGTTTTCTTTGCCTCAAACTTGATATCTAAGGGAAGGAGTTCAATCGCCCACTTTGCCACTCGACCAGTTGCATCTCTGTTGTTTAGAATCTCTGACAATGGAGCGTTGCTGACGACTGTAATGGAGTGATCAGAGAAGTAATGTGCAACCTTCTTCGTGGTCATATAAATCGCATAAACAAGCTTCTGATAATGTGGATATCTTTGCTTTGATGGAGTCAAAACTTCAGAGACATAGTATACTGGGCGCTGAACTATGTAGGATTTTTCTTCTTCTTCTTGCTCGGCCGTAAGTACTATACTGACGACTTGTCCAGTGGCTGCAATGTAAAGCAGTAAAGGCTCTTTGCTGATTGGAGCAGCAAGCACCGGCTGGGTGAAAAGCAGGGCTTTAAGCTCTGCAAATGCTGCATCAGCTTCAGGAGTCCACTCGAACTTATCTGACTTCTTCATCAGTCGGTAAGGAGGCAGCGCCTTTTCACCAAGGCGAGAAATGAATCGACTTAGGGCGGCCAAACAACCGGTAAGCTTCTGGACATCATGCACACGCACATAGCGTTTCATCCGGAGTATGGCACCTACTTTCTCTGGGTTAGTGTCGATCCCTTATTCGGAAACGACAAAACCGAGTAATTTTCCGCCTGGAACTCCAAACGTGCATTTTGATGGATTAAGCTTGATAGCATACCTTCTGAGGTTGGCAAAGGTTTCAGCAAGGTCAGCCAGTACGTCGGAACCTTTACGTGACTTGACCACAATGTCATCCATGTATGCTTCCACATTCCGACTAATCTGAGTGAGTAAACACTTCTGAATCATCCGCATGAATGTGGCTCCGGTGTTCTTCAAACCAAATGGCATAGTGACATAACAGAAGCACCCAAATGGGGTGATGAAAGCTGTCTTTATCTTACACCCCGCTCACACCCTACGGTCGAGTCGACTATTTGGTCGATGCGAGGGAGAGGAAAGTGATCTTTCGGGCAGGCCCGGTTGATATGTTTGAAGTCAATGCACATGTGAAGTGAGTCATCCTTCTCTGGGACCATGAAAACATTAGCTAACCACTCGGAGTGGTAAATTTCTTGGATAAACTCAGCTGCTAGAAGTCGAGCCACTTCTTCACCGATTGCCTTCCTCTTCTGTACGGCGGACCGTCGAAAATGTTCTTTGATTGGTTTTACTTTTGGGTTGACTCGCAAGCGGTGCTCAGCCAGTCCCCTGGGAACACCTGGCATGTCAGAAGGTTTCCATGCAAAGATGTCCCAGTTCTCACGGAGGAACTGGATGAGCGCTTCTTCCTATTTGGAGTCGAGTGCTGTAGAAATGTGAGTCGGAGCATCATTGGGATCCGTCGGGGGAATGTGAATCGACTTTGTTTCACCAGACGACTAGAATGCTGAATCCGTGGCAGGCTTCTTAGCTCGCAACAAATCACTCGAATCTGCATTTTTTTTTGATATTCCTGCAATTCCACTACTGCCGTTTGTGAATCGGCGATCTTTGAGCCCTTCTGGAAGCACTCTTCTGCCTTCTTTCGATTGCCAGTGATAGTGATCACCCCTTTGGGACCAGGCATCTTCGATTTGAGGTACACGTAACATGGTCGAGCCATAAAACGTGCATAAGCTGGCCTGCCCAAAATAGCATGATAAGCACTCTGGAAATCCACAACTTCAAATGTCAACTTTTCTTTGCGGTAATTCTTGTAATCACCGAACACTACATCAAGGGCGATCTGGCAGAGTGATGCAGCCTTCTTGCCAGGAATGACTCCATGGAAACTCATATTGCTTTCACTGAGTCTGGACATCGGAATGCCCATTCCTTTCAACGTCTCTACATACAGTATATTCAGGCCACTGCCACCATCCATCAGAACCTTAGTCAATCGGGTGCCTTCGACTACTGGGTCGACCACTAACGCTTGCCTCCCAGGGGTGGCTATGTGCGCTGGGTGATCGGATTGGTCGAATGTAATGGCAGTCTGAGACCACTTCAAATAACTGGGTGTCACCGGGGCGACCATGTTTACTTCTCTGTTGATGACCTTCAGTCGACTCTTACTCTCAACATCAGTGAAAATCATCAGAGTGGAATTGACGTGGGGGTAACCATCATCGTCCTTTTCCCCATCCTCAACTTTGTCTGTTTCCTTCTCCTTTTCCTTGGGCTGTTTCTCTCGGAATTGCTGGATTAGGAGTCGACACTGTCGAGTGGTATGCTTTGGGTAAATGAAATTACCCTCTTCATCTTTCTTGGTGTGAATGTGGCATGGTAAATCTAGCACATCATTTCCATCTTGATCTTTTACTTTCTTGGGGTTCCACGGTCCTTTGGGTTTCCCCTTGAACTTCCCTTGAGTTACGGCCAAGGCTTCTCCAGGAGCAGCTGGCTCGGCTTTGCGTTTCTGCTTCCGACTGGAGTTCCCTCCTCCGGTTTCGTGGGCGACTGTTTTGTGCTTGCCACTCCGGAGTCGGTCTTCTTCTTCACCATTGGCATACTTGGTGGCAATCTCCATCATCCGAGTCAGAGTCATATCTCCTGTCGGATCGAATTTTAGATTCAACTTCCGATACTTAACGCCTTCTTTGAAGGCACAAATTTCTTGGTGATCTGACACATTCTCCATTGTGTGGTGCAACGTGATCCATCTCTGGATATAACCCCTCAAAGTTTCATTCAGTTTCTGAATGCAACACTGTAATTTTGTCAACCCTGCTGGCCGCTTGCAAGTACCTTCAAATGTTCTGACGAATACTCGAGCAAGATCTTCCCAAGTATAAATACTACCAGGAGCTAACTGATTCAGCCACGCCCTGGCCGAGCCCTCTAGCATCAAAGGAAGGTGCTTCATGGCCACTTCATCGTTGCCGCCACTGATCTGTACAGCCACTCGGTAATCCTCAAGACAAGTGTCAGGCTTGGACTCACCAGTGAACTTACTGACTCCAGTCGCCAACCTGAAGTTGGGAGGAATCACCGCAGCCCTGATGGCTCTGCTGAAGCACTCCGGGCCAAAGACACGCACTCTGATGCTGGTTGGAAAATCTCTGTTGGGGCCTTCTCTATGAGCTCTGTTTCTGTCGACTAGACCCTGAACGAGAATAGATCTCGCATCAAAGCCCGGTTCCCTGGGGTCGACTGGAATCCTTCGCCCACCACTGTGAGGGCGTCTGTCATCCTGCTACCGAGGCATGTATGATCCACTCCTCGAGGGAGGCGTGGGCCCTCGACGATGATCATCATGATCGAGTCGGTGATCATACTGCTCACGGTTTCTATACTGATCTTGTCGGTCTCCACGTCCCTCACGCCTCGGGGGCGATCTTGGGCTGTGAGCCGACTGGACTATGTCTGCAACCACGGATCTGCTGTGAATCCTATTCCGCGACTGAGATACTACTATATTCTACTCTCCCACGGCTCGGAGCAAGGCCCGGATCTGCACCAAACCTCGAGCAGCTTCTGACTGGGAAGGTTGAATTGACTCTGCTATTCGGGCCGCAGCTGTGAGATTCTGGATTGGAGTTCGGTACACCTGAGTCGGAGGTGGAAAAAGTTGACTAGATTCGGGAGCATGCTGCCGAGCACGCTCGTCGAGTGCGCGCTGGAGGTTCTCCAGTCGAGTGCGCTCAGCCAAGTTGGCCAGGCGCGCCTCCTCCAAGGCATGGGCCTTAGGGGTTTCTCCAACGATAGGAGTGTGCAGTGCATCCATGTTCCGGCGGCGAAGTTCCTCCCTCCTCTGTGAAGAGAGGGGTTCGGGTCGGTACTCTTCGTGGACACGCGACGGATCGCCGCCACCATCGCCTCCGTCCTCACGGGTAAAGCCAGGAGGACTACGTGGTCCATTGACCATCAAAACTTCCGCCGCGGGGTCGCTGCTGTCGCACTCGGATGCAGTCTCTACGGAGCCAGTCGAACAGGCCGTAGAGAGTTTCGTCGGGTTCGATTGCCGCGACCTGGGGGGTGGCCGATTGGCGAGCCACCGCATGCCTCACCCACCGCTGAAGCCTCGACCGACCGGAACGTTTGCCCCGGCGGGCTGCAGGGAGGGAGGTCGGCACGAGAGCCGACTGATACTGAGTCGACGGCTGCCGTAGGTGGACGCCACGGACGCACACGCGAAAGTGCATTGCCCCGCGGACGGGGAGCACCTCGACGTCGAGTGGCGCTTCCTGGAGCCAAGCGGAGTTGTCGGCGATGAATACGAGCGCACCGAGACAGATCTCGTGGCCCTTGGCCAAACCTCCGCCTGAAACCATGTTGATGGGGATCGGAAAAATCACAACTTCTCCAACAAGTCGCTAAGACACCTGCCCCACGGTGGGCGCCAACTGTCGTGGTTCTAAGTCTGACAGTAGAATAGGGGGTAGGAATGTAGAGGCAAGATCCTAGCTATGGAGGAGTTGTACATGCGAGTTTTATGAGTTCAGGCCCTTCTCGGAGGAAGTAACAGCCCTACGTCTCGGAGCCCGAAGGCAGTCGACTAGATTATATGCGTGTGAGTTACAGGGGGTGCGAACCCTTGTCCCTGAGGAGGGGGTGGCTTATATAGAGTTCGCCAGACCCCTCTCGCCCTCAGTTACAAAGGGTTTAAGGTACATAAAGATGGAGACATTACTAGTAACGCCTGCAATAAAGATACATAATGACCATTAAAGCCATGACTTAAGTCCCGACCGTTGCAGAGTGGAGTGGCTCTAGATCTTCTGGTAGTCGAGTGATTGTCCATACGGTCGAGTGTCTTCAGGATTGTCGAGTGGGACATAGCTTCATGGTCGAGTGGATGATGATTTTTCTTCGAATGCTTCTGGTTCTTTTAGGGATGTCCTTGGGGAGGGTATCCTGGACAGATCCATGGCCCTACCCTAGGTACATAGCTTCATCACTATCCACTTTGTCTCCCGCCCAATCCGAGTCCGAATAACCTACAAGCTTGAAGTTTGGTCCTCTTGGGTACCATAAGCCAAAGTTTGGGGTATGAGCCAAATATCGGAAGATTCGCTTGACCGCCACAAAGTGACTTTCCTTAGGTGTGGCTTGAAACCGTGCAGAAATTCCCACACTCAACATGATATCCGGTCTAGATGCACAAAGGTAAAGCAAGGAGCCAAACATGGAGCGATATACCTTTTGATCCACCGCTTTACCATTGGGATCTATGTCAAGTTGGCATTTGACGGGCATAGGAGTGGACACCGGCTTGACATCACTTAGCTTGAATCTCTTGAGCATGTCTTGAGTGTATTTGGCTTGGTTGACGAAGGTTCCTTCTCTTTGTTGCTTGACTTCGAACCTGAGAAAGAACTTCAACTCTCCCATCATGGACATCTTGAACTTGGAGGTCATGAGTGCGGCAAATTCCTCATTGAAAGCTTTGTTAGGGGAACCAAAGATAATATCATCAACATATAGTTGGCACACAAACAACTCCCCTTTGACCTTCTTAGTAAAAAGAGTGGGGTCGATTTTCCCAATTTCAAAACCACGATCTTGCAACAACTCGGTAAGGTAGTCATACCACGCACGTGGGGCTTCCTTAAGGCCATAGAGTGCCTTATCGAGTTGGTACACATGATCGGGAAAATAGGGATCCTTGAACCCGGGGGGTTGCTTGACATATACCAACTCATTAATAGGACCATTAAGAAAAGCACTCTTCACATCCATTTGTTGTAACTTAAAGTTATGATGAGAAGCATATGCAATCAACATGCGAATGGATTCAAGGCGAGCAACGGGAGCAAAGGTTTCACCGTAGTCAATACCCTCGACTTGGGAGTAGCCTTGTGCTACCAAACGAGCCTTGTTGCGAATGATAATCCCATGAGCATCTTGCTTGTTCTTGAATATCCACTTGGTTCCAATGACATTATGGTTCCCCGTTGTCCTTGGCACCAATCTCCACACCTTGTTGTGCTCGAAGTTGTTGAGTTCTTCATGCATGGCATTGAGCCAATCCGTATCCTCGAGCGCCTCATATACCTTTTGGGGTTCAACACAAGAGACAAACACGTGATGTTCACAATAGTTTGCTAATTGTCTACGAGTGCTTACCCCCTTTCTTAAGCTTCCAAGTACATTTGTCATGAGATGATCTTTGGTGGATAGCTTGGATGCAATCTTGGCGGCACGACGCTCTAATTCCTCCTTTGGAGAGAGTTGAGGAGCAGTCACTTGATCTTGATTATCTTGAGCGTCGTCTTGAGCTTGTTCTTGATCTTGAGCTTGCTCTTGATCTTGAACTTGCTTGGATGATAGAACTTGACCTTGGGCATCGCTTGGTGATTCAACACCATCTTGAGGTTGATCTTGCCATTGGTCTTGTTCATGAGGTTGAGGGCCTTCACTTTGTTCTTCAGAAGCGTGTGGGCCTTGAGTTGGTGATGGTTCCACATGAGTGGAACATTGTCCTTCTCCTTCAGCCACAAGTGGATCCTCAATGGGTAGGATAAAACTAACACCCATTATTCTTATGACTTGGGGAGGAATTTCATCACCTACATCACAAGTGCCACTTCGCACCACTTGGGAGTCATTATTCTCATCAAACTCCATGTTACATGTCTCCTCAATAAGTCCCGTGGACTTATTGAGGACACGGTAAGCATGGGAGTAGTTTGTAGCATAACCAACAAATATGCCCTCATGAGCTCTAGCCTCAAATTTAGACAAACGAACACCTTTCTTGAGAATGAAACACTTACACCCGAACACCCGGAAGTACTTGAGGTTGGGTTTGTTACCGGTGAGTATCTCATATGGAGGCTTGTTCAAGCCTTTGCGGAGGTAGAGCCGATTGAATGCATGACACGCGATGTTGATGGCTTCGGCGCAAAAGTTGTATGGAGACTTGAACTCTGCCATCATGGTCCTTGCCGCATCCATCAATGTCCGGTTCTTCCTCCCCGCTACACCATTTTGTTGAGGGGTGTAAGGTGCAGAATATTGATGCTTGATCCCCTCGTCACTAGAAACTCATCTAAGGTGTAGTTCTTGAACTCGGTGCCGTTGTCACTTCTTATTGTCAAGATCTTTGCATCGTGTTGACGTTGAGCTTCATTTGCAAACAATGACGGTTTGTTGGGTCTCACTCTTCCTCTTGAAGAAATATACCCAAGTGTATCTTGAATAATCATCCACAATCACAAAGCATTACTTCCTACCCCCAAGACTATCAAAAGATGGAGGCCCAAAGAGATCCATGTGAAGGAACTCCAAAGGCCTCTTCGAGTAAATGATAGTCATGGGAGGGTGAGCCTTTTCATGTAGCTTTCCTTCGATACAAGCACTGCAAGCACGATCTTTGGCAAAAGTAACATTTTTTAGTCCACGGACATGGCCCCCCTTGAGAAAACTTTGCAAAGATCTCATATTGACATGGGCTAAACGGCGATGCCAAAGCCATCCCACGTCAACTTTAGCCATTAGGCATGTCGCGGTCTTAGTGAGTCGCTCCGAAAAGTTAATCACATAGAGACCGTTTTCGACGTGCCCAACAAAGGCTACTTTAAGAGTCTTGCTCCACAACAGGGCCATGGTATCAACATCAAATAAGGTGGCAAAACCCATGAGTGCAAGTTGGCGAACGGAAAGTAAATTGTATGCAAGGGACTCAACAAGCATGACCTTCTCGATCGTGAGATCATGAGAAATGACAACCTTGCCGAGTCCCAATACCTTAGAGGACGAGGCATCACCCCACTCGACGTTGGTGGGAATGGATGGAATCTTTTGAATGTCCACCACCAAGTCCTTTTTTCGGTCATATGATTAGTAGCTCCACTATCGAGCAACCATGACCCCCACCGAAAGAAAACACCTAAAAAAGATCAATGCTTGGTTTTAGGTACCCATTTTATAATGGGTCCTTTGATGTTAGTAACAAGAGTCTTAGGAACCCAAATAGACCATTCAATGTACTCATAAGGAGAACCAACAAATTTGGCATAAACATGCCCATCACTAGCACGGCACAACACATAAGAAGGGTTAAAGTCGTCGGCTTTGTTCGGAAGGGAAGCGTTGCCCTTCTTGGCATCACTACCCTTCACGGTGTTCTTCTTCTTCACCTTAGTAGCACACTCTCCCTCCTTCACAAAGGTTTGTTTGAGAGGAGGAGGTCGTTTGGCCTTGTCATTCTCCTTCTTGTTCTTGGACTTGGACGCGTACCCAATCCCTTCATGGCCACAACTTCCTTTTGGTTGCTCAAAAGGTCATTGAGGTTCTTCTCGCCTTGTATGCAAGACACAAGACCTTTCTCAAGTTGCTCCTTCAACTTAGCATTCTCCTCAACAAGATGCACATGCTTACAACATGGGTTAGTAGAATTTGCATTATCAATTAACATCATATGAGGAAAAGTGGCTTTCTCCTTGGTTAGCTTTACTTGAAGTTGATCATGAGACTCTTTGAGGCTAGCATGAGCACCCTTCAAGACCTTGTGAGCCTTGTCAAGTAAGTCAAACTCCTCTTTGAGTCTAGCAAGATCAACCCCAAGCTTGGCCTTCTCAGAGTTTAGCACACGAGAAACAACAAGAGCATGATCAAGATCTTTCTTTAACTTAGCGTGATCAACGTTGTGTGACTCCTCAAGAGCCAAACGAAGACCGCGCTCTTCCTCAAGAGCATTGGAAAGATCCGAAATCTCATCGGCATAGTCATGACTATGCCCCTCCATCTTGGAGATAGTATCTTCGTGAGCCTCGATCATGTCATTGTCTTCACCAAGTTGTTCCAAGAGATCAACGAAGTGCTTCTTGGATTTACCCTTGAGTTTAACCATAAAGGACTCAAACTCATTTTCCTCCACATTAGATCCCTCATATTCATCAATGCAATCCGTCAAAGAAGGATTATTAATGATGGTGGTTTTGATGTTGGGGGTTACGTTGTTGGTGGCCTTAGCCATGAGGCACTTGGCGGTGATGTTCTCATTGGGTGAGTCAAAGAGTGACACCCGTGGAGTTGTCGCAATGGCAACGGAGGCCATGGCAACCGACTCACCATCTTCATCATCATCATCATCCTCATTGTACTCTTCTTGTACCACCAACGCCTTGGGAGGAGTCTTCTTGGTGAAGTTGCTCTTGCTAGAGAAAGACTTGGCTTTGTCCTTTCTGATGAGCTTGCCACCATTGTCTTCCCTCTTCTCATAAGGGCATTCCGCAACAAAATGACTCACATTGGCACAACTATAGCAAGTCCTCATACGTTGCTTGACCTTCGCGCCACTTGAGTTGTTTTTGTTGAAGTTGGGCCTTGAGTTCTTCTTGCTCCAAAATTGCCTTGAAGCAAGAGCCATGTGTTCATGATAGGCATACTTTGTATCTTCGGGGTTGCTCTCCTCTTCTTCCTCTTTGTCCTCTTCTTCCACCCTAACCTTGCTTTTAATGCAAGGTTGGGCTTCTTTGCTCTTTGAGAGCGTATCACCGAATTGTCGGCGGTTTTGTCCAAGATGCTCATAGCCACAAACTCATCCAACACTTCACTTGAGGACAAGGTGTGGAAGTCCAGCCTTTAACGAATGACGGAGAACATGGCCTTGTGGTAAGGCATCATTGCCTTGAGGAATTTGTGCTTGATCCAATTGTCATCCGTGTCCTTGCTCCCATGATCTCGGAGTGAGACCGCAAGTTTGGTTACTCTCCGATAAAGCTCACGAGGTTCTTCATCTTCTTTCATTGCAAACTCATCGGCTTCATCTTGCACCACTTCATAGTTGGAGCGTTGAATGCTTGCGCTTCCCCTGTAGAGGGAAACAACTTGGTGCCATGCATCTTTGGCCATGGCGAAGGGCCGGAGGTGAGGAAGATCTTCGGGTGGAATTGCATCTTGGATGATGAAGAGAGCATTCTCATTGAATTGATTATCCGCGGCTTCTCTAGGAGTGAAGTTGCTTCGGTCATGCGGATAGAAACCTTCTTCAATGATTCTCCAAAGATTAGTATTCACATGATTTAAATGACGCTTAAAACGATAGACCCAAGAATCAAAGTCCTTATTTTTCACAATCTTAGGGGGAGGACCGGCATGATTCAAATGAGTGGAAGGAATCAGTCCACCATAAACAAGTGGAGGTTCCACATGGGCAAAGATGCCGGTGCCATTTTTATCACTAGAAGAAGGAGCCTTTTCACTAGTAGCTCCCCCCTTGTCGGAGTTAGCATCTGTAACCTTGTTGGTGGGATCACCCACTTTCAATGGTGTGGTGGATAGTTTAAGCCCTTCTAGGAATTTATTAAACATGCTTTCAACCTCAGTCGTCAAGGAGGTTTTCAATGTGTCCAAAGCCACATTGAATTCCTCACGAGAGACCGCGGTTCCCCCATCGCCCGTAGACGAGATCGGATTCACACCGGAGTGCTCCTCCGCACCGTCTACGGTGTCAACCATACTCTTCGGATGACAAAGTCCTTAGTAAAGAGACGAGGCTCTGATACCAATTAAAAGGATCAATATAGTTGACTAGAGGGGGGGGGGTGAATAGGCAACTAACAATTTTTAGCTTTTCTTTACCAATTTAAACTTTGCATCAAAGTAGGTTGTCTAGATGTGCAACTAGGTGAGAAACCTATATGATGCAATAACAACAAGCACACAAGCAAGCAAGGGATAAAACACAAATAAGCTTGCACAAGTAAAGGCACGAAATAACCAAGAGTGGAGCCGGTGAAGACGAGGATGTGTTACCGAAGTTCCTTCCTTTTGAAGGGAAGTACGTCTCCGTTGGAGCGGTGTGGAGGCACAATGCTTCCCAAGAAGCCACTAGGGCCACCATATTCTCCTCACGCCCTCACACAATGAGAGATGCCGTGATTCCACTATTGGTGCCCTTGGAGGCGGCAACCAGACCTTTACAAACAAGGTTGGGGCTCTCTCCACAACTTAATTGGAGGCTACCAACGAAACCGCAGAGCTTCACCACAATGGAATGTGGCTCCGAGGTGACCTCAACCGTCTAGGGTGCTCAAGCACCCAAGAGTAACAAAATCCACACAAGAAAGTATGGGGGAAGCAAATATCCTTTGGTGGAAGTGTGGATCTAGGTCTCCTCCTTCAATCCCTAGCAAATCAACAAGTTTGAGTGGCTAGAGAGAGAGAGAGAGAGATCGGGCAAGAGAGCTTGAGTAGCATTAATGGTGGAGTGAGAGAGGTAAGAGGTAAGTGTGGTAGGTAGAAGAACCACCCCTATATAGCAACCATAAAAATCCAACCGTTACTGCGTTTCCTGTACTACAGCGGTACAACCGCTCCTTGTCCCGGTACAACCGCTCCTTGTCCCGGTACAACCGGGACTCACGGTTTACCTGCAGAACCCTACCAGGCCGTACAACCGGGTGACCAGGCAGTGGTACCAGTTTATGTGAATAATCGGACCAACCGCCCAACCACCGCTCAACCACCGCATAGAAACAGTAGAGAGTCACCCCTTAGTGCGGTAGTCGAGCGGTACAGGACTGGTGCAACTACGTGGAAATCAACAAAGTATTTCCCATCTGCGATAATTCGGTTACATACCGATATCACCACTCCAGCGTACATCAATGGGCACTCATAGAAAATTAGGGATCTATGTGAGGAATAAGAATTTATCCGTCAATCAAAATTATTCATAGCCCGTATGCTGATTGCATCAGCAATAAGGATATTTTCCGGCATTAGGGGGAGATAAGTACCACAAAGAATGCCGAGAAATAAATTAGAAATGTTATTGACATTAAATCCTTATATCCACGTACTCAAAGAATCTGAACTAGAAGTTTAGAGAATCATATATTTGCAACACATTGCAAATTTGCCACATACATTTACTGATGACAAGGTGTCACTAAATTCTATATTCCTGCAGTAAAGTGTCAGAAAGAGTGGAGGTACCTGATAAACCACTCTTCTCCCCAAATGATAGAAAGAGGGGGAGAAAATCTGACAAAACGAGATATAACTTCTCATATGCTTCCGCGGAAACAGAGGAAATCAAATCCTCAACCAGTAAATGTAATTCAACATCAAGTTGAGAGACACCTCACTGGATGCTCATCATCCAAAGCCCGACATAAATGTGCACAAATGTTTTGGTGCTGGGACATCGAAAAACCTTGACTCCATTTGTTGTAGGAAATCACAAGGAGTTAAAAAGGAATAAATATATTATCCACAAACTTCAATGATTCCATCAGAATCATATAAACTAAAGACTACATTTGTCGACATATATTTCTTCTCAAATTGCTAAAACTTTTTGGGCCCTGAACCAAAATCCATGGTAGAGTGCCTCTTGCACTCATATTGGTTCACATAGAAGGAAGCAAGTAATGAAGAATAGTATTCGCTCTGGAAATGAGTAGTATTTACCGCAGTAATACCTACTCCTCATAAGTATCTTCCATATGGAATACTAAAAACTTCTCATTCATATACAAAGTAAATGAGGTGGTGAGAAAGCGAGGCTTGTAGAAAAAGGGTTCACGCAGAGACCTAACATCGATTACGATGTAACATACCCACTTGGTATGAGTGGAATTATGTTTTTGATACTAAATTTCATTGGCAATAAAAATAATAATATTATCCATGTAGTTGATGGATGAAGTGGCTACATACTCATATGAATCACTTATTTCGGAAATCTCTATTGAAGTCCCTGAAGGGTTTATACTTTCGAATCCAAAACAAAACCGCAACAATTTTTGTGTAAAACTTCATAAGTCACTCTATGACTTGAAATAGTTGGAAATCATATGGTACTACCGACTAAATGAGTTCCTTCTTCAAAAGGATTACTCGAATAATGATGATTAATTACATGTTTAATAAAGGAATCCCATATTTGATTTCCTTTCATCACCTCAGTGTATATTGATGACCTCATCATCAATGTCTATACAAGACCTAAACATACACATAATCATCTCAAGATGGAAAATTTGGATTCAACCAAATTTAGCTTAAGCTTACAACTTGAGTATTCTCTCAAGAATACATATCAGTCTACATATATCCAAGACATATATGAGAAGTTCAATGTGGATATATAATACCAATAAAAGACATGTAATATGGTCATAGTACCCATGATAGGGTACAAATTCATTCATACCTAGGGGTGATAATGAAGTGATATCAGGACCTAAAGTTCTATCTCGCCAATGTCAATGCACTCATATCATTGCAAACTACATCATGCCTGACACTATATTTGCTATCTTTGTTCAGAGTGCAACCCCCAATAAAAAGTATATGGTCGATATAAGAAATATCAACTTATATCTCAAGCTCACAATAAATTTTGGACAATTCCATCAGGAAAATCAAGATATGACCATGATATGATGTAATGGTATTGGCTCTTTATTTGATCCCAATAATGCCATATCAATAACTGAATTCACTGGAATAGTCTTTTGACGGAATTCATCTAAATAGACTCTAATGACTATTTCCACTTATCATTCTGACATAATTGCTTTATCTAAAAACAATGCAAAATATGCCTGGCATAGTAGAATGATTAATCATACTCAAAATAATATTGTTGAGATTCATCAGAATCGCATAACTTGATTTTATCAAGATTCTACCACTTGTGTTACTCAATACCTGTAGGTTATCTGAAGAGCAAGATCATGAAGCACATTGCTCGAAAATCACTTATCCTCATGAATTATAGAAATTGAGGAAACAATTTGCAAACAAAATACTAGAAAATCCAACGGATTATTCCTAATGTTATGATCATGTCAAGGGAATTGGTCGGGCACATCCTCCAGATTTGCAAAGTTCAGGGGGAGTAATCTCCCAAAGTATAACCCATTAACAATCATTAGATTGCATATATTGTACTCTTTTTTCCTTCATGAGTTTTTCCCTAATGGTTTCTCATAAAAGGTTTTTAACGAGACAGTATAAACACAATTGTCAGTATATGCCATATCATTTTCTCCTTATATATTTTCCCACTGGGTTTTAAAGGAGTTTTCAATGGCATATCAAATCGCACTCTTTTCCTTTATGAGTTTCTCTCAAAATTTCTCATAATGGTTTTTAATGAGGCAATATCTTCTCAAAGGTCATATGTCATACTTTCTATTTTCCCTATCGAGGTTTTTAAAGAAAGTACTCAAGACATATTATTTTTTCTCTGAACTCACCAATGAGTTTTCTCCTTCCTCAAAGGTTTTCTCATACGAGTTATCAAGAGACAATAATCATTATATGTTGTACCATTTTCTCCTTATTTTTCCCACTGGGTTTAAAGGAGTTTTAACAACATACCAACTACTATCATCCTCATATTTTTCCCACAGGGTTTTTGGAGGAGTCTTTCTCAAGATGGAATGATGAACATTCTCAATGATGAAGCCATTTCTAAAGAAGTCCTTATGAAGATGGCTATTTACAAGACCGCTTGGCCTTGAGCGCTTGGGCGGCTAAGTCCTGAGCGGTAGAACCGCTCAGGGTACCGGTGGTACCGGTACGACCGGACCAACCAGGCCACCACCGCCCGAGTACCGCACCAAAACAGGAGCTTGACCAGTACTTGGGCGGAACAACTGCCGCAGTCTTCGCTGAGCATGGTGGCGGTACCACCGCCCGGAAGCAGCGGTACAACCGCTCGATCAAGACTGATAAGCGCCAAGAACCAGTGGTACAACCGCTCCAGAGAGCGGTACAACCGCTGGGAAACCATAGCAAGCAGTAAGACAAGAAGGGAAATGCTCTCTCTCACAACTAAGGAAGGTAAGAGAGGGGTGAGGCAAGTGTACGCGAGAAGATTCCCCCAACTCCTCCCAATGTGGATTCCCTCTTGATAGTACGGGTTCCCTACTACCAAAGAGATAAAAAGTGTAGAAAACACCGTCTTCGATCTTTTCCTTCCAGAGAGAGTAGCTATCTGATGAAAGCCTAAACACCGAGAACCTGAAGGACTTAGCACAAGATTAGACCAACAAAGGGTTGTCATCATCATCCAAAACACAAAGTAAGGAAATGCCCTAACAATCCTCTCGCCAGGATGACTAGAAGGCATCAATAAGCTCTGAAAGGAGGACAGGAGGGGTAGCCACCATAGATGTAAGAGGGTGCATGAAATTCCGCCTCGGTAACGAGTTATCGGCCCAAATCCTTGTAGTCTCGCTAGTGCCAATCCTTCTAATGATTCTCTGCAAAAGGATGTGTCTACCATCAAGGATTGCCCTCTAGATCTGGGAAGGGTGCTACCCCAGCTCCGCCTCAAGTAAAGAACAACTAGGATAATATACGACCTTCAGGATTTTAGCGCTGAGAGATTGGGGATGGTGCAACAGTATCCACGCCTGTTTGGATTGCAAAGACAAGTTAAAATTTCCATGTCTCGAAAGCCAAGTCCTCCTAGATGCTTCAGGCGCTTCATTACATCCCATGAAACACAAACTGGTTTTCTCCTTCCCTGCTTACTCCCCCACCAGAACTATCGTATGATAGAGGTTACGCTCTCGCGTAAACCCCTGGGTAGCCTAAAGCATACCATGGAGTAGGCAGGTATAGACTGTGCCACTGACTTGATCAAAACCTCCTTACCAGCTACCGTAAGGAGCTTCTCCATCCAACATTTAAACTTCTCCCACACACGATGCCTAGGTATTTAAATGTCTCATTCTTTGAGTGTCCAACCATCTGTAGGCACGCCCAAATATCTGTCATTTAGAGACTCATTTTGCACATTCAGAGCCACCTTCACTATTTCACATAAAGGTTGTGGACACCCTCTACTAAAAAATATAGATGACTTCTCATTGTTCACCCATTGTCCCGAAGCATTTCAATATGTATTCAACAAGTTTGACCTGACATTTGCTCCCTCAGCACTTGCCTTGAATAGCAGCAGGTTGCGATCTGCAAACAAAAGATGGTTAATAGCAGGAGTTGTGGGGGCCACCTTAATACCACCAAGCACTGAGGACTGAAAACTAAATTTTAAAAGGCACAAAAGGCCCTCTACTGCAATTAAGGAAAAAAAGGAAAATTGGGTGTCCCTAATGAATGCCTCTCGTGGGTTAAATTGTTCAAGTTTCTCTTCATTGAAAAGAACTGAGAAGGATACATACTTAACCATATCCATAATTGTGTCAATCCATGCTGGCGCAAACCCCAACTTGCTCATAATAACTTGGAGATAGTAACACTCTAATCTATCATAACCATTCATCATGCCTAGCTTTAATGCACATAAGCTATTTGTCTTGGCTCTTCTTCATAAAGTGCTAGCATTCATAAACACATATGATGTTATCAATGATTAGCCTCTCAGGAATAAAATCGACCGCTACTCATAAATTATGTCAGGAAAAAGCAGACTTGCAAAATAATTTAGTGCTTGGTTTAAAGTGGGCTTTCATGATTGGAGCGACGGGTCATCTAGTGTAATGTAAAGATTGAAGGTTTATTGAGATGATTTAAAATAATAATTATTTTGTAAAATCTTATATCTATGACTCCAAAATACGAAATTGCAACACCATTGCCATGCCCTTGCTGGTAGCAATGAAAATGGGGTTGTCCTAGCCAGCGGCAACGAGACTGGGTTCTCTTAGTTAGCGGCAACTAAAAGAGACTCCTAGACCCATGCAAGCACACAACCGAACATGAGAACATCCTTATCGTGTCGGAGCTCCCCTGGCCGAACACTCGCGCCCGCAAGACCACATCAACGATGAGAATCTGATCAGATGAAGAAGAGCTCAAATCGTGCATCGTGGAGGATGAATTTCGTTGTTCAATCTACATCAAACACCATAGGACTACATCATGCTCAGTGAGAAAAATTCCAGTTACTTGCACTCATACTCAACGGTGGAGCTTGGTGCATCTCAGCCCCCCCCCCCCCCCCCCCCCCCCACACACACACAAATGGCACATGTGTGCAAAATTCTTATATTCTAATTTTTTATGTGTTTGCCCCTGCTCCACACAACTTCGTCAAGCTCCGCTACTACATCTACACATCTAGATCTTGCTAACCTCCTACACATTGTCCATGGGTTGGATGTCATCATTGGTCATGTGCACCAAGATCCATGACATCCGTGGGCATGAATCAGATGTTGCCAACTCCGGCATCACCTCGACGCGATCATTAGAATTCTGACATGAACTTTTCATGTCACTTTGTTAGACACTCTAAACCAAATGTCAATTATCAGGTGCCAAGTCAGTGTGCGCCGGACGACAAAAAAGGAAAAAGACATATTTGGCTGAACAAGCTAATGTCGATGATTGACATTCGGTTCACAATGGGGCGAGAGAGCTTTGGAGATCCAACTGACTCAAGGCTCAACTGATCTAAAATCGCAAGGATAAGTCTTACAAAATGAAAACATATTCATTATTTATACCAAAAATAACTAAGGAATATTTTAATACAAAATCAACATCACAGCAACTTTTTGTACATCAACATCTGCATGGTACTCGTACAGGTCTATGTACCGATTATTGTTGCACCTTATATTTACACATGGAACTCGTAAAGGTCTGCACATTTTATTCTTCCACGTGGACTGACACCTCGGTCGCTCCCTGTGCTAAAACAAACGGGCTGCCGAGGAGCAGCTGCAGGCTAGAAAAAAACATATACAAACAAACTTCAGATCTTACGAGGCGCTAAGCCTGAGCGACTCGAAGGACTGCTCGAGCTGAGCAGTGCCGCCGGCCGCCTGCCGGAGCAGGTTCTTCACCGACTCCACCCACTCCTGCTTATGCATCCTGCTCTCGCACTCGAACTCGACCAGGCCCTGCGCCGTCCTCAGCCCGAAGTGGCGCTTCTCCGGCGCCGCCGTGGCAGAGTCCGGCATGCCGCAGGGCTCGTGCCCCGGCGGCCACGCCGGCATGTCGTCGTGCACGCCGTACACGACGCTCCTCTTCTTCTTGGAGAAGGCGCCGCCGATGTGCTTGCTCTTGAGCTTCACGATCACCTGCGACCTCTTGTTGATGTACACGGACACTCGCTTCCAGCGCAGCGCGCCTTTCCGGCTGCGCTTGAGGAGCGTCCCTTCCTTGCACCATATGTCCGCGCCGCAGCTGCCGGCCTTCTCGGAGGGCGCCACCGCCGCTTTGCTCCTCGCCTCCCGCTGCTCTCTCTGCCTCAGCGCCGTCGCTCCTCGTAGAGCTGCCGCCGTTTAGCAATGTCACACCCCGGCACGCGTAACAAACAATCTCATATGTAGAGATAGTACGGCGTGCGTGTTTGCTCACCTGTGGCAGCGGCGGCGGTGAGGGTCATGAGATCGCCGGGGCTCCGGACGTCGACGGCGCCCTCGACGGCGGAGGCCACCTGGTCGTGGTCTGCCCCGGCGAGTTCGGCAAACTCGATGCAGTGCGAGGCCAGAAGCTGGGTGGCGGATGCCAGCGCGGCGTCCATCTTAGCGTCCTCTCCGTCCTCCGGGTTCGCGGCTCCCGCCGCGAGGGCAGCGACCGCGGCGGCCACGCTGGCCACGGAGACCGCCGCATGGACGCGCGCCCGCTCGGCACGGGCCTTGTCCACCCTGCTGCCCCCGTCCTTGTGGTGGAACCACCTGCCGATCGTGTGATGATGCGCGGAGATGGCGCTCCTGCTCCTGCAAGTCTGCGCACGCAAATTGTGATACATGTCAGCTTATTTTACTCAACTCTACTGTACAATACTACGTGAGCAGAGCACTTGGCATTCGCTTGTGATCTTACACGCTTTTTGGGGCTGCCGGCGCCGGAAGCGGCGGCGAGCGCGAGCGTCTCCGGCATGAGCATCCCGGAGAGGCGATCGACGACGAAGTTGGAGCTCCGCCTCCCGCCGCCGACCGCCAGCACCTTGGATAGGTCCGACGCGGAGACGCTCCACGACCGCGACAGGAACTCCATGGGCTCCACCGGCGTCTGCGGCGACTGCACTGCGCCGGCGCTGTCCATGAGCAGCAGGTGATCCCTCCTCTTGGTCCTCCCCAACAGGTACCCTTCCATCCTCACTTCTCCTACCGTTCGCAAGCTGTCGCACTGTGTGTCCTTTGATGCCTCTCGCTGGTGATCGATATGTCGCTGATGCGTGCCTCGCCGGCTACTTATGGAGCCCGGCGAGCGGAGGCCGCACGAAGCACGGGGAAGAGGCTGCTTGGGCGGCAGGACACACCGAGACTCGGTTTCTGACGGAGCTGCCGCCCCTGTCGCGTCGCAGCGTCGGGTCGGGTGACACGTAGCATTGTAACGGCGTCGCTTGCGGTTGCGGAGTAGCCATTGCGGTCCGTGTACGCTGCACCGGAGGTGTTGTAGGAGACAGGCTCGTCGGGATTTGGTTACTTCTCTTGCCTCGCGGAGTATGAAATGTTGGAGGAACGAAAGGATACCTAGGAATCGTGAGCCAGCCAGTCCTACATTCTTTGCTAATTTATTCGTTCAGTTTTGTACTAGTGCTATTTGGACCGGCCAGCCCAGAGATGACTCTCAAGTCGGAGCAAACGGACATGAGTCACAACGTGGGACGGGCTCCTAAACATCCAATTTGTCACTTGACTTGCCACATGTCTCCACAATCTGATACCACGTACATTATCGTGGCAAAATGACGTCCGCACTCGTAAGCGAAGACAATACGATCTTCCTGTAGTGTGGCGTAGTTTTAGGAATAAGTTCACAGTTAAATTTCACAATGAATTATAAGGGATTAAGGGGTGAATTGGACTTGGCTAAGCATAGGTTTTGGGCTTTTGGCTGAAACGGCGATGGAACAACTGTTGAATTTATTGCTCTTTTGGAGACCAAAGTAAATATAGAGATGAAAACAGAGCCGAAACTTTTCACTTCTCCGAAGAAAAACAGAAACAAAGAGAAAATGTGGAAACAAAAATGAAAATTTACAAAATGAAAATGAGAATTTGCAAAACGAAAACAAAAATGAATCTTTTTACGTGAAAACAGGTATAAAAATGAAACGGCATTTTCGGATGGAACTGACACTTTTCGTTTCCGTGAATATGAAATTTCCCTTCTTACTGCGGAACTATGGTCGCTTTGTAGCCCAACCAGTAAGTAACAGACAATGACACGATGGCATAATGGCTCATGTGAGGCCCAACTTCTACTACCACGACACGTATTTAAATAGACACACACAATCGTCTAGTACTAATATAATACTCCCTCCGTCCAGAATTACTTGTCGGGATGTATCTAGATGTATTTTAGTTCTAGATAGATTCATTTCTATCCATTTCTGCGACGAGTAATTTGGGACGGAGGGAGTACTACCGCTAAGTCACTAACCTAATTATATTAGTTCGTAGCCATGTTGACAGTTGATTAAGTTTGTTTGTTTGGGTTTTCCTCATCGGTTGAACGGTTTTTAAAGTTCCGGTCAACACCCCTTTTTGTCATGTCCACTTTGTATTCGCTCTGTGTTTATTTTTATATTATCTTTTCATATTCATTTTTGTTGTTTATGTATTCATTCCCACTTTTGCAAAAAAAAAATCACAGTACCTAGTTCCGTTTGTTTTCATTCTGTTTTCATCATTACCGGTAAACCCAATTTTACTTCATAGTTTTTGGGCACTATTTCGGGTGGTTTGGATTTTGTTAGGTATTGCCATCCTCCTCGGGGGAGATCCAGTGGGATCTTACTTGGGTTTAATAAGGCTTCTCTTCATTTCAGGAAGATTGATGTGGGTGATTAAGATATCAAATTTGACGTGTTGTCGAAAGTTAGCAAGTTTTGATTGGGCTCTCGTTGCGGTTTATGGAGCGCTGCAACCTGATCACAAGCCCACCTTCCTGGCTGAACTAGAAAGTATCTGCGGGGATGAGAATTTCTCCCATTTTGATGGAAGGAGATTTTAATACTCTTCAACGGAGCAACAAGAAGAATAATGATAATTTTGATGGTAGATGATCATTCATGTTTAATGCTATTCTTGAGAATCTTGACTTGCGAGAGATAGCCCTTACATATCGCCAGTATACCTAGGCTGATAATCTAGAGAGTCCAACTTATGAGAAGTTGGATCAGTGCTTTAGCAAGTGTGAAATGGAAACAAAAAATTCCTCTCGTAATGGCGCGGGCATTACAAAGGGGTTTTTCTGATAATACACATTCACTCGTTGACTCTAGTGAGGCAACTCATGTGGGGAACAAGACAACCTTTTCTTTTGAATTGTCATGGTATGAAAAGGAAGGATTTTTGGAGTTGGTGGCTTGAGAATGGCCTAAAGAAAATAGAGGTAATACGAATGTTGAACGATGGTGGTACAAAATCAGGCATGTTAGAAAGTTTTGGCGCGGCTGCGCTAAGAATGTGAGTCGGTTTTATAAAGTTGAAAAAGACAGATTCATTAGCCTTATTGATGAGTTAGACATTAAGCCTGAAGTGGCACCCCTCTTGTTATCAAAGTGCACTAATAAAGGGAGGCTGAAGTGTGTTTGGCTAAACTTTTGAGAGAGGATGAGATTAAATGGGCCCAATGGGCCAAAGTGAACGGGGTATGACAGTGGGATAACAATACCGATATTTTCATTTGACTTCAAATGGAAAACACAGAAATAAGAATGTTAAACTTAAATAAGATGAGGGCACCATTGCAGGTCAAGATAACCTTGCTTCCTACATCTCAAACTTTTATAAGAAGCTTTCCGTAGCCCCGGTGTCTAAGTTTGTGTCGATGAATGCAAACATTGTGTGTGTGTGTGGGGGGGGGGGGGGGGTATTTTGTGGCTCTGTCCGAAAGAGAGTACTGGGTTGATAAGCCAGCAGGATTGTTGCAACCATTGCCGATACCCGAATGGAAGTGGGATAAGCTAGGCATGGATTTTATCACGGGATTACCAAGGACTCGTTCAGGCTATGACTCGATTTGGGTTGTAGTTGATCGATTGACGAAAGTAGCTCATTTCATCCCAGTAAAGACCACTTACACCAGTGCTAAGTTGGCAAAGATATACATGACCAGGATCGTATGTTTGCATGGAGTTCCGAGGAGCATCGTATCAGATAGAGGAACCCAGTTTACCTCAAAGTTCTGGAAGCAGTTGCATGAGACTTTGGGTACTAGGCTAGAATTTAGTACAGCTTTTCATCCGCAGACAGATGGACAGACCGAGAGAGTCAATCAGATTTTGGAGGATATGCTGAGAGCTTGTGCGCTAGATTATGGATCTAGTTGGGACGATAATTTGCCATATGCAGAGTTCTCTTACAATAATAGCTATCAGACCAGTTTGAAGATGGCCCCTTTCGAGGCTTTGTACGGAAGGAGGTGCAGGACACCGTTGTCATGGGATGAAGTTGGAGACCGCCAGTTGTTTGGACCAGATTTGATTAAAGAGTCTGAACAGAAGGTGAAGTTGATTCGCGATAGGCTCAAGGTAGCCCAGTCCAGGCAGAAGAGCCACGCAGATTCTAAATGCAAGGAGACAATTTATGAAGTTGGAGACAGAGTTTATCTCCGAGTATCCCCACTTTGAGGGATTAAGCGCTTTGGAGTTAAGGGGAAGTTAGCGCCACGATTTGTAGGACCATATCGAGTTTTGGAGCATATGGGAGAAGTGGCCTACAAGTTGGAATTGCCAGAAGTATTGGCAGGAGTGCATGATGTGTTCCACGTTTCTCAGTTGAAGAAGTGTCACGCGGAGATGGCTGACATACCTTTAAGAGACACAGTGCCATTGAAAGCAATTCAGTTGGATAACAATTTGACCTATGAGGAAAAACTAGTGAAGATTCTTGAGTTTGCCAGCCGAGTTACTCGCAGCAAGGTTATCAAGTTTTGTAAAGTTCAGTGGAGCCACCATACGGAGGATGAAGCCACCTGGGAGCGAGAGGAAGATTTGGTCAAAGACCACCCTCACCTATTTTCTAGCCAACCCGAATCTCGAGGGCGAGATTCATCTTAAGGGGGGGTAGGTTTGTACATCCCAAATTTTCAATTTGGAATGTTATACGTTAGGTCATCATGCATATCATATTTTATTTTGCTTTTGGTTTTGATCCTAGAAAATCCTAAGCAACTCAAGGACCCACGGAGAGAGTTGGGGATTTCGTTATTTACGTATTTGGGTTTTCTCAAATTATGTAAACAGGATCATTTGATTTTGTTTATTTTATCATCAATTATTTCTATTACAAAAATATGAGAGCGGGAATAAAATGACTTTCCAAAATATAGAAATATTGAATATTTAATAAAAAATCAAATAAGATTTATTTCGGAGTTTTTCGGTATTTTTATTTGAATTTAGGAAAAATGCGCGTTTTTCAAAATTGTAGTTTGGGCCCAGATAAATGTTCACTTTATCGGGCTTGATTTTAGGAACCCGGAAAAATTATTTCGTGATTTTTGGAGTCCGTTTAGTATTTCTTTTTATTTTTCTTCGAGCGGATTTATATAAAAAAACTGGAACCGACTCCGGGCCGTACCCGGCCAGGAAACCGCCGGCCAGGCCTTTATATAGCGCCCGCCCGGGCGAGAGAGGAGCCAGCCCAGCCCCTGCGAAACCCTAGCCGCCGCCGCCTTTAGCCGCCGCCGCCGCCGCCGGAGCCGCGCGCCTTTCGAGGTTCGCCGCCGCCTTCCGTGCAGTTTTTTTTGTTAAAAAAAATTCTGTTCGTCGTTTTTCCTTTTTCGTCGGATTTTCCGCGGTTATTTTCTGAATCGCCGATTTTCGTTTTAGTATAACTTTTCGCTCGTTTATCGGAATCAGGCGATTCAAGCGCCTGGAGTTTCGTCTCGAAACCCTCTTTCCGAATAATCAACTTAAATATGTTTTTGTCTATTGTAAAATTTGCCCTAGATCCAGATTACTAGAACGAAGTTGTTTTCTTTCGCCGTTTGATTTCTTTTGCTTCGTTCGATTTGATTCTTTTTGCCAACCGGAGTTCTTAAGTTGAACTTTTGGTTAGATCTTTTATTTGAGTTTTACCTGTGCATTAGATGAGTACTTATTGTATGCTTCTTGTTTGTCTGCGATAGAATACCCGGAGTGCGCCGCCTGTTACTTCGAATCTCTAGGTTTCACGGATCATCAGCAAGGCAAGTAACACTTTGATCATACCTTTTCTACAACCCAGTTTTATTGCATTAGATCAATCCTCACACATTGCATGATTAGGATCTAATTAAACTGTGGGATGGGAAGTAGATGAGGTAGTACCTATTACCTGTTTATTATCAAACCTTTGGGAGTTACTTCTACATTTGCTCATTATGCCATGCTATGCTAGTAGACGTGGATTGGGTGAGTGATATCCATGACAGATGTGAGATTGATAATTAAGGGTTTATCTAAGGTGGCAACCTAACACACATCTGGGTGGATTGAGGCACCTGGGGTTACCAGGACTTGCCTGTTTTATTTGGACCGCCACCTAGGCTCAAAGGGATCATGAGATTTTTCATACTAGAAACTTCCGTGTGCAGCCACAAGCCATTATGGGCTCTGGCATAGTTGACTAAGTTGTGCGAACTCTTAGAGTGGTAGACTAGCAGATGTAGGGGAAAGTAGGTGCACCGGTCTACCCGTCGTAAGGTGCTAGCACTTCTGAAAGACTGTGTCTCGGTCATCCGTCTTCTCAAACACCCTGCAATGCGAGAAACCAAACGGAGGCGATCGAGTCTTGTGGGGAAAAGTGCGCAAACCTCCGCAGAGTGTATAAACTAATCATGGTTAGCCGTGTCCCCGGTTATGGACATCTTGAGTATCTAGTACCTGGATTTTCATGTGAGTCTCAACATGTTACCCTAAATTAATTTTGATGGGTTTTAATGATGTTACTTAATTGGGATTGAGGATGCTGTCAACCATTCTCAATGTTTCACAACCACCATGATAGTAATTAAATTTATTCCTTTGAAGTAGGGAAAAATTGGCTTTACGCAAAAACAGTAACCGTAGAGCTTTCCACCAGCCAAATATGCATATAGTATAGCTGTTGCATTCCATTACTCTCTATGTGTTACCTTGCCAGCATATTCCATGTGCTGACCCGTTTTCGGGCTGCAACGTTAATGTTGCAGACTTTTCAGACGACGATTAAGGAGTTTTTAGGTCGTGGTTCTATACTCAGTGATGCCGTTGGAGTTGATGGACTCACTTATCTTCCAAGCCTTCCGCTGTTATCGTTATTAGATGGCCTTAAGCCATATTTATTGTAATAAGTTCTCTTTTGAGACACTCGATGTAATAAGTGTGTGATTGCTACTCTGCTATAAATCCTCCGAGTACTGTGTGGTGTCAGCATTACTGATCCAGGGATGACACCGGAGCACAGAGATCAGACTGTTTGAGGTCTGGTCGCTACACACACATAGTCTAAGGACGTAATTAACGTTAACATGTTATATGAAAATACCGACAACATAATAACGATGTGATTTCGTAGTAATTCATAAGTTGGGCCTATCCAACATCATTATTCTAATAACAATGTGTATGTTGAAAATATGCCCCAGAGGCAATAATATTGTACTATTATTTTTTCATATTCATAATTAAGAGTTTATATTCTATGTTATAACTGCTATAATCCTAGAATATGCAATTCTGTGCAAAACTGATATGCATGTGGAATGATAAAGGACAAAATATGATTCCTAGTCTCGCCTCTAAGACTAGCTCAAGTGTTGTTGGTGGTCATGTTTTTGGATCTTAGCATATCGTTAAGTGCAATGATAGTCCTAAAGCAATATTGAGAGGATGACACTGGAAGAACGATCATATTGACTCGATCCAAACTTGTTTTGTTATATTTTAAGATAATATCGCCAGAAGTCAATTGTTATAACACGGAGTTTTAACGTGTGATTTAGTTCCTTAGACCATGATAGTATCATAGTCACTTCTTACCATACTATAAACTTTGTGGTTGCTCAAACGCCATCTATAACATGGTGATCATAATGACCACTTATAGGTACATCAGGAAGTTTGACAAGGGACTAGATAGCTCGAGAGTGGGATTTGCTCCTCTGATGATGGAGAGATATTCTTAGGGCCCTCTCGGTGTGACGACATCCGTCATCGTCTGGCCAGACACAGGTGACTCTATCACGGGGATGTTGGAACATGTTAACGAAAAATAAGAACAAAACATATAATGAGGAAATGATGTAGTGAGCATGTGTATGACTCAAGAGGATACCGATATATCTCACCTCGGGTTTTTGTTCATGTCTATGTTTTACCCCTACAGGGTCACAAGCTTAAGGTGATCACAATCTGATGGGTGTTAGTAGGACAAGAGTAATGATAAAATAATTATGAAATAGTTTTATTAATATTTTAAATAGTTTCAAGAGGAACCAGAAGCGTTTCGGGGTCACCGGAAGGGTTTCGGGGTTTACTGGGTAATACCGATAAATTATATATAGGTGGAAATAGTTTATGGTGATGTTAAATTAAATATTAAAAGGCTCTAAATAGGATAAGGAGGCTTTTGTGTTTATTTAAATATCAACAGAGCTTAAAAAGACCAAGTGGTGGAAAACTACTTGGGCCACTTGGGCCCAAATAGGAGGTGGTGCCCCTTCCCCCTTTAGGATGGAAGGGGAGGCCGAATTGGAGGGGGTTTCCCCCTTCTCTTGGCCAGCCGGGGGGCAGCTTTATACGTCCATTTTGCATCATGCTTTTATATCGATATTTATTGCATTTTGGGCTGTTATTACACATTATGTCACAATACTTATGCCTATTCTCTCTTATTTTACAAGGTTTACATAACGAGGGAGAATGCCGGCACCTAGAATTCTGGGCTGGAAAAGGAGCAAATATTAGAGACCTATTCTGCACAACTCCAAAAGTCCTGAAACTCCACAGAAGTTATTTTTGGAAATAATAAAAAATACTGAGCGAAGAAAATACCGGATGGGGCCCACACCCTGGCCAAGAGGGTGGGGGCGTGCCCCCCTACCTCGTGGGCCCCCTCGTGGGCCTCCGGTGCCCATCTCCTGCTATATGAAGTCTTTCGTCCGAGAAAAAAATCATAAGCAAGCTTTCGGGACGAGACGCTGCCGCCACGAGGCGGAACCATGGCGGAACCAATCTAGGGCTCTGGCGGAGCTGTTTTGCCAGGGGCACTTCCCTCCGGGAGGGGGAAATCATCGCCATCGTCATCACCAACGATCCTCTCATCGGGAGGGGGTCCATCTTCATCAACATCTTCACCAGCACCATCTCCTCTCAAACCCTAGTTTATCTCTTGTATCCAATCTTTGTCTCATAGCCTGGGATTGGTACCTGTAGGTTGCTAGTAGTGTTGATTACTCCTTATAGTTGATGCTAGTTGCTTTACTTGGTGGAAGATCATATGTTCAAATCCATTATGCATATTAATACCCCTCTGATTATGAACATGAATATGCTTTGTGAGTAGTTACCTTTGTTCCTGAGGACATGGGAGAAGTCTTTCTATTAGTAGTCATGTGAATTTGGTATTCGTTCGATATTTTGATGAGATGTATGTTGTCACTCCTCTAGTGGTGTCATGTGAACGTCGACTACATGATACTTCACCATTGTTTGGGCATAGAGGAAGGCATTGGGAAGTAATAAGTAGATGATGGGTTGCTAGAGTGACAGAAGCTTAAACCCTAGTTTATGCGTTGCTTCGTAAGGGGCTGATTTGGATCCATATGTTTCATGTTATGGTTAGGTTTACCTTAATACTTCTTTGTAGTTGCGGATGCTTGCAATAGGAGTTAATCATAAGTGGGATGTTTTTCCAAGTAAGGACAGCACCCAAGCACCGGTCCACCCACATATCAAATTATCAAAGTACCAAACGCGAATCATATGAACGTGATGAAAACTAGCATGACGATAATTCCCATGTGTCCTCGGGAGCGTTTTCCTTCATATAAAAAATTGTCCAAGCTTGTCCTTTGGTACAAAAAGGATTGGGCCACCTTTCTGCACTTTATTTACACTTGTTACTTGTTACTCGTTACAAATTACCTTATCACAAAACTATCTGTTACCGATAATTTCAGTGCTTGCAGAGAATACCTTGCTGAAAACCGCTTATCATTTCCTTCTGCTCCTCGTTGGGTTCGACACTCTTACTTATCAAAAGGACTACGATATATCCCCTATACTTGTGGGTCATCAAGAATCTTTTCTGGTGCCGTTGCCGGGGAGTGAAGCGCCTTTGGTAGGTGGAATTTGGTAAGGAAAAATTTATATAGTGTGCTGAAATTTACTGTCACTTGTTACTATGGAAAGTAATCCTTTGAGGGGATTGTTCGGGGTATCTTCACCTCGACCAGTAGAGCAAAGAGTTGCTCCTCAACCTACTGAACCTACTGAAAATGAAAATGTTTACTTCGAAATTCCTTCGGGTATGATAGAGAAACTGCTGGCTAATCCTTTTGCAGGAGATGGAACATTGCATCCTGATTTACACTTAATCTATGTGGATGAAGTTTGTGGATTATTTAAGCTTGCAGGTATGCCCGATGATGTTATCACGAAGAAGGTCTTCCCTTTATCTTTGAAGGGAGATGCATTGACATGGTATAGGCTATGTGATGATACGGGATCATGGGACTACAAGCGATTGAAATTGGAATTTCATCAGAAGTTTTATCCTATGCATCTTGTTCATCGTGATCGTAATTATATATATAATTTTTGGCCTTGCGAAGGATAAAGCATCGCTCAAGCTTGGGGGAGGCTTAAGTCAATGTTATATTCATGCCCCAATCATGAGCTCTCAACAGAAATGATTATTCAAAATTTTATGCTCGCCTTTTTGACAACAATCGCTCCATGCTCGATACTTATTGTACTGGTTCTTTTATGATGAAGACTATTGAGTTCAAGTGGGATTTATTGGAAAGAATTAAATGCAACTCTAAAGATTAGGATCTCGATGAAGGTAAGGAGTCAGGTGTAACACCTAAGTTTGATTGTGTTAAATCTTTTATGGACACCGTTGTTTTCCATAAATTTAGCACTAAATATGGACTTGACTCTGAGATAGTAGCTTCTTTTTGTGAATCCTTTGCTACTCATGTTGATCTCCCTAAGGAGAAGTGGTTTAAGTATCATCCTCCCATAGAATTAAAAGTAGTTGAACCTATTAAAGTTGAAGAAAAGACTATCACTTATAATGATCCTATCGTTCCTACTGCTTATGTTGAGAAACCACCTTTTCCTGTTAGGATAAAGGATCATGCTAAAGCTTCAACCGTAGTCAACAAAAGTAATATTAGGACACACAAACCTCCTGAGCAAGTTAAAGTTGAACCTAGTATTACTATGGTTAAAGACCTCTTGGCCGATAATATTGATGGGCATGTAATTTATTTCTGTGATGAGACTGCTAGAATCGCTAAACCTGGTGCTAAAGATAAACATAGACCTGTGGTAGGCATGCCTGTTATTTCTGTTAAAATAGGAGATCATTGTTATCATGGCTTATGTGATATGGGTTCTAGTGCTAGTGCAATACCTATTTCTTTATATCAAGAAATTATGCATGATATTGCACCTGTTGAGTTAGAAGAAATTAATGTCACCATTAAGATTGCCAATAGAGATACTATTTCACTAATTGGGATTGTTAGAGATGTTGAGGTCTTGCGTGGGAAAGCTAAATATCCTGCTTATTTCCTTGTTCTTGGTTCCCCTCAAGATAGCTTTTGTCCCATTATATTTGGTAGACCCTTCTTGAATACTGTTAATGCTAAGATAGATTGCAAGAAGGATGTTGTTACTATTGGTTTGGATGATATGTCTCATGAGTTTAATTTTTCTAAATTTCGTAGACAACCTCGTGATGAGGAATTGCCTAGTAAAGATGAAATAATTGGCCTTGCTTCTATTGCTGTGCCTCCTAATGATCCTTTAGAACAATATTTGCTAGACCATGAAAATGATATGTTTATGAATGAAAGAAGGGAAATAGATGAAGTATTCTTTATACAGGGACCTATTCTGAAACACAATTTGCTTTTTGAAATCCTAGGGGATCCTCCTCCACCCAAGGGTGATCCCATGTTTGAGCTTAAACTGTTGCCTGATACTCTTAAATATGCTTATCTTGATGAAAAGAAGATATATCCTGTTATTATTAGTGCTAACCTTTCAAAGAAGGAGGAAGAAAAATTATTGAAAACTCTGAAGAAGCACCGTGCTGCTATTGGATATACTCTTGATGATCTTAAGGGCATTAGTCCCACTCTATGCCAACACAAAATAAATTTGGAGAAAGATGCCAAACCAGTTATTGATCATCAACGATGGCTGAATGCTAAGATGAAAGAAGTGGTAAGAAAGGAAATCTAAAGCTCCTGGAGGCAGGTATAATTTATCCCGTTGCTGATAGTCAGTGGGTAAGTCCTGTCCATTGTGTCCCTAAGAAGGGATGTATTACTGTCGTTCCTAATGATAAAGATGAATTAATTCCGCAAAGAATTATTACAGGTTATAGGATGGTAATTGATTTCCGCAAATTAATTAAGGCTACTAAAAAGATCATTACCCCTTACCTTTTATTGATCAAATGCTAGAAAGATTATCCAAAAATACACATTTTTGCTTTCTAGATGGTTACTCTGGTTTCTCTCAAATACTTGTGTCAGCTGATGATCAAGCAAAGACCATTTTTACTTTCCCTTTCAGTACTTTTGCTTATAGACATATGCCTTTTGGTTTATGTAATGCACCTGCTACCTTTCAAAGATGCATGATGGCTATATTTTCTGACTTTTGTGAAAAGATATGTGAGGTTTTCATGGACGATTTCTCCGTTTATGGATCCTCTTTTGATGATTGCTTGAGCAACCTTGATCGAGTTTTGCAGAGATGTGAAGAAACTAATCTTGTCTTGAATCAGGAGAAGTGCCACTTTATGGTTAATGACGGCATTGTTTTGGGGCATAAAATTTCTGAAAGAGGTATTGAAGTTGATAAAGCTAAAATTGATGCTATTGAAAAGATGCTGTGTCCTAAGGACATCAAAGGTATAAGAAGTTTCCTTGGTCATGCCAATTTTTATAGGAGGTTCATTAAGGACTTCTCAAAAATTTCTCGGCCTCTGACTAATCTCTTACAAAAAGATATACCTTTCATTTTTATGATGATTGTGTAGAAGCATTTGAAATACTTAAGAAAGCATTAATCTCTGCACCTATCGTTCAGCCACCTGATTGGAATTTACCTTTTGAAATTATGTGTGATGCTAGCGATTATGCTATAGGTGTTGTTCTAGGGCAAAGAGTTGATAAGAAACTAAATGTTATTCAATATGCTAGTAAAACTCTAGACAATGCCCAGAGAAATTATGCCACTACTGAAAAAGAATTCTTAGCAGTTGTATTTGCTTGTGATAAGTTCAGACCTTATATTGTTGATTCTAAAGTAACTATTCACACTGATCATGCTGCTATTATTAAATATCTTATGGAAAAGAAAGATGCTAAACCTAGACTTATTAGATGGGTTCTCTTGCTACAAGAATTTGATTTACATATTGATAGAAAGGGAGCTGAGAATCCCGTTGCAGATAACTTGTCTAGGTTAGAAAATGTTCTTGATGACCCACTACCTATTGATGATAGCTTTCCTGATGAACAATTAAATGTCATAAATGCTTCTCGTACTACTCCATGGTATGCTGATTATGCTAATTACATTGTTGCTAAATTTATACCACCTAGTTTCACATACCAGCAAAAGAAAAAGTTTTTCTATGATTTAAGACATTACTTCTGGGATGACCCACATATTTATAAAGAAGGAGTAGATGGTGTTATTAGGCGTTGTGTACCTGAGCATGAACAGGAACAGATCCTACGCAAGTGTCACTCCGAGGCTTATGGAGGGCACCACGCTGGAGATAGAACTGCACATAAGGTATTGCAATCCGGTTTTTATTGGCCTACTCTGTTCAAGGATGCTCGTAAGTTCGTCTTATCTTGTGATGAATGTCAAAGAATTGGTAAAATTAGTAGACATCAAGAAATTCCTATGAATTATTCACTTGTTATTGAACCATTTGACGTTTGGGGCTTTGTTTATATGGGACATTTTCCTTCCTCTAATGGGTATACACATATTTTAGTTGTTGTTGATTACGTTACTAAGTGGGTAGAAGCTATTCCAACTAGTAGTGCTGATCATAACACCTCTATTAAGATGCTTAAAGAAGTTAATTTTCCGAGGTTTGGAGTCCCTAGATATTTAATGACTGATGGTGGTTCACATTTTATTCATGGTGCTTTTCGTAAAATGCTTGCTAAGTATGATGTTAATCATAGAATTGCATCTCCTTATCACCCACAGTCTAGTGGTCAAGTAGAATTGAGTAATAGAGAGCTCAAATTAATTTTGCAAAAGACTGTTAATAGATCTAGAAAGAATTGGTCCAAGAAACTTGATGATGCATTATGGGCCCATAGAACTGCATATAAAAATCCTATGGGTATGTCTCCGTATAAAATGGTTTATGGAAAAGCATGTCATTTACCTCTCAAACTAGAACATAAGGCATATTGGGGTATTAAAGAACTCAATTATGATTTCAAACTTGCCGGTGAGAAAAGGTTATTTGACATTAGCTCACTTGATGAATGGAGAACCCAAGCCTATGAAAATGCCAAGTTGTTTAAAGAAAAAGTTAAAAGATGGCATGAAAAAAGGATACAAAAGCGTTAGTTTAATCTAGGAGATTATGTGTTGCTATTCAATTCTAGTTTAAGATTTTTTGCAGGAAAGCTTCTCTCTAAATGGGAAGGTCCTTATGTTATCGAGGAGGTCTATCGTTCCGGTGCCATAAAAATCAACAACTTCGAAGGCACAAATCCGAAGGTGGTGAACGGTCAAAGAATTAAACATTATATCTCAGGTAATCCTATAAATGTTGAAACTAATATTATTGAAACCGTAACTCCGGAGGAATACATAAGGGACACTTTCCAGAACGTTTCAGACTCCGAAAAGGAATAGGTATGTGGTATGGTAAGTAAACCGACTCCAAAACAGTTCTAATGGCAATTTTTCTTTGTTTTGGAATATTTAAGAAAATAGGAAAATAAGAAGCAGTCCGGGAAGGACACGAGGCTTCTACGAGGGTGGGAGGCGCGCCTACCCCCCTGGGCGCGCCCCCTACCTCGTGGGCACCTCGTGTGCTCTCCGGAGTCTGTTTTCTTGCACGATACTTCTTTCGGTCGGTAAAAATTCATTATATAATCTCCCGAAGGTTTTGACCACTGTATCACGCAATTATCCTCTGTTCTTGTTTCGAGCTGTTTTTTCTCAGGGTTGTCAAGGCCAGGCATCATGTCGTCCCCCTCCTCCAACAATGGTGACAACGATGCTTGGCTAATGAAGAAAGAGCTGAAGAGGGAAGAACCCATGGAGATCAACAAGAATGAAGGGATCAAGAAGGCCACGGAGGACCAAGATCCGGTAGCAGAAGACATCCTTCAACTTGATCACAATCTTCTTACCCCAACTGAGATCGAAGCTTTCAAGATGATTGAGTTAGCTCGTATACAAAACAAGTATCTCACACGTGAAAATATTTTGTTGAAGGAGCATATCATCGCACTCAAGAGCATCATCCGCAAGTTGGAGGACCTCTTGCGCTCGATGTGCGACTATCCATTAGCACCTCCATCTTGTTCACTAGCAAAGGAGATATAATCACAGGGGTATGGGCACTCCCCTTGGCAACTGCCAAGCTTGGGGGAGGTGCCCCAGTATCGTATCACCATCACACTCCTATCTTTACCGTTTTTCTTAGTTCGATCCTTTTAGTAATAACTTGATCTAGTAGAATAAAATTTTAGTATGATTTAGTTTTGAGTTTTGCTCTATGATCCCTCTATGTAATCGAGTCCGTGAGCTATATAATAAATATTAGTGTTGAGTCAGGGGCTTGATTATCTTACTATGATTATGAGTGAATAAAAGAGAAATAAAGAATAAAAAGAAATAAAAAGAGATCATATTGATCTTATGGAGAGTAATGACTTCACATATAAAGAGTATGATGATTAAAAGTTGTTGAGAGTTGACAAACATAGTTTTGGTCATCGTTACAATTAATAGGAAGTAATAAAGAAATAGAGGTTTCACATATAAATATACTATCTTGGACATCTTTTATGATTGTGAGCACTCATTAAAATATGACATGCTAAAGAGTTGATGTTGGACAAGGAAGACAACATAATGGGTCATGTTTTCTTATATCTGAGATAAAGTATATTTTCATGGATCATCCAACATGTTGAGTTTGCCTTTCTCCCTCATGCTAGCCAATTCTTTGCACCATGTAGAAATACTACTTGTGCTTCCAAATACCCTTAAAACCAGTTTTGTCATGAGAGTCCACCATATCTACCTATGGATTGAGTAAGATCCTTCAAGTAAGTTGTCATCGGTGCAAGTAATAAAAATTGCTCTCTAAATATGTATGACTTATTAGTGTGGGAGAAAATAAGCTTTATACGATCTTGTGATGTGGAAGAAATAAAAGCAACGGACTGCATAATAAAGGTTCATATCACAAGTGGCAATATAAAGTGACGTTCTTTCGCATTAAGATTTTGTGCATTCAACCTTGAAAGCGCATGACAACCTCTGCTTCCCTCTAAGAAGGGCTTATCTTTTACTTTTATCTTCTACCTTATGCAAGAGTCATGGTGATCTTCACCTTGTTGGGGATCGTTGCAGAAATTAAAAAAATTCTACGCATCACCAAGATCAATCTATGGAGTAACTAGAAACGAGAGAGAGAGGAGTGCATCTACATACCCTTGTAGATCGCAAGCGGAAGCGTTCAAGAGAACGGGGTTGATGGAGTCGTACTCGTCGTGATCCAAATCACCGATGATCCTAGCGCCGAACGGACGGCACCTCCGCGTTCAACACACGTACGGACCAGTGATGTCTCCCACGCCTTGATCCAGCAAGGAGGAGGGAGAGGTTGAGGAAGAGGGCTCCAACAGCAGCACGACGGCATGGTGGTGATGGAGTGGCAGTACTCCGGCAGGGCTTCGCCAAGTTCTTGCAGAGGAGGAGAGGTGTTGGGGAGGGGAGGGGCTGCGCCTTGGATGTGGTGTTGCAACCCTCCCCTCGCCCCTCTATTTATAGGGAGAAGGGGGAAGGGGGCCGGCCCCTCTAGATGGGATCTAGAGGGGGGCGGCGGCCAATGGGGAGGGGGCTTGCCCCCCAAGCCAAGGGGGGCGTCCCCTTTAGGGTTCCCCCCAACCTTAGGCGCATGGGCCCTAGGGGGGGGTTGGCGCCCCAGCCCACTTGGGGCTGGTTCCCTTCCACCTACAGCCCATAAGGCCCTCCGGGGCAGGTGGACCCCCCGGTGGACCCCCGGAACCCCTCTGGTGGTCTCGATACAATACCGGTATACCCAGGGATATTTCTGGAGACCGTATGATGACTTCCCATATATAAATCTTCACCTCCGGACCATTCCGGAACTCCTCGTGACGTCCAGGATCTCATCCGGGACTCCGAACAACATTCGGTAATCACATACAAATCTTCCTTATAGCCCTAGCGTCATCGAACCTTAAGTGTGTAGACCCTACGGGTTCGGGAACCATGCAGACATGACTGAGACAACTCTCCGGCCAATAACCAACAGCGGGATCTGGATACCCATGTTGGCTCCCACATGTTCCACGATGATCTCATCGGATGAACCACGATGTCAAGGATTCAAGCAATCCCGTATACAATTCCCTTTGTCAATCGGTACGTTACTTGCCCGAGATTCGATCGTCGGTATCCCAATACCTCGTTCAATCTCGTTACCAGCAAGTCACTTTACTCGTTCCGTAATGCATGATCCCGTGACCAACTACTTAGTCACAATGAGCTCATTATGATGATGCATTACCGAGTGAGCCCAGAGATACCTCTCCGTCATACGGAGTGACAATCCCAGTCTCGATTCGTGCCAACCCAACAGACACTTTCGGAGATACCTGTAGTGCACCTT
The DNA here is from genome assembly GCF_003073215.2 of Triticum urartu. Lineage (NCBI taxonomy): Eukaryota > Viridiplantae > Streptophyta > Magnoliopsida > Poales > Poaceae > Triticum > Triticum urartu. The sequence continues at coordinate 431,014,503 of NC_053027.1, read as the reverse complement.
TATAACCACCCAGTTACATTGTGACATTTGGTACACCCAAAGCACTCCTACGGTATCCGGGAGTTGCACAATCTCATGGTCTAAGGGAATGATACTTGACATTAGAAAAGCTCTAGCAGACGAACTACACGATCTTGTGCTATACTTAGGATTGGGTCTTGTCCATCACATCATTCTCCTAATGATGTGATCCCGTTATCAATGACATCCAATGTCCATAGTTAGGAAACCATGACCATCTGTTGATCAACGAGCTAGTCAACTAGAGGCTCACTAGGGACATGTTGTGGTCTATGTATTCACACATGTATTACGATTTCCGGATAACACAATTATAGCATGAACAATAGACAATTATCATGAACAAGGAAATATAATAATAACCATTTTATTATTGCCTCTAGGGCATATTTCAAACAGTCTCCCACTTGCACTAGAGTCAATAATCTAGTTACATTGTGATGAATCGAACACCCATAGAGTTCTGGTGTTGATCATGTTTTGCCCATGGAAGAGGTTTAGTGTGGCGACCCGACCCGAATGGATCAAGTCTACTGTGCTCCGGTGTCATCCCTGGATCAGTAATGCTGACACCACACAGTACAACGAAGGATTTATAGCAGAGTGGCAATCACACACTTATTACATCGTTGTCTCAAAGAGAACTTATTACAATAAGAATGGCTTAAGGCCATCTAGTGTCGATAACAGCGGAAGACTTGGAAGATAAATGGGTCCATCAACTCCAGCGGCATCACTGAGTATAGAACCACGACCTAAAAACACCTTACTCGTCGTCTGAAAAGTCTGCAACATGAGAAGTTGCAGCCCGAAAACGGGTCAGCACATGGAATATGCTGGCAAAGTAACACATAGAGAGTAATGGAATGAAACAGCTATACTATATGCATATATGGCTGGTGGAAAGCTCTATGGTTACAGTTTTGCGTAAAGCCAGTTTTTCCCTACTGCAAAGGAATAAGTTTATTTAACTATCATGGTGGTTGTGAAACATCGAGAATGGTTGACAGCATTCTCAATCCCAATTAAAAATAATTAAAACCCAACAACATTAATTAGAAGTAACATGTTGAGATTCACATGATATTCAAGTACTAGATACTCAAGTTGTCCATAACCGGGGACACGGCTAATCATGATTAGTTTATACACTCTGCAGAGGTTTGCGCACTTTTCCCCACATGACTCGATCGCCTCCGTTTGTTTTCTCGCACTACATGGTGTTTGAGAAACGGATGACCGAGACATAGTCTTTCAGAAGCACTAGCACCTTACATGTGGGGTAGACCGTACCACCTACAACCCCTACATCTGCTAGTCCACCCTGTAAGACTTTGCACAACTTAGTCAACTATGCCAGAGCCCATAGTAGCATGTGGCTGCACACGGAAGTTTCTAGCATGAAAGATCTTATGATCCCTTTGAGCCTGGGTGGCGGTCCAAAAAAAACAGGCAAGTCCTGATAGACATCAGGTGCCTCAATCCACCCAGATGTGTGTTTAAGTTGCCACCTTAGATAAACCATTAAAATTAACAATACTCACATCTGTCATGGATATCACTCACCCAATCCACGTCTACTAGCATAGCATGGCATAATAAGCAAACGTAGAAGTAACTCCCAAAGGTTTCATAGTAATACAGGTGATAGGTGCTACCTCATCTACTTCCCATCCCACAGTTTAATTAGATCCTAATCATGGAATGTGAGAGGATTGATCTAATGCAATAAAACATGGGTTGTAGAAAAGGTATGATCAAAGTGTTACTTGCCTTGCTGATGATCCGCGAGTCCTAGGGTTTCGAAGTAACAAGCGGCGCAATCCGGGTGATCTATCGCAGACAAACAACAAGCATACAATAAGTACTCATCTAATGCACAGGTAAAACTTGAACAAGAGAACGAACCAGAAAGTTCAACTTAAGAACTCCGGTTGCAAAGAAAGAACGAACCGAACAAAGAAACGGAAAACAAACGGCGGAAGAAAACAACTCGGTTCTAGCAAGTTGAAACTAGGTCAAATTTTACCGGGGCAAAAACTTGTTTAAGTTGATTAGACGGAACGGCGGTTTTGAAACGAAACTCCAGGCGCTTGAATCACCTGATTCCGATAAACGAGCGAGAAGAAAGACTAGAACGAAGATCGGATCTGAGATCGCGATCGCGGAATAAATCCGACGAAAAGAAAAGAAGAACGGTTAAACGAACGGACGTCGTTAACCGAGAAAAATCCGGTGATCACGTTCGTTAGGACGAACAGTCCGGCGAACGGTCCAAAGGCAACTAAATCGGAAAAGAAAACGAATCCGATCTAGGGTTTCGGAGAAGAAAACCGAAACGAAAAACCGATCTAGAAAACGAAACAGAAGAGAAGAAAAGAATCGGAACGATTAGAAGAAAATGATCCAAGGGAAAAGAGACGCGGGGCAACCTCCGGCGAGGTCTCCGGCGAGGGGCTCCGGCGGCGGCGGCGTGGGCAAGGTGCGGCGGCGGCGATGTAAGGCGGCGGCGGCGCGGGTGCGGTGGAGGGCTTGGGGCTTGAGGTTTGATTTGATGATTTAGAGGGGGGTGTTGGGGTATTTATATTGGGGAGGGGAGGGGTTTACTTGGGGTAGGGGGCAAGAAAAAGAGTAGGAAAAGGAAAACGAAACAAAGGAAAGGGGAGGGGCTAACCCTAGCCGGACTCGGCTAGAGCAAGAGGCGGCGGCGGCTGGCGCCTGCCTTGCCTGGCGCACGGCGCGCAGGGGCTGGGGCGGTGGCCGGCTGGCTGGGCCTTTGGCCCGGCTGGCCTGGCGTGAGGCTCCTTTGTTTTTTTTAACTGGTTTTCGCGCGCAGAAAAAAAACAAAAAGAGAACTAAACGAACTCCGAAAAACCTAAAGTAAATTTTCCCCGACTCCTAAAAATGAGTCGAACAAAATGAACTTTTCTCCGGGCCTAAAATGCAATTTTTGAAAACGCGCATTTTTCCCTATCCAAATAAAATGCAAATAAACTCCGGCAATACCAAAAATTGATCTATTTATTAAATCTTCATTTTTCCTCAATTTTGGGAAAGTCATATTATTCCCTCTCTTATATTTTTGATATCGGAAAAATTATTGAAGATGAAATAAATAAATCGAATGATCCTCTTTTCAAATTCGAGAAAATTCTCAAATATGAAAATAACGAAATCTCCAACTCTCTCCGAAGGTCCTCGAGTTGCGTGAAATTTCTAGGATCAACCAAAATGCATGAAAATATGCTATGCATGATGATCTAGTGTGTAACATTCCAAATTAAAAATTTGGGATGTTACATAACCTACCCCCCTTAAGATGAATCTCGCCCTCGAGATTCGGGTTGGCTAGAAAATAGGTGAGGGTGGTCCTTGAGCAAATCTTCTTCTCTCTCCCAGGTGGCTTCATCCTCTGAGTGGTGGTTCCACTGAACTTTGCAAAACTTGATAACCTTGCTGCGAGTAACTCTACTGGCATAATCGAGAATCTTGACTGGCTTCTCCTCATATGTTAGGTCATCCTTTAACTGAATCGCTTCGATGGCACGGTATCTCTTAGCGGTATCCGCCATCTCGGCATGACATTTCTTCAGCTGAGAAACATGGAATACATCATGAACTCCTGACAGTCCCTCTGGTAATTCCAACTTATAAGCGACTTCTCCCATACGTTGCAAGAATCTTAAACGGTCCAACGAAACGCGGTGCTAACTTTCCCTTAACTCCAACAGCGCTAACCAGCCCGAGGAGGAGGAGACTCGAAGATAAAACTCGGATTCCGTATTTCAACCGTCTCCATCATTAGATCTGCGGTAACATCTGCTGGACTGGGCAACCATTACCCTACGCAATCACTAACTTCCGTTCAGCACCACTAACAAAAGTGGTCCAAGAAACTAGACGTCCAACGATTCGTACCACATGACAACGTCCTGCACCGTCCATAAAAGACTTCGAAAAGGTCACCACTTCAAACTAGTGAAAAACTATGTTATAAAAAAAACCTCCGACCATAGCAGTATCGAGCCAACTAATCATCATCTAGTACAACAAGCTCTCTGGCATATCTCCACAAATCATGATCGCCCCGGTTGTCCATACTTCGCGATAGAAAGCTGTGCTGAACCCAAGTCGGTTCCGTTAAAGCGTCATGCACGAGTCCAAACATTTGAGGTAACTGGATCCCTATCGATCCACCTCCACGATAAGTCTCCGCCCGACTGCCACTTAAGAAACAAATCAACTGACACGCAAAGCATTGATATGGGGAGAAGTCATTGCAACTCAAACTGCACGCAGTAGTCATATATCTTTGCCACTTCAGGGTGTAAGTGGTCTTAACTGGAATGAAATGTGCTACCTTCGTCAAACGATCAACTACTACCCATATCGAGTCATAGCCTTTGTCCTGGGTAGTCCTGTGATAAAATCCATGCCTATCTTATCCCACTTCCATTCGGGTATCGGCAATGGTTGTAACAATCCTGCTGGCTTCTGATGCTCTGCCTTTACTCTCTGACCATACGTCACAAACTGCTACATATGCTGCAATATCCTTCTTCATTCCGGTCCACCAGAATGTTTCCTTCAAATCCAAATACATCTTGGTATTTCCTGGGTGAATCGAAATACGGTGAACATGTGCCTCTTGCAAAATCAACTTCCTGATCTCGGGTCATGGCACATAAACACGGTCCTCAAACCATAGGTATGTCATCCTCAACGAAATCCCTTTGCTTTCCTTTGCTCAGTTTCTCTTTACAGCAGCAATCTCTTTGTCAGATTTCTGAGCTTCGCTGATCTTACCATCAATGTTGACTGAATCCAATGCTGCTACATAGCCTCTCAGAACTATCCAACATAAGGCTCACAGGTGGTTTTCTGCAACTCCTTGGATACTTCCCCACGCACTATGGTAGTAGACGTGCTCTACGGCAATGATACAGCTACCACATAGCCCTTTCCGGGGATGAGTAATGCAATTTCCATCATAATCCTTGATGAGCTCCAACCATCTCCTTTGTCGGAGGTTCAACTCCTTCTGCGTGAAAATGTACTTCAAACTCTGTGATCCGTGTACACCTCACAATGATTTCCAATGAGAAAATGTCTCCACTTCAATGCATGCACTACGGCTGCTAACTCCAAATCATGCGTAGCATAATTCAACTCATGAGGCTTCAGTTGTCTTGAGGCATACGAAACAACTCTCCCTTCCTGCATAAGCACTGCTCCAAGTCCTCGACGTGAAGCGTCGCAATACACCTCATAATCCTTGGTCTGGTCTGGCAAAAATCAATACTGGTGAGGTAACCAAACGTTTCTTCAACTCCTGAAAACTATCCTCACACTCCTCAGTCCATTTGAACTTAGTATCCTTCTTTAACAATTCAGTCATAGGCTTCGCAATCTTTGAGAAATTCTCAATAAATCTCCGGTAGTATCCTGCGAGTCCAAGAAAACTCTGGATCTCAACTGTTGTTGGTGCTTCCCATTCGGTTACGGTCTGAACCTTTGTGGGGTCAACTGCTATACCTTCTCCGGATATAACATGTCCGAGGAATCCAACTTCCTTCAACCAAAACTCACATTTGCTGAATTTGGCATATAACTGATGTTCCCTTAGTTTCTCCAAAACCAAACGCAAATGTTCCTTGTGCTCCTCTTCATCCTTTGAATAAACCAGGATGTCATCAATGAACACTATGACGAACTTATCCAAAAACTCCATAAACACTTTGTTCATCAGGTTCATAAAATAGGCAGGTGCGTTAGTCAATCCAAATGACATAACGGTATACTCATACAGTCCATATCTCGTGGTGAATGCTGTCTTAGGTATGTCCTGCTCTCAAATCTTCAACTGATGGTACCCTGATCGCAAATCGATCTTGGAAAACACTTTAGCTCCTTGCAACCGATCAAACAGATCGTTGATCATTGGCAGTGGGTACTTGTTCTTGATGGTTACTTCATTCAATCCCCGATAATCTACAACCATCCTTAATGATCCATCCTTCTTTTCCACTAGAAGTACGGGTGATCCCCAAGGTGATGAACTTGGGCGAATGTAACCTTTCTCCAATAACTCCTTAATCTGATTCTTAATCTCTACCAAATCCTTTGCTGGCATCCGGTATGGTCGCTTCGATATTGGGCCGGTACCTGGCAAAAGCTCAATTAAGAACTCTATGTCTCTATCCGGTGGCATGCCTGGCAACTCTTCAGGAAATACATCAGGAAAATCCTTTACCACTGGTACTTCCTCCTGCACAACTCCTGATAAGGAATTTACTTGTGTCCTGTTTGATACATGCCGGGATACATACTTGATCCTTCTCCCTTCTGGTGTGGTAAGCAAAATTGACTTACTAGCACACTCAATATTCCCTTTATACTTTGATAACCAATCCATGCCTAATATCACATCCAATCCTTGAGATTCCAATACTATTAGGTCAGAGGAAAAAACATGGTTACCAATCCTTAATGGTAACCGATCACACCATAAACTTGCCACATACTCTGCTCCTGGCGAGGTTACTAACATGGGTGACCTAAGGGCTTGGGTTGGTAGGTTATACTTATCCACAAATCCCCTTGAGATGTATGAATGCGATGCACCAGTATCAAAAAGAACGAGTGCAGTAAATGACTTAACCAAAAACTTACCTATTACTGCATCAGGCTGATCTTCAACCTCCTCCACATGAACGTGGTTCACCTGTCCTCTATTGAAAGGGTTCGGCTTCTTCGCAGAGCTTCCATTGCCATTTCCATTCTGGCCTTCAGGACATTCATTGGCATAATGTCCGGTCTTCGAACACTTAAAACAGGTGACTTGACTCAGATCTCTCTTGGTTGGGGTCAATGGGGTGGTCCGATTCTGGCCGTTGCTTCCTCCATTCCCATTACCACTCTTGTGGCCATTATGGTTGTGCGAGCTACCTCCTCCATGGGTGTGCTGAAACTGAAATCCCGGTTTAGGGGTAAAACGGGGCTTCTGCTGGGCTCCAGAGTTATACTTCCCCTGTCCATACTTCCTCTTACGGTTCTCAATCTGCTGTTGCTTCCCTTCAATCATGATGGCACGATCTACCAACTCCTGGTAGTTGTTGAAACTCGCTACCATCAACTGCATGCTTAATTCATCATTCAATCCTTCCAGAAACTTCTCCTGCTTAGCTGCATCCGTAGCAACGTCATCTGGGGCATAACGTGCTAACTTGCTGAAATCGTCAACGTACTGGCCAACTGTCCTTCCTCCTTGGCATAAGTTGCGAAACTCACGCTTCTTCATGGCCATAGCTCCTGCTGAAACATGGGCAGTGCGGAAAGCTTGCTGAAACTGATCCCATGTGACAGTGTCAACTGGGTAAGTGGCTGTGAAATTCTCCCACCATGCTGCCGCGGGTCCGTCAAGCTGGTGTGCGGCAAACTTCACTTTCTCACCATCCGTGCATCCTGCCGTGGTCAACTCCCTTCCTATCTTGCGGAGCCAATCGTCTGCTACTATTGGCTTGGTGCTACTAGAAAACACTGGTGGATTTAGCCTAAGGAAACGGGCTAAGTGGTCAACACAGGGTGGTGGTGGTGGGTTGTTGTTGTTGTTCTGGTGGTTCTGGACTAACATCTGCATCAATTGATTTTGCTGCTGGATCAATTGAGTGAGCTCCGGTGGAAATCCATTGTCACGTCTCGGAGGCATCTGAGGGTTTAGAAAAGAAGAGAATTAAGAATAGAGTGAGGTCTAAAGGGAAAACACTACCCCAATGCACATGAGCAAAAGCACACAAAATCACTTCATTCAATCAAACAAGGTCTTACAAACGGTCTAAAACTATCGCAAAAGTGCTCGAACTATAATGTTTACATGGGGGAATACTACTACTATCTGGTGGTCATCTAGAAATTTGAACTGGTGGAAGACTCCATGATATCTGCTCCAGCTTCGTCTTCAAAGTCGGGTTCACTTGGATCCGAATCGGTGTTGTCGATGATGATGTAGTTGTCCGGACATGCGACGTACTCGTCTTCCTCCATGGATGCTAACTTCTCCTTGAGTTCTTCAATCTCCTGCTTAAGATCGTTATTGTGCCTTGCTAGAGCTACGATCTCGTCCATGTAGTCCTTGCGTGTAGATTTCAGTTCTCCTTCTAGCTTGATGATCCTTGCCTTCGCATTCTTCAACTCTATCATATCATTGCACATCTGGTTCTCATGGCGTCGAATGTGCTGGTTTAACTCCTGAATGAATGATGCAATAGATCTATCCTTCTTGGTGCTGACTAACTCCCATTGTTCATCTCGGCGTCCGCA